>NC_044981.1:159170034-159544065 GCF_008728515.1 Papio anubis
TTTTGAGACGGAGTCTTGCTCTGTGCCCCAGGCTGGAGTGCAGTGGTGCGATCTTGGCTCACTGCAAGCTCCGCCTCCCAGGTTCACGCCATTCTCCTGCCTCAGACTCCCCAGTAGCTGGGACTACAGACGCCCGCCACCACGCCCGGCTAATTTTCTTGTATTTTTAGTAGGGACAGGGTTTCACCGTGTTAGCCAAGATGGTCTCGATCTCCTGACCTCGTGATCCGCCCGCCTCGGCCTCCCAAAGTGCTGAGATTACAAGCTTGAGCCACCGCGCCCGGCCAATTTTTTGCCATATTTTCAATGATAATTTTTAAAAGTTACACTTGGTAAATTCAAATGGCTGAAAGAAAACATCTATAATAAATCTTTCTCATGGAAATCCACAATGAAAATGAGTGGAAGACCCTCCATATTGTAGTCAGATGTGAACACCCCTGTCATGACTCATGACTGCTGCCATTTCAGTATGGTCTGGTGTCAGAACATAGTAGGGACATGAAGGTTCCGGGCCCAGCACAAGCACCAAATTACTGGCAAACACTGTCAATGGAGGCTTGTTTCTGCAGCTCAAAATCTAAAATGATATTTCTGCATCACAGGATTATAGGAAGAAGATGATGTAGGTATTTAAGAATTCATAAAAAATATAATACTATAAAATGTCACGAGAACAATTCTGAGATTTTGGAGTCATTTATGACAAGGCATGCAAACAGATTGCCAACTCTTGTGGCAAAATCAAACCTCTGCATGGTACAACATTCCCAATTCCACCATAACTGAACCAGATGCACTTAAAAATCGCTGCATTGCATTGGTGCCACAGTTTTTTTGTTCCTATACATTTCTTACAATATATTGTATTGGCCTTCAAGAAGTTTGTAGTGAGCAAGCATTGTATCTATTCAACTTTCTTCCTGTAGAGTCTAGGTCTTTATGCAAAGACATACCTAATAAAATGCTTGTGAAGCTTCATACAACAATGAGATAATATTTACTCAAAATAAGACAAATAATATTCTGCACTCAAAGCCATAGTAACCTATGATATAAGAAACAGTGTGTTGGCCGGGTGCAGTGGCTCACACCAACACTTTGGGAGGCTGAGGCCGGCGGATCATCTGAGGTAAGGAGTTCAAGAGCAGACTGGCCAACATGGTGAAATCCCCCCTCTACAAATATAAAAAAATTAGCCGGGCATGATGGCGGGTGCCTGTAATCTCAGCTACTAGGGAGGCTAAGGCAGAAGAATCGCTTGAACCCAGGAGGCAGATGTTGCAGTAAGCCAAGATGCTGCAACTGTACTATAGCCTGGGCAAGAGAGTGAGACTCTGTCTTAAAAAAAAAAAAAAAAAGAAAAGAAAAGAAAAAGAAATAGCCTGAAGATCTGAACTTAAATCATCTACACATCCCATTCCAAGCACTAACTAAGTACTTACAATGCCAGTATCACATAAGTCATTTGGATCGCAAGTACAACTCAAGACAAACTATATTTTAAAGATCTTTAAGAAGGATTTTTAAATGGGTACATGTATTTTAAAATGTTATGACATTTAAAACAAGTCCCGGTCTTACCAATTATTTAGTAGTAAAAAGAAGAAATAATACATTCTATCAATACATACCTTTGGAAAGAATCAAGCTGTAAAACACTGAAAACTCTTCAATTTTCATAGGTGATACTGCCTTTAGGGCTTTCAAAGTATAACTTTTTATGGATTAATCATTTGCAATCTTTCAGACTTTGATCATATAGTATGAATGTTAAATGTTACAATACCTTTCTTAGTTACGTGAATTCAAGGGGCTGTTATTCTATAATTCTAAATACAATTCATTTCTGGCTATGCCTAATTTTATACTTTATGCCTTTTTTCCTTTAACTGAAATATACTGTTCAGTCAACTTCCAGCTTTGGATTTTTAAAGTTTATATTGGAACAAGTTTCATTCCAATTTGATTTGTGACATAGATAACATTGTAAGCTACTTTTCTATATTGCCTCTGAAAAGCTATTTCCATTCCTACACAGTATACAGATTAAGAAAGTTATACATAATAAGTAATGTACCACTATAATTTGAAAATATTCATCTTGTTCACGTTCTCTAGCTCTTACTAAAAGATTTATACCACCACTGAAATAAGAATTGATGAATTCATCACTGTCTGGGACATTTTGATCATAATCAATAACATAATTTTACCCTTAAATAGGATTTCAATTAAAGCATATTTTTCAAAGCAATTTTACTTTAACATAAAATGTGCTTTTGTACCATGAGTCATTAACCCATTAGGTGCCAAAAAGAAAATTTTTCTGTCTCTGAAGTTCTACATCAGAAAAATAAGAAATGAAACCAAACTCTGTTCTATTATACATTTCCCACAGGTATATTTCATGAAAAATTACATTATTATATTTTCATCATGGAAAATGAAAAGTAATATACTTTCATAAAATGATAGAACCATGAAAGTTTTATTAGATAAAAGTGAGAACACCCAAATGCATTGCTACTGCTTGGACAGAGTATATTTTATCAGCAAAGAAAACATTTTCATCTAAACAAAATTAATTTGTCTTATCATTATGAAACATCAAAAACAGTATTAAAAACCCTGTGAAACTTATGCAAGGCACACAAAATACACTCCATTTTATGATAATCCTCCTATTCTAGCCATTTCATCCATTATTTTCCTGTTCTCACTACTAGAATGTTCAAAGAACACAGATTTCTCCCACACACAATACAAAATTGCTTCCTTCAACAAAAATAAAAATTCAAAAATTATTTTAAATGTGTAGTATAATCATTTTATTATAAAGAAGTCACCTTCATTTAAGCTTCAAACATATCCTCTACTGTACTACTTTCTCAGAAATAAGCCTAAGTTTTTTATTCCTTGTTTCAATCACAATTAGCTGGTTCTTCCTAAATGATTCAGTTCAGTTCCTTATGAAGGCATGCAAGAGGCTCACTTCTCACCTTTCCTTCTACAGTGTTCTCTAGTTCTGCCCACCAAAGGTCTCTCTGTTTCACCATCACACCGAGTCTTTGTATGCAATTTCCTTTGCATCTTCTCCCTTTTCCATGTAGAAAATATGAACTGATCCTCCAAAGTAAAAAACACACACTATTTTCTTGTAGAGCCTTCTATGACCCCCTTGGATAATTGCTTCCTTCCCTATGATTCCATAGCTATTTATGCAGACCTCTGAGACAGCGTTCAATTTGCATTCTAATTATTTATCTACTTGTTTGTCCTTCCTACAAGAGTAGGAGGCTCCTGGAGGTAGAACTCATTCATCCTTGTATCACTAGTACCTCTTAAGATTCAGTACCTAAGACATTCAACGAAGTTAAGTAAAAAGATGGGATGAATGATTGCTGTCCACATGCTCTGTTCATTGATCCTTTTTTTTTAGACGGAGTCTCGCTCTGTCGCCCAGGCTGGAGTGCGGTGGCGCGATCTCAGCTCACTGCAAGCTCCACCTCCCAGGTTCACGCCATTCTCCTGCCTCAGCCTCCCGAGTAGCTGGGACTACAGGCGCCCGCCACCTCGCCCGGCTAGTTTTTTGTATTTTTTAGTAGAGACGGGGTTTCACTGTGTTAGCCAGGACGGTCTCGATCTCCTGACCTCGTGATTCACCCGCTTCTGCCTCCCCAAGTGCTGGGACTACAGGAGTGAGCCACCACGCCCGGCCTGTTCATTGATCTTAAAACCGTCAGCCCCAAAGTAGGGACTTGCCAATTATTTAGAAATGCCTATCTAATCTTTTTGCTGTATTCAACTTGTGTAGGAGTGTTCCTGTTCCTGGACTGCGTTCTCAAGACATTTGATTTTCAAATTAAAGAGATGAAATTTATAACTCTAAGAATTCTGGGTGCTGAACAACAACATTCAACTAAGAAAGAACAAGGGAAGGCCGGGTGTTACTGCACTCCAGCTTGGGCGACAGAGTGAGACTCCGTCTCAAAAAAAAAGAAAAAAAGAAAAAAAGAAAAAGAATGAAAGAAAAGAAAGCAAGCAAGAAAAAAGAAAGAACAAGGGGTCAGGGAGCAATTGGCCACCACTGACTTCAGTATCTCAAGTTGAGTTAGGAACTTAAAGAACAAGTTTCTAATGTAATTTCTGTAAAAATTCTAATGCCTAAAATGCAGCAGGAAGATACAGAGATTACAATCAGGTTAAAGCAAAACTATAAAGTAGTAATGAGGATATACAAGGTGCAAAGACATACAGTTCCCACAGACAATGAGATCAGTAGGGGCTGGTTCAGGAGACCTGGCAGTGGCCTTATCTAGGCAGGGTGGGGAGCCCTGAGCACAGTGGTTTCTTTACTAGAAGCAATCATACGGATTCTAAACTCTGCTCTCTAACACTTGAAGGTTCCTGTGTCCTGGAAATCTTTATTCACCAAATTCAGTTTGATGCTTTGTTAAATATGGCAGGGCTATGGCTGAAGTAATAATCTATGCATATCTATGTATTTAATATAGTCTTTAGTCCCTCACACTTTTTTTGAAGCAAAAAAAAGGGCACAGAGAAACAGTTAAATGTGAGGCAGAAATAATTTTTTCTTTTAAAATTAAATTGTTTATTAAAATATATTGAGGTGACACAAGTGCAGGTTTCTTAATGTGTATACTGTGTGGTGCTGAAGTCTGGGCTTTTGGTGTATCCATCACTTGAACAGTGACTATTGCACCCAGTAGGTTTTTCAACCCTCACCCCCTCCCACCTTTCGAATTCCCCAATATCTGTTATTCCACTATGTCCATGTGTACACATGTTTAGCTCCCACCTGTGTGAGAACATGCAAGCTTACATATATATATGCAATAAACATATGAATGGAGGTATCTTTTTTTTTTTTTTTAATAATTTCTTTCCCTTTGGGTACATACCCAGTAGTGGGATTGTGGGATTGCTGGATCAAATGATAGTTCTATTTTTAGTTCTTTGAGAAATCTCCATACTGTTTTCCAAACAGGACAACCCAAAACCTGAAACAGGGCAACCTGTTTGGAAAACAGTATGGATATTTTTTTAATGAGGTTACTTTTTGTTTTTTTCTTGTTGAGTTGTTTGAGTTCCTTGTAGATTCTGGATATTAGCCCTTTGTTGGATGCATAGTTTGCAAATGTTTTTTTCCATTCTGTAAGTTGTTCATTTACACTGTTGATTGTTTCTTTTCCTGAGAAGAAGCTTTTTAGTTTAATTAAGTTCCATTTATCTATTTTTGTTTATGTTGCATTTCATTTTGAAGACATGGTCATAAATTATTTGCCTAGACTCATGTCCAAAAGAGTTTTTCTCAGTTTTTCTTATAGGATTTTAATAGTTTCAGGCCTTACATTGAAATCTTCAATCAACCCTGAGTTAATTTTTGCATATGGTGAAAGGCGTGGGTCCAGTTTCATCCTTTGGCATATAGCTATCCAATTTTCCCAGAACCATTTATTGAATAGGGTGTCCTTTCTCCAATGTGTATCTTTGTCAACTCTGTCAAAGACCCATTGCTTATAGGTATGTGGCTTTATTTCTGGTTTCTCTGTCCTGTTCCATTGATCTATGTGTCTATTTTTATACCAGTATGATGCTGTTTTAGTAACTATAGCCTTGTAGTATAACTGAAAGTCAGGTAATGTGATATGAGGCAGGAATGATTCTCTTGCACACTGTAGAGATTTTCTGTTCCAAAGGCTTGGGTTGGGGGAAAGGGAGGCAGAAGAGTGACTGAAGCTGAAGGGAAAGGTGTGAAGGAACCAAGAGCCTTGACAAGATGAAGGCAAGTGGAAGCATCTTGCACTGGGAGAACAAGGGAGCAGAGTAGAACCCTGCATCTAGCTGCTCCCAAATATGCCCCCACCCTACAAATCATCAACCCATTGCCTGTGCACAACGTACCAGCCGATGGTCCTACATTCCTTATCAGCTAATTCTTAGTAGAAAGCCTTTTGTATATCAGGGATCGCTCAAAAACATTTCACATGGGTTAATTCTTCCAATGTTCACAATAACCCTGTGAGGTAGGCACCATTACTATCTCATTTCACAGAAGAGAAAAGTGTGGCAGGGAAGAGTTAATATCAAGGCCATAGATACTGACACTCTTCTAAACAAGGAGGTGAAAACCTGACCACTGTATGTGGGGATGAGCACATAAAGGGGAGATTTTGTGCTACCCAGGAAGAAACTGAACAGGAGAAAAAAAAAAAAAGGGAATTTCCCTATGAGTTGGGTCAGTTGCAGACATCACTGTTCCTCTGTGTAGTAAAAGCGTTCTTGAAACTGCTGCCTGTCCAGAGGAAATAATTACAAAACGAAGAGCATTTTAAATATTGTTTTAATTTTTTTAACACAGGTGTTAAGAATTACTATGATTAGATTAGAACTTGCACTGGCTCCTAGTAGACAGAAAATAAGTGTGTATGCCCAGGAAAAGAGAAGGTAAGAGGAGTAAAGCAACAAGTTAAATTGGGGATTAAGCGGGTCTCAGTTTCCTCACTTATAAAAAAGAGAAGATAGAATTGAAAGAAAACCAAAAACAACCTCTATCTGAAACCTACCCCCCCAACTCCCAAGTTACACAAAACTAAAAAGACAAGCCCCGACTTTGGATGGGGAGAATGTAGCTGAATTCGGTTATGTGCTATACTGGTGAAGCCCCACAATACTTTTTTTTTCATTTCTGAATTTTTGAATTATTTTTATTTCCTCTAAAAAAAAAAAAAAGGGGATATGTGTGCAGAACATGCAGGTTTACATGTTCTGGTACGTAGGTATACATGTGCCATGGTGGTCTGCTGCACCTTTTGACCTGTCCTCGAAGTTCCTTCCCCTCACCCTCCACCCCGCAACAGGCCCTGGTGTGTGTTGTTATCCTCTCTGTGTCCAGGTGTTCTCAATGTTCAACTCACTTATGAGTGAGAACATGCAGTGTTTGCTTTTCTGTTCCTGTGTTAGTTTACTGAGTATGATGGCTTCCAGCTTCACCCATGTCCCTGCAAAGGACATGATCTCGTTCTTTTTTATGGCTGCATAGTATTCTATGATGTATAGGTACCACATTTGCTTTATCCAGTCTATCAGTGATAGGCATTTGGGTTGGTTCCATGTCTTTGCTATTGTGAATAGTGTCACAATAAACATATGTGTGCATGTGTCTTTATAGCAGAATGATTTATATTCCTTTGGGTATATACCCAGTAATGGGATTGCTGGGTTAAATAGTATTTATGGTTTTAGGTCCTTGAGGAATTGCCATACTGTCTTCCACAATGGTCGAACTAATTTATGTTCCCAACACCAGTGTAAAAGCACTCCTATTTCTCCATGGCCTGGCCAGCATCTATTGTTTCCTGACCTTTTAATAATTGCCATTCTGACTGGCGTGGCATGGTATCTCATTGTGGTTTTGATTTGCATTTCTCAGGTGATCAGTGATGTTGAGGTTTTTTTCATATGTTTGTTGGCTGTGTAAACTTTTGAGAAGTGTCAGTTCATATCCTTTGCCCACTTTTTGATGCTGCTGTTTTTTTTCTTGTAAATATGTTTAAGTTCCTTGTAAATTCTGTATATTAGACTTTGTCAGATGGATATATTGCAAACATTTTCTCCCATTCTCTAGGTTGCCAGTTCACTCGGATGAGAGTTTCTTTTGCTGTGCAGAAGCTCTTTAGTTTAATTAGATCCCATTTGTCAATTTTGGCTTTTGTTGCAATTGCTAAAACCACATGATTATCTCAATAGATGCAGAAAAGGCCTTTGATAAAATTCAACATCGCTTCATGTTAAAAACTCTCAATAAACTAGGTGTTGATGGAACATATCTTAAAATAGTAAGAGCTATTTATGACAAGCCCACAGCCAGTATCATATTGAATAGGCAAAAGCTGGAAACATTCCCTTTGAAAACCAGTACAAGACAAGGATGCCCTCTCTCACCACTCCTATTCAACATGGGAAGTTTTGGCCAGGGCAATCAGGCAAGAGAAAGAAATAAAGGATATTCAAATGGAAAGAGAGGAAGTCAAGTCGTCTCTGTTTGCAGACGACATGCCACCCTCTCAGCCCAAAAACTTCTTGAACTGATAAGCAACTTCAACAAAGTCTCAGGATACAAAATCAACGTGCAAAAATCACAAAAATTCCTTTATACTGACCATAGGCAAGCAGAGAGACGAATCATGAATGAACTCTCATTCACAACTGCTACAAACAGAATAAAATACCTAGGAATATAGCTAACAAGGGATGTGAAGGACCTCTTCAAGAAGAACTACAAATCACTGCTCAAGGAAATAAGATAGGACACAAACAAATGGAAAAATATTCCACCTTCATGGATAGGAAGAATCAATATCATGAAAATGGCCATACTTCCCAAAGTAATTTATAGATTCAACGCTATTCCCATAAAACCATCATTGACATTCTTCACAGAATTAGAAAAAACGATTTTAAATTATGGAATCAGAGAAGACCCTGTATAGCCTAGACAATCCTAAGCAAAAGGAACAAAGTTGGAGATATCATGCTACCTGACTTCAAACTATACTACAAGGTTACAGTAACCAAAACAGCATGGTACTGGTACCAAAACAGACATATAGACCAATGGAATAGAACAGAGACCTCGGAAATAACACCACACATCTATAACCATCTGATCTTCGACAAACCTGACAAAAACAAGCAATGGGGAAAGGATCTCCTATTCAGTAAGTGGTGCTGGAAAACTGGCTTGATATATCCAAAAAACTGAAACTGGATCCCTTTCTCACACATCTTATACATAAATTAACTCAAGATGGATTAAAGACTTACTTAAATTTAAAACCCCAAACCATAAAAACCCTAGAAGAAAACCTAGGCAATACCATTCAGGACATAGGCATGGGCAAAGACTTTTGATTATTCTCAGTTTATTCCCAATCCAGTTTTAAGATGTCTATAAAAAAAGAGGAGGGAGTAGTTTTTGTTTCTATCATGTGAGATACACTGTGGTTAGAATGAGGTATGCTTTAAAAGTCTGAGGATCATTATAATGACATATAAATAACAATGACACTAGTGAATAAATATCCTGGATTTTCCACTGATCTGGGGAAAATAATTAAATCTGCAAAGAAGCTATAATTCCTTGGAAAACAGATGTGAACTAAAATATTTTTCTTAAATGGCATTGGTATATACAAATGCTCTGCAATTACTTTTAAGAAACAAGTTACAGCACTCAAATTTCCTATTTCCACAGAGCGCTAAGATATTAGTCCTAGGAGAGCAAAATGTCCTGGAAGCCAAGAAAAGCAGAGAAAATAAGAACATAAATTCAGGAGGTGAATTAAGGTTGTTCACATGGAGTAACATTTTATAATGCTTTTATGTCAAAAATAAATTTGAGATTAATCATTTCCTCACAAAAATGTTTTACAAACTCCCATTTTAAAATTATGTCAAGCTTTAAAAATAGAACACTCGTTTTTAGTCTATGTTGGTAATTATATTAAAGCACTACAGTACCTCAGGAAAAAAATTAATACGATGAGGTTTCTTGGTACTATGAGCTACCTTGGTATCTATAACCTGCATATTAAAATTTCACAAGTAAGCACTTATAACAATCAGAGTTTCAGGACAAGCAAATTGACTAATTCTTGTTTCCATTATAAACAAACACTGAATTTACAAGGTGGAATACAGATGACATATTCAAATGAGTTTACAAAGTACTTAAGATTATGAATATAAACCTACATTAATAAGAAGAGTGAACACATCAGGTTACTGCTAAACTCTATTTAATTACTTATAAATTAATCAAGTACAATAAAGAAAATTATCATTTGAAAGACACTCTTGATAATACTACTAAGAACTGTCAAGCTTCAATTATCCATGCTAATTCAGAAAACTGGCTAATCCTAAACAGTGGATAATTTAACAATTCTTTCTATTGGCACAGATTATATTTCTGTGCATGACAAATTTACCTTAGCAATTTGTTTTTCTTAGTTTAATATTAAAAACAAGTCTTGCTTCCTTGCTAGATCAGGATGCAAAGCCAGCTAGAAGTTTTTTAAAATGTTAAATGGGTTAATCACCAAGTATATAATCCATATGTACAGTACATACAATCTGAATGCTGTTTAAAATCTTTTAGTTAAGCTTTCAACCACATTTAATAAATGCATGTTAAGGTATGTAAATTATGACAAAAATGATAAAAAGACGGCAAATTTTTTTTTCTGTCACTTTGAAAGTCTGTCAAAATTTAAGTCATATGAAGTACCTTGTGAGTTATTATTTCATTTTACAGAAAAAACTATAGAACCTTCAAGAAGTTTCACATGGAGTGACTCCATTATGGTAAGTATATTGGTGTCCTATATATATATATTTAAAATATCTATCACAAACATAGATCTTTTGAGTTCCCACCTTGTCACTTTGCTAACAGAAAAATATAGCATACACACAGCATAGTAAAGAATATGCATACTGGAGCTTGAATATCTGGATTGGAATCTCGATTCACCACTTAGAGCTGAGTGAAAACAGGCAAATTATTTAACTGCTTAGAGCCTCAGTTTCTTCATCTATAAGATGGGGTTAATATTAGTACTTATCTCTTAGGGTTGTTGTGAAGACTAAATTAAATGATACACATAAAGCAGTTGGAACAGAACCTGGCACATAGTAAATACTCAATGAATGTTAGTATTTACATAACATTAATAAGCAAAATTACTTATTTTCAAATAGATAACTCCTAGACAAGGGAGGAAAGAAATTCATTTTTCTTTCAGAGAAGTGTCATACATTTCTCAATTTAGCTTATAATTATTTTGATTAAAACAATAATAAAAATATTCTTTGAACCATTCGAGTAATTTTCCCCTGGTGTCAAGGTAAAAGTAAGGAAGCAGATATATCCTCAGTAAACTCATCAGAGTATTTCATCAAGATTTTCACAGTTATATTTAGAAAATGAAAAGCCCATAATTGTAAGATTAAAATATGAAACTTTATTGTAAAAAGGGCACAGATTTTAAAAGATAAGCAGAGAAGTTTAGGTGAGAAAAGTGCAGTATCACATCTAGTAATAGTCCAACATCTACTTTACCTTGTCCTTGTTACTCTGCCAGTGGAATAAACACAACCATGTCACCTGAGGACTTATTGCTGGCCAAGTGCCAAAGGCCCGCAATGGCAAGAAAGGCTGTAGACAGAGGACCTGGGCTATGGTTTGAAGAGAATGACAGAGAAAGCGAAAACGTGAGAGGGTAAGAGATGAGATGATGAGGACAGAGGTGTTGCGCCAGCGGTGGGAGGAGAGGGGAGGGCACACCATATGTGGCTGTGTATTGGGGCGCAGCAGAACCATCCACAGTCAGACCAACACAGTGACAAACAGCCACTCAAGAAGTTCCTAGAGAACTCAAGGGTTGACACAAAAGGATGTGATGAAAAGCACTCATTCAGACTCCCACTGTAGCATCCTGTGGCCTCGATGAGTGGGCGTGCACCTGGTCATGAGAAGTATCTAATAGGTAGGCCAAGGGACATAAAGTAGGAACAGGAAAGACAGACATTTCAGCTGTACTTCTTTCCTCTATTCAATGGCACCTGCTTTCTAGGCATTTACTTCATTCTGAGAGTGGATGACAATGATGATGGTGATGGCCCTGGTGGTGGTGGTAACAATGTATCTTGACTTACAATGATGGTTTCCTTCCCATTTTTAGATAGACACAACGATTCCCATTTGAGAATCTGAAGTACCAAGGCCTAGAGAGGTTAAACAATTTGCCTAAATGGCACAATAAGTAACAGGAAAAATTGAGTTTTGAAATCAGTCTCTAAATCTCTAAAATCCACATTTTCTTTTTTTATTATACCATCTACTATTTCCCAGTATACCTCACCACAGGAAAAGGCACCATATCATTGACCTAAAAGCCTGAAACTCCTACTTGTGAAACTAAAAAGCATGCGGACATCTTTTTTTTTTTTTTCAAGGAAACATGTTCTTATGCTCTTCACATCTGAATAGATTAATAGTTACAAATTAGAAGTAAAATGATTATACAGACACAACATAGTTGAAGACATTAAGTGTTGTATCTTCTTGAGTCATGACTGCCCCCATTAAAAACAACTAAGTTTTAAAGAGGACTGTTTATTTAGAGATCTGGATGGTAGGCTAAACTTTAGAATTAAGGAATTCAGATTTAACCCTTTATTACATATATATATATCTTCCTAATTCAAGGACGTTACCCCATTTGCAATCTCCCAGACTATGCCATGACAAGCCTCATATGCAGCTTTCACTTTTATGTATACCAGTGACTTTCTGGATGCCAATAATTTGTACTTCCCCAAAACAGATAACTTGAGAACATGAGTCATCCCAGACTATTAAATTAGGAGTGCACTATCGATTTAAGAATAACTGACATGAGCTAATTTGCAGTTATTCCTTTGGTATTTGTCCTTCAGTTGGCACTACAAAGTTAGAATCCTAAATATTACAAGGACCGGAAGTCCATAATCTCTTACAAATTTCCAATCTTGTAAGAGATTATAGGATTGAGGGATGGCATATTTGGCATCAATGTACTTCAAATGTCTCAAATATTTTCCAAATTGAAAAAGTGTCCACTTAAATATTACATCTGGACAATAAATTAATAAATCACCAAGGAAAGCAAATATATCACTGTAGAAGCCCATTTGCAATTTTTAAGTTAAAGGAAACGGACAGAAACCAAATTTCCTTCCTTTGTGCTGCTAAACATTTGACAAACCTAAAAGTATCCTCGGTAAAGTGGCTAATATATTAACAGAATTAAATAACCCCTTTAAGTTCAAATGATTACATAATGCAAGTACACATTCCGAACTCTATTTATCAATTTCAAACTGCTGTGAAAAGTGCTGAATTCCATTCTTTCAGGGAGATAGAAAACATTTATAATAGCAACAGCCCTGCAGTCACATCTTTTTGTAACTAGCTCTAAGAACGAAGAAAATCTTTATGACAATAACAAGAAAATGAATTTTCATTTGAAAAGGCAGTCCCTGTGCCCTCACTGGCTGTCCTGCCACCCAGTTCCTCTGAAGGCATTCAGACCCTTCACTGGAATGTCTCAAAAATCAATAGCAATTTATTCTCTCTTTGGACCCCAAGCAACAAAAGTAAATAATACTGTCACCTCCAGTCTTCCTACAGAACATGGTCACAAAACAGCCTTGCCACTAAAATACAACCTTACGCAGCTCTTTATCTATGCTGGCGCTACTGATTGTATTGGCTTTCATAGGGGACAAATACTTCAGCAAAGCCACACAAAGAGGTCAAGCTCTTGTACCTTAGCCAGAAATAATGCTGGGACCTGAATTAAAAAGAAGACTTGACACCACCTAAGCTTCCTGCTTCAACCATGTGGGTTTTAGGGAAGAAAAACAAGATATTTATTTTCCAAGATTATTAAAACTAAGGGAAAATATGATTAAATATACCATATTTACAATTTTTTCCTATAGAATTTAAGAAAATCACCAGATCACTGAAGCAATTGGTTGAACCATAATATTTTGCAGCTAAAATCTATAGGTAGGCAATTTTTATACTATCTGATAACAGTATCAATCTATAAGCAAACTACGACTTAACAATTAAAGTTTATTTTGATAATGTTTAACCAAGTAGGTGATATCAACGCCATCTGATTGTTGAAGACATTACATACACTCTGGAATGTATAAAATAGCATTTTGAAGCAATAGAAGGAATATTAGGAATAACCAAGTATAATCTTATCTATTTACAGAAAAAAAGGAAATCAAGCTCTATATGTAACACCACAAAAACAGTTAATGGAAGAAGTAGGACTACAATCTAGTCTGACATTCTTTTCACTATACTGCTTACTGATGAAAAATTACTTATAGGCATACTAAAGAAGAGTCAGGCCAGGTGCGGTGGCTCACGCCTGTAATCCCAGCACTTTGGGAGGCCAAGGCGGGTGCATCACAAGGTCTGGAGATCGAGACCATCCTGGCCAACATGGTGAAACCCCATCTCTACTGAAAATACAAAAGTTATCTGGGTGTGGTGGCACGCACCTGTAATCCCAGCTACTCACGAGGCTGAGACAGAAGAATGGCTTGAACCTGGGAGGCGGAGATTGCAGTGAGCCATGATTGCGCCACTGCACTCCAGGCTGGCAACAGAGCGAGACTCTGTCTCAAAAAAAAAAAAAGAGTCAAAGTCATTTTGACGAGAATAAGCCATCATCCCTCAGGGCTACAAATTACTCCTCAAGAGAAAAAGCAAGTACTTTGAAACATTTGTGCAGTAATCAAAAATTCTCAAATCACAGAAGAGTTTACCAGTCAATCATACTGGAAGTATTTATGGAATATCTGCTAGTAGGGAATATGAAAAATATACATACATGTTTAAGAAATATTAAAATATTAAAAATAATCAGATGTCAAATTGTATGGTCAAAGAATAAATGGAAATCAGGCAGGTGTTCAGAGGAGGAGAGAGGGGAGGCAGGTTGGATAAGGGAGAGGGAGGAAGGCAGTTGATGGAGGCAGATGCCAGGGGTGCAGATCGTGAGTGCTGGGAAGTGCCAGGGGGAGGATGGGCCTGGCAGAGCAGTGGTGCTCATGAAGTAAAGTGAAGACACAGAGTGGGGCCAGACACTGGAAGCCCCAGAAATCAGGCAGAAGGACTTGAACTTAATGTGGTAGAGACCCCAAATAATATAGAATTCAGCATTTTATCTTGGCAACATCACTCCTGTCGTTATTTGGCTCACTCCTAGCTCAAAAAAACAAAAAAATACATTAAAGATGTTGTCTTATTGGTCAGAAAAATATGACTTAAAAATGTAACAACTTTTTGAACCAAAAAGGTGTTTCCTGGAAATTTCATTTAAATAACAAAAAACATACCATTGTGAAAAAAATTCACTCAAAACTTATGGTTTTCTGTAAAATTAATATCACTAAGCTAAGGAAGAACACAAATCTCTGAATCCTTCATTTTTATTATGTAACATTAAGCACTTTGGCCAAAAAAAATAAATGAACACTAGGATTGGGAATTTTGAGAAATCATGTTTAACTTTTGTACTTTAAAGAAGATACAATCAAGTTGACATACTTATCTTCTGTAAAACTATAAGGCATCTAAGGTTAATCATTAAAACTGATTAAATATTATATTTAAAAACAAATATCCATTTATGTTTTTTCAAATTTTAGAAAGTTTGCAAACTCTGTAGTAAACCAAAATTCTTTTCTCTTTATTTTATGCATTCATTATAGAAAGTTTTGGGAGAAAAGTGTGTGTGTGTATACATATATATGCATGTGTACAGATACACAGACACACACGAATAATCACGTGAAAACTTATCTGCCAGAGGTCTACTCTAATATTTGTTACAAGCCTCTTTCTGATTTTAAAACAATCTACAGCAGATATATAAATATTTTGCTTATCATTGTCAATACATATCAAATGTCCTGAAATGACTTTGTCAAGGTAACACAGTAACTGCAATTATAAGAATATATCTTACAGAAAAAATTGTGGATGTGAACAGTTGTCTGGCAACAGGAATGTTCAATGAAATATTGTTGGAAAGATGAAAATGGGAAACAAGTTTAATAGCCAAGAGCAAAGCATTCAATATGTAAGTTATAAACATATTCATACTTTGTAATCATTTTTATACATATTAAATATAGTCACTACCCATCTATTTATTTCTCCTATTTTCCTAATTTTGAAGAAGAGTTCCCAGAATATTTGCAAATTAACCTGTAAACACTGAATGATAGCGCCTGCCCTGAAGCTCACATGAAGTGCTTCGAGGCAGAAGCGGTGTGCCTGGTGCCCAGAACAGTGCCCAGAATAGCACCTGGCACAGATGACATGGTCAAAAAGTACTTAATGGAGTGAAAAGGAAAAGTTAACTAACGATTTGTAACTTACACCCACTCACTTTTAAAACCATCGGAATGTAAATCAAAACCACAATGAAATACCATCTCACAGCAGTTAGAATGGTGATCATTAAAAAGTCAGGAAACAATAGGTGCTGGAGAGGATGTGGAGAAATAGGAACACTTTTACACTGTTGGTGGGACTGTAAACTAGTTCAACCATTGTGGAAAACAGTATGGCGATTCCTCAAGGATCTAGAACTAGAAATACCATATGACCCAGCCATCGCATTACTGGGTATATACTCAAAGGATTATAAATCATTTTGCTATAAAGACACATGCACACGTATGTTTACTGCGGCACTATTCACAATAGCAAAGACTTGGAATCAACCCAAATGTCCATCAGTGACAGACTGGATTAAGAAAATGTGGCACATATACACCATGGAATACTATGCAGCCATAAAAAAGGATGAGATCGTGTCCTTTGTAGGGACATGGATGCAGCTGGAAACCATCATTCTCAGCAAACTATCGCAAGAACAGAAAACCAAACACCGCATGTTCTCACTCATAGGTGGTAATTGAACAATGAGATTACTTGGACATGGGAAGGGGAACATCAGACACCAGGGCCTATTATGGGGAGGGAGGAGAGGGGAGGGATGGCATTGGGAGTTATAATTGATGTAAATGACGAGTTGATGGGTGCTGACGAGTTGATGGGTGCAGCACACCAACATGGCACATGCATACATATGTAACAAACCTGCACGTTGTGCACATGTACCCTAGAACTTAAAGTATAATAAAAAAAAAAAGAAAAGAAAAGGAAAGAAAAACCATCGGAAGCAGTTTACAACAAAGTATGATAAAATGTAGATTTTTTTCTTTTTTAAAACAGGATCTGGCTTGCAATGGCAGGATCTTGCTCACTGCAACTTCCACTTCCTGGGTTCACACCATGCTCCCACTTCAGCCTCCCAAGTAGTTGGAACTCCAGGCGCACGCCACCATGCCTGGCTAATTTTTGTGTTTTTTGTAGAGACAGAGTTTCACCCTGTTGCCCAGGCTGATCTCCAACTCCTGAGTTCAAGCAATCCACCCACCTCGGCCTCCTAAAGTGCTGGTATTACAGGCATGAGCCAATATGCCCAGCCTAGATTTTTAAAAAATGTAAATCAAAGTAAGGGAACAAACCAAAACATCCAAACCATACAGAGGAAGATGGAAAATAACAGAATCAGGAACCTGAGCTCATGCCAACACTCAATCATACGTTCAAACTTCCTGTCAAGCAAGGCTATAGCAGGACTGCAAGTGCAGCAGAAGGCAGCAGTGTTTAAAATATAAATCTTCCAATCAAGCCAGCAAGACTCAAAGCCTGATTTTACCAGTTGTTAGCACTGTAGGACTCCGGAGAAATCAATGACTTTTTCTAGGCCTCCTTTTCCTCCCATGCAGAATGGAGCTCTTGTGAGAGCATCACCATAGGGTTCTGAGATTGACACCAGCCAATCCGTGCACAGGGCTTGTTGCATGGTGTCAGAACACAATAAGAGCTCAATGTATGCCAAATCTGTTATATTCATCATTACAGCTTTGACTGTACGCAAAAAATACCATTCAGTTCTTCCAAGCTGCATTTATTTCATAGATTCAATATTTATTGAGATTAAATATTTATTTTAAAACTTGGTTGGATGAAGCCCCACCAATGTCTTCAAAAGCCTAACATGGAAATAGAAGAAACAGAAATATCAACATATAACAGTGACTCAGGTGACATGCATAGAATAGAGGTGTACTCAATGTTCCCTGAAGTAAGAGGAAGAAATGATGGATTACTGAGGGGTAGGGCTGTGGGGCAATATCACATTAAAAGTGGTGTAGGAACTAGGACATGAAAGAGGGCTCAGAGTGCACCAAAGTAAGGAACATGGTATTGGAAAGTCATTCCAGGCGGATTGGACAACATAACTAAGGAAAGTGAGACATGGGAGGACATGAGAAGCTAATGGTGGTTGAACGACGTGGGATAGGATGCTAGTGGAACTAGTGACAGAAAACAAAATGGCAACATTCTGTTGGGGTCAATTTTTGAAGGCCCTATTGTGCAATTTGGACTTTAACAAGCAAGCAAAAGAGAGCCAGTTTAGGCTGATAATGACAACGGTGTTTTAGATACTAGGATTATCATGGAAGACAGATTGGAGTTAGAGTGGGAAGAAAGAATAGAGGCTAAAACATTAATGCTCCAGGCAACAACCAATGCTAGGTAATAAATAATACAGACCGGAAACAAGACAAGACAGTGGAGTTGGAAAGAAGGAAACAGATGCCAGCAATATTGCTGAGGCACAGTCAGAAGAATTAGCACACAGGAAAGTCAAAAACCATTTCACGGTTTTGACCTTATATGGCTAGGGCAGTGACAAAATTAATTAAAGAGGGTAACACAGAGGAAGCATAATTTGGGGCAGCAGAGAAAGAAGATTTTATTTTATTTATTTATTTATTTATAGATGAAAGAAACAGTCTTGTTCTGTTGCCACACTGGAGTGCTGTGGCATGATCTTGACTCACTGCAACCTCCGCCTCCCAGGTTCAAGCAATTCTCCTGCCTCAGCCTCCGGAGTAGCTGGGATTACAGGCATGTACCACCACACAACTGGCTAATTTTTGTATTTTTAGTAGAGATGGGGTTTCACCATGTTGGCCAGAATGGTCTCGATCTCTTGACCTCATGATCCGCCCGCCTCAGCCTCCCAAAGTGCTGGGATTACAGGCATGAGCCACCTCACCCAGCCCATTTTTAAACAGATTGAATTTGAAGTAGCTCTGGAAAACAAGGAGGTGATGATATTCCACAGAAAGATGGAACTAAGACACAGAAGCTCAGAATGTGGCTTGAGAACTCATCTGCATAATAGACGACAGGCAAATTTACACCACCAGGTGAAATTTCAAGGGGACAGCATTTGAAGTCAGAAGGAAACCAAAGTAATGACACCTATTCTATCACTAAAAAGTGTGATATCTAAAATAACCAGTATGCAGGACTTACAACAACTACAAGCTACACTAAAAGAAACACTTTTATAAATTTAGAGAGATATTATGTGTCTGGATGGGAAGAATAATTTAGGTAGTCATCAATTCTCTAATTAATCTGTAGATTTAATATAATTCTAATAAAAAACTGTAATATACTTTTGGGAAGCTTAATGAAATTATTCTAAAGTCATCTGGAAAGAGTATCTGAGAATAACTTTTTTTTTTTTTTTTTTTTTTTTGAGATGGAGTCTCGCTGTGTCGCCCGGGCTGGAGTGCAGTGGCCGGATCTCAGCTCACTGCAAGCTCCGCCTCCCGGGTTTACACCATTCTCCTGCCTCAGCCTCCCGAGTAGCTGGGACTACAGGCGCCCGCCACCTCGCCCGGCTAGTTTTTTGTATTTTTAGTAGAGACGGGGTTTCACCGTGTTAGCCAGGATGGTCTCGATCTCCTGACCTCGTGATCCGCCCGTCTCGGCCTCCCAAAGTGCTGGGATTACAGGCTTGAGCCACCGCGCCCGGCCGAGAATAACTATTTTTAAAAGAGTAATATGAAAGGCAAAACTGACCTAGCAGATATTAAAACATATTGTAAAAATTCAATAATGTAATACTGACTTATACACAGAACGATTACTAGGTTACAAAGTCCAGAAATAGACAAAAGTATGTGTAATTATTGAAAGCATAAAAACCTGCAATTTCAAAGCAGCAAGAAAAAAGATTAATCTTTTAAAGACGCAACATAATAAGAAAGGTTTTTCTTCTGAGTTGTGTTGAGGATGATGGATGAAGGCTAAGCTTTTCATACTCCAAGAGGAAGACATTAGTAACAGAAATACAAAAGAGAGCGTTCAGTTATTATAAAATTATGGAAGTAAGGGATTTGTGGATTCTGGTGAATGTTCACTACTGGAGGGAATCATAGAAAAAAACCACCAACCATAATGAAATGATGTCTTCAGAAAAGAAAGTGCCAAGAAGAATTCCTTGACTACAACAATAGAACCAGCTTTTAAGAACAGATGTTTTGATGAGTTTCCATACCCAACCTAGTGGAAATACAAAAAAAATCAGAGGTGAAAAAAATAAAACTTTATTGTCAGAGATTGGACTTGCCAAATTTAAGATTTCTGAGTTGTCAGTTCAGAGAAATGGCATAATAAATCAGACTGCAGCAGCAGAAACGTCTGGCCAGGATTTGGGCAGCTCAATAACATAGATTCTGAAGTTGCCCAAGAATTAAGGCAGAGAGGGACAAGGTATTGAATGATAACTTCCTCCATTACTGTGGAGGCATGGCCTGTGGTAAACAGAGGAAGAGAAAAGAAAGAAAGAGATTTAACTAAATATTTTGAGCTTCAACTAAGGTAAAAAGTTACTGACAACAGACTGTGAGGCAGAGATATGCTTTTATTTTTCTCTCCACAGTGCCTAACACACAGTACACACACATATTGTAAAAGATTACCTAAGAATGGCTGGGCGCGGAGGCTCGCACCTGTAATCCTAGCACTTTGGGAGGCTGAGGCTGGTAGATCACTTGAGGTCAGGAGTTCGTGACCAGCCTTGGCAACATGGTGAAACCCCATCTCTACTAAAAATACAAAAATTAGCTGAGCGTGGTGGTGCACACCTATAGTCCCAGCTACTAGGGAGGCTGAGGCAGGAGAATCACTTGAACATGGGAGGCAGACGTAGCAGTGAGCCAAGATGGTGCCACTGCACTCCAGCCTGGCCAACAGAGGGAGAAGACATCTCAGTTTAAAAAAAAAAAAAAAAAAAAAAAAGACCTAAGAATCAATGCATGCAGTAGGAAATGCTGGAAAAAAATACTGGAGAACTTAAAGACAACCCCTAAATCTGATCACAGGGCATAGGTGATAAAGCAGAATGAGTAGCAGCCACATGAAGGCATCAAGGCAAGCGGCATCACCAAAAGAAAGCCTGGCTCAGCCAACGACGAGAGGTAAAAAAAGATTAATACAAAGACAGACGGGAAAGGGCAGTTCAAGGACCATAACAGCTGAGCTAGTGATGGAAGACTTCCTTTTGCACCTTTCGAATGAAATTATTTCATTATCTCCACAAAGATTCACTTCCAGGTACTTGGTTATTCTGGCCTCCCTGCCTCTATATCCATTAGTCCCCACTGTGAAAGCACTGTGGAGAGAGGAAAAAAAAAAAAAAACACTCTTTGCACCTGAAACTATCATCAAAATCAACTTTTTAAAAATAGTGAACTTGCAGACTCTTGACATCTTTAATAGGGGGAAAAAGGGAAAATATTTTCCAATTATTATTTATTTCTGAATTTCAGATTTTGTTCTCTCAATCATATTGCCCTGCAACTCTGTCAGAGGTGAATATACTCAGACCCATATGACTGATTTACACTAGAAAGCTAGTCTGTCGACTGCTAGTATGTAATGCAATTGTCAAGCTGACCCACGTTTGTATAATACCTGCATCAACTCAGGAGGTGTTGGCTAGCTTGCAAATCTTCTTTGAAAAAGAACTTACCTAGGCAAACAGACACAAAGGACAATGTATTTTTTAAAAGCTCTATTGAGGTCTGACACACAATAAATCACACATATTTAATGTGTATAATTTGACATATTTGGACATATGTATATACCCATGAAACCATTACAACAATCAAGATAATGAGCACATCACCCCCAGTAGATTCTTCCTGCCAATTTGTAATCTCTTTCTCTTGCCTCTCCCTGACATTCTCCAGCCCTCCGCTCACCCATTTGAATTATAGATTAGTTTGCATTTTCTGGAATTTATACAAGTCAAATCACATACTTTATATTCTCTTGTCTGATTTCTTTCATTCCACACAATGATTCTGAAAATCATTTCATGCTGTTGCATGTATCAGTAATTCCTTTTTATTGTTAAGTGGTATTCCATTGTATAGATACACACCAATTTGTATAACCATTCACCTGTTGATGGTTATTGGAATTATTTTCTATCTTTGTCTATCACAAATAAAGCTGCTATGGATACTTGTACGTGAGTCTCTGCATGAACATATGCTTTCATTTCTTTGGGGTAAACGTCTAAGAGTAGAATGGCTATGTCATAAGGCAGCTGTATATTTGACTGTATAAGACACTGCCACACTTTTTTCCAAAGTGGTTTCTCCATTTTCCATTCCCATCTGTCATGTATGAGATTTCCAGTTACTCTGCATCCTCACTAGTACTTGGCATCTTTCAAATTTTAGAATTCTAATAAGTGTATAATGGCATTTCATTGTGGCTTCAACTTACATCTCCCCAATGACTAATAATGTTGGGGGTATCTTTGCATGTGTTTACTTGTCATCTGTATACTATCTTTGGGGAAGTATCTGTTCAGATCTGTTGCCTATAGTTTTATTGGGTTGTTTTAGTATTTATCGAGTTTTGAGAGTTCTTTAAATAGTCTAAATATAACCCCTTTTATCAGATATGCAACTTGCAAATGTTTCTCCCAGTCCTGACTTGTCTTTTCATTCTCTTAACAATGTGGTTTTTGTTCATTTGTTTTTTGAGATGGAGTCTCTCTCTGTCACCCAAGCTGGAATGCAGTGGTGCTATCTCGGTTCACTGCAACCTCTGCCTCCCAAATTCAAGCAATTCTCCTGCCTCAGCCTCCTGAGTAGCTGGGATTACAGGTGCCCAGCACCAAGCTCAGCTAAATTTTTGTATTTTTAGTAGAGACAGGGTTTCACCATGTTGGCCAGGCTGGTCTTGAACTCCTGACCTCAGGTGACCTGCCTGCTTTGGCCTCCCAAAGTGCCGGGATTACAGACGTGAGCCACTGTGCCTGGCATTTATTTATGTATTTATTTATGAGACAGTTTTGCCCTGTTGCCCAGGCTGGAGTGCACAGACATGAGCCACTGTGCCTGGCATTTATTTATTTATTTACGAGACAGTTTTGCCCTGTTGCCCAGGCTGGAGTACAATGGCGCAATCTCGCCTCACAGCAACCTCCGCCTCCCAGGTTCAAGTGATTCTCCTGCCTCAGCCTCCCAAGCAGCTGGGATTACAGGCACCCTCCACTGTACCTGGATAATTTTTTTCTGTACTTTTAGTAGAGATGGGGTTTCACCATATTGGCTAGGCTGGTCTCGGACTCCTGACCTCAAGTGATCCGTCCACCTTGGCCTCCCAAAACACTGGGATCACATGTGTGAGCTACCGTACCCCAGAAAGGTGTTTTGAAGAGCTGAATTTCTTAGTGTTGATGAAATCCAGTTTATAAATTTTTTAATTTTATGAATTCTGCTCTTGGTATTATATCTAAGAAATCTTTGACTATTTCAAGGTCATGAAGATTGTCATTTGGAAGTCTTATAGTTTTAACATTTAAGTGTATTGTTTAAAAAAAGACATTTTTTCAAAATATGTCTTAACTGATATATTACTGACAGAAGTAAGCAACCACACCTGTTAATGCAGTTGCAGCATCAGTGTCTCAACTATTCTGGGAGACAATATAGGCCAAATGTTCCCTGATATTAACTTGATAATAACCCCTTTGCAAAAGGGCAAACACTTTACCCAGTATCAATACTAAGCAAGGAAAAACTGTGGTGTGAGAATTCTGCTCCCTGGGTGCCCTCTCTATTTTGCCTCTGACCCATGAAACCGTAAAAATGAAGGTTATGAGGAAGAACAGGCCAGTGAGATCAGAGTCACAGGTTAAAGCCTTAGGGTCAGCAGTGAGGATCCTCATTTTAAATTCTCTCCTACTGTAACTCCCTTGCTCATTGTTTGGGTATATTTCCTATTCAATGTTAATGTTAAAATATCAATGCCATCTTGTTTGTTCTTTTTCATTTCTGATCCTATTTCCTTTAATTAAAATGTTATTTTCTGTTTTCCCCAAATTATTAAATACATATAACACATTTTCTTTTCTTCCTCAAATATTAAGTACAGATGCATATACACTTAATATATACTTAATTAAGCATATATATACTAAATAATATTTGAGAAAAAAAGAAATATATATGCTTATATGTACATGTATGTGTGTATATATAGATACATATATACTTAATATATACTTAATTAAGCATATATACTTAATATTTGAGGAATATAGATATATTTATATGTACTATTTACATGTATATGTGTGTATATATATACACTTAATATTTGAGGAAGAAATTAAAAAATATATATAATACATAATACACATACATGTCATGAGATCAAGATTATTGTCATAGAATCCAAACCTAGCTAGAAAACGCAAAATTTCATCCCCACCACAATTTTAACTCCACAGATGAGCCCTGATAAAGTCATGAGAGAGCAATAAGTAGCTTATCTTTTAGAGGTACCAGATCTGTTTCTAGTCCTAAGGCATTTCAGTAGAATGCTTATTTCAATGAACTCACTTAATGCAAAAAATGATATCATAAAGGCTTGTAAATCAATTTTTTAAAAAACTAACACATAAATTCACTACTGGAGCTCACTATTTAGGTAATAACTCTATTGAAAACACTTTTATAGAGTAAATAATCACTCCTTCTCATAAATTCAGGTTTACATCTGTAGGCTTTCTTTAAAGCAATCTTCAGTGAATCATTTTCTGACCACTGTGTCTAAAATAATTTTTTAACACTGCACAACAGGAGATATTTAATATAAGCTGTTTTCCAAATTGTCTTTATTATTGTTTTCACAGCAGCTATAATGTGATCAACATTGGAAAAGGCACCATTATATTCAAGCCTCACTTTCAAGTAGATAATATTTTCAAACATAAGACACAAATAAAACAAAGTTATTGGAAAAAGTTGGCAAAATATAGAAAATCTCTCGTTTGGCCTCTCACTTTCACATGTGTTTTTGAAAAAGATTCCAGGAAGACTCCTCTGTGCTCAACTGCACAGAATAGCACATGCACTCTCTTGTTTCCTTTTTTTCATGAAAAACCGTAAGAATGTGGAAGAAACACATAGTTTGTCAGCAAAAAATGCAGAAATGCACCAAAGAGAAATTCTCTTGTGGGACTTCTAACTCTATAAGTTATTAAAATAGATAAAACTCAGGAAAAATTTATCATGAAATAAAACATGATAGAAATTAAAGACAACTTAAAGGTGTGTTGGATGCCCGAAGTTGGTATTGGGTGATGAAATTGAGGCAGGAGAATAGAGTCCGGAGGCAGAGAACCTAAGGCTGTTTCACACTGACTTCCTAAAACTAAATTGAAAGGAAAACACTAACTTTCCACACCTAAGTAACAAAAGGACCAGAGACACCCCCAGCTTTTCTGCATGGTAGATGAGAAACTGAAAGTTGCATAGGAGTGTGACCTTTGTAACTTTTCGCTTCAGCCTCTGATTACTGTCTACAGCCAATCAAAATGATCGTGGGCCAGGCCTTCATTTGCATAGAAGTACAATTTTGAAACTTTAGCCTCTGATTGACTGCTTTCTGCAATCAATCAGATGTCAGAATAGGTGTGTGACATTTGTAACTTCACTTCAGCCTCTGGTCACTTTCTGAGGTGAACACCAAGTGGCCAATAGGAAACCTCTAGGGTGTATTTGGACCTAAAAAGATTCTGTATTTGGGTCCTTGAGCAGCTGCTCCACCCGCTGCCACCCTGTGGAGTGTAATTTTCTTTTCAGTAAATCTCTGCTTTTGTTACTTCATTCTTTCCTTGCTTTGTTTGTGCCTTTTGTCCAATTCTTTGCTCAAAATGCCAAGAATCTGGACACTCGCCACCGATAACAAAATGAGTATTTTTATATGCAACGGTATTTTAGAAAAATAATGTGGCTATATGTATTCATATACATATACATAGCCTTAAAATATTCATACCCTTTGACTCAGTAAATTTTATTTACCTGAATCTACCAGAGATTTTAAAAGATAATCCTAAATTTGGAAGCCTTTCAGCCATACAGGTGCATATAGTAGTGCTGTGTGGCATCGCAGCAGTGAAAACATCCCAGTTATGCAACCACAGAGAACTGGTTAAGAAGATATGGTATTATTGGGTATACACCCAAAGGAATATAAATTGTCCTACCATAAAGACACAGGCACTCATAGGTTCATCATACTACCTTTCACAATAGCAAAGACATGGAATCAACCTAGATGCCCATCAATGGTAGCCTGGATAAAGAAAATGTGGTACATATAGACTATTGAATATTATGCAGCCATAAAAAAGAATGAAATCAAGTCCTTTGAAGTGAGATGCATGCAGCTGGAAGCCATTATCTTAAGTAAATTAGTGCAGGAACAGAAAACCAAATACCACGTTTTCACTTATAAGAGGAAGCTAAACATTGAATACATGTAGACACAAAGAGGGGAACAATGGGTACTGGGACCTACCTGAGGGTGGAGAGTGGGAGGATGGTAAGGACTGAAAAACTACTTATTAGGTACTGTGCCTACTACCTGGGTGATGAAATTATTTGTATATCAAATCAACAGGAAATCTTGAGTGCATCAAACCAACATGCAATTTACTCATGTAACAAACTGGCATGGGTACACCCTGAACCTAAAAGTTTTTAAAATAAAAAAAGGAAAAACAAAAAGAACATATGGTAGATTTTATTCATTTGGTAGACGATTATGTAGGTATTAAGGGTACTTTTACAAACAGAAGAATCCCAAAATGAAATTTTCAGATACAGAACTGTACAAATAAGGTATACAGCTATATTAAAAATGATTCATAGAATTAAAATGACTATGAGAAAATTCAGTATCACTAAAAATTCAAACAGTAGTTTTATTGGAGCAATGAGATTACAATAATTGTTATTTTTACTTTCTTGTATTTTGCAAATGTTATTTAATGAACATGATTATGAATGAAAAACAGCTGCTATTTTTAATAAGAGAGCCAAGAAATACAAATATGTTCATGTTTCTTCAACAGTGAAGCAGGGAGGAGTTTATCTTATTCTAGGCCTATGCTGTCCAAAAGAGTAATCACTAGCCACAGATGGCTATTTAAACTAATTAAAATTCAAACTTTAGTTCCTCAGTCAGACTAACTGCATTTCAAGAGGTCAATAGCCATAGTATCAGACAGCAGAGAGAATATGTTCATCAACAGAAAATTCTACTGTGAACGAGCTGTTCTAGATAATTGGCATGGGCTCGTAGAAGATAACCTACAGGGAAAGGATAATTTATAAGACGCAAGTCTCTGTAGTTAGTCTACACTAAACCAGCAACCTTAGTCTCTTAAGAAAGCCTGTTCTACAAGATGGAGTATGCTACATAAATGAGTGGCTCACAGATCATTAGCAAAGTAACTATAAATCATCAGGTTTTTGGTTAGTTTCCTGGGGATGTTATTTTGGTATCTGATAAATTCATACAAAAATCATGTCTGTTGGAAGTTTATGAATGTGAAAAAATTAGAATTACTCTACGATGGAACAATTCCTCCAATATGCAGCCTTCCTATCCTAACAAATTTGTCTTTGTCTTATAATAATGGGTTGTCTTGAGGAAGCAGGAACAGAGGAAACAAAAACAGAACTTTGGAAATAATACTTTAAAAAACTTTTTTCTTTTAAAAATTTCTAGGAAAAAAAGGCAAGAAAGAAGAAAGAAATTCATTTGAAAAACTAGTTCCTCAAAAGTAGTACCAAAATCACTTAGGTGAATAAATGTTTAAGAGTGAAAAAATGTACACCTTTATTTATTTGAGAAAGTAGAATAGTATGAAGAAATAAGAATGCAATTCACCAAGCCATCATTAATGAAGGGTTTACCTACTAGAGTATTTTGTGCGGCTGGTAGTCCATTACATATAACACATTTCCCATTAGAATGTTTATTTAATTTTCTTGATTTACCCTCATCATTGTATGAAGATGTTCCAATCAATTTTAAATTAATAGGCTGTCTTCATTTCAAATATGCAGGCTGGATATTACTGACATAATGTGAACACTATAAAAAGCTGTTTATCTTTGTTGAAGTATGCCAAGATCCTCTGATTTTTTTTCTGTGTTTTCTACCCTTGAGATTTAAAACTGAACTCTTCAGCCAGGAAAATCAAGGAAGCATAAAGTGTAACTATTAGGATGTAAGTTGCACTTAAAAGTGTTTTAATGCCCTATAGCTTTCCATAGAGTTCAAAAACTATGTCTAATTTTCTAGATTACTAAATGTTCCTTAGAGGTGGGAATTTTATCACCATAGCAATTAATATCAGTGGAAAACCCTAATGGAGCATAAGTTGAATGACAACCTTTACAATATATCTATTTAGATAGGCCGGGAAACTCAGGAAAACAAGCTGAGTATGTGGAGTCAGAAGTCTTAGGCTGATTGTCAATGTTGTTGATTCTCGAAGCTTCTGTTTCCTTATCTATAAAATGGAGATACTGAGAATGCATAATACATGGGGTTACTGTTGCCTTGATGGTACAAGTTAGGATACAAGGAGCAGGTTACTTATTTTAAATCTGTTCACGGTTAATGAGGTAAATTATTCAAAACAAAACCAGAAAAAGATGATTATGATTAAAAAACAAATTCCAGCAGGCTAGCCTCCCTTTAAATATATTTAATAATATGACCAAACAACTGTAAAATATATAAATATGGGAATAAGTATTCATTTAACCAAAAGGTGTTGTTAAATAGAACTTCAGAATTTTAAAATGTAACTTAAAAATGTAATTTAAGCATAGTGTTTTTCATAAACATGTTTACGGTGTAAAAAAGAAAATTCGCAATTTATATATATTGCATCTACTGTATTAAGTCAGCAGCAGGACTGGACATGTTCCTAACCATGTACAAATCAGTCACACTGCTTACCAGCTATGGACCTTGGGCAAATTACTTTACACCTCTGAGCATTAATGCTCTCATCTGTGAGATGCTGATGATGAAACCTACTTCATAGTGCTGCTGTGATGACTAAATTATGCCACGAAGCATGTTGCACAGATGTGCACTGCAATAACTCAGTGTACGTTTGCAGTCATCTTTACAGCACAGCTGGTCATGAAGACTCTCCCGAGTACATTTTTGACTAGAGATACACTGTTTTAAAACTTCCAGTTTTAATAAATGTAACCATTGAGAAGAATTGTGCTTCTTCAATATTCAGAAAAGCATATATTTTTTCACATAAAAGTAAATATATATATATTAATTTCACATTAGAAATATGAAAAGCACTCCAATTCCTGAAAAATGTGGTAGTACAAAAGGGAAAAATTAAGACAGATGAAAACTAGAAGTATTCCTCTACACCTTTACTGTTGACATTAAAAAGTGAAAAATCAGTTCCCTTTTCCTCTGGCATAAGCAGGTAACAAATGGTAAACAATTTAGCCAGAAAGAAGAAGAGTCACGGAAATCCACTCACTAAAAGTTAAATTCAGAGACTAAAATTATCTTTCTTATGCTCACCACTACCAAAATCTATATTTCTAGCTATGTTCTTTCCTGATATCCAGAATTATGGACAACTTCCAAGAATCAAACTCAACATTTCTCAAACAGAGTGGAGTCTTTTTGGCCAGCAGACTCTCACCTGCCATAATTTGCCTGCCTTGCTTTTCCCTCTCAGTGGACATCAAGTGCACAGGTCAGTCTGGGTGTGTCTCTCTTCACCCATTACTAACGTGTGCATTCAATATTATAAATGCAGGAACTTCTGCTTTGTGTGCAATAAAGGGTGAGCAAGCCTGTTTATGACGAGTGTCCATTCTGAAGGGAGAATGTACAAATTATTAAATAGACAGGACTCTTTTCAAGCCTTTTTAAGCACTGTCTGTGTTAGGGATGTGGTGGCTACAGCAACCTAAAAAAAAAGTTAATTTTAAAATACTAAACATAATACAAAATGGTGACACGATTTTTCTCTAAAATATAGGAAGTGATCAATCAAATGAAAAACTATCTTTTAAGTAATATTTCACCATAAATATCATGACTCAGCCACAGCTGAAAACTGAAAGGGTCAGATTCTTTCAGGTGACTCTATGGTGCCCAGCTGGCTGGACATTCTAAGAATGATCCAGTGCACTGGAAACACTGGACACTTAATGAAATGATAACTCCTGAGGAGGAACAACGAAGTCATGCCCATGACAGAGGTGGGTGGTTTAACGGCTGATTTTGGAGGGGAAGTTTTTGTTTTGTTTTCTTTTGTTTGTATGTGGGTGGTTGTTTTGCTTTGGCTTGAGATAAGGTAGAAAAAGCCATTTGGGGGGCTGGAAATTTGATATTTGATGTAAGAGTCTTTCTGGCTAGAAAATAAACCCTTCCAGACATCAAAAATGAACTAATAATCAGAATAAACAAATATTGGCCATGATATATATTAAAAAGGTAGCCTAGCTAGGCACAATGGCTCATGCCTGTAATCCTACCACTTTGGGAAGCCAAGCTGGGTCGATCACTCGCACCCAGGAGTTCAAGACCAACCTGGAAAACAGGTATGTGCAGAAGGACTAACATATATTCTTGAAAACACCTCAGAATAGGCAGAGCATGTTTTTGTTAACTTTGTCAAAGATCAGTTGGCACTCTGTAGATATATGGCTTTATTTCTGGGTTCTCTATTCTGTTTCATTGATCTATGTATCTATTTTTATACCAGTACCCTGTTGCTTTAGTTACTGCAGTCTTACAGTGTAATTTGAAGTCAGGAAATATGATGCCTGCAGCTTTGTTGTTTTTTGTTGTTGTTGTTGTTTTGTTTTGCTTAGGCTTTTCTTTGTTTTCTTTTTTGGTTCCATATGAATTTTAGGATTGTTTTTTCTAATTCTGTGAAAAATGATATTGGTATTTTGGTAGGAGTTGCATTGAATCTGTACACTGCTTTTGGCAGGATGGTCATTTTAACAATATTAATTCTTCCTATCTCTGAGAAGAGTTAAAAGAGTCTTTTCTGGAGAAATAGAGAATGCAATAAAGCCAGATAAATTCAATTTACTGCTCATAAATGGCCGTGCTTCTTCTTAACATGGTCCCCTTACTGCAGAGGCTATACATCTAAAAATGAGAGAAAAGCAATCACACTGCTACTTATGAGCAATCTACATGAAATACAAAAATTCTCCTTCTGAAAAATTATAACAACTTGTTATTGAAGATGTGTATGTAAATTTTCCCACCTGTGTTACTTTTTTATACAAGCCAAACCTAGCAGGAATCTCTAATTATCATACCATGAGGATGGCTTAACAAGGGTGTTGCCAGCCCACAAATGCAATTTGATTCTCAGCATGACAGCAAGACTGGCAATTTACAACCTCCAGCAACAAGTAACTATGAATATTAAGATCTTCTTAATTTACACAATGGAGAACTCACTGCTCTTAGAACAAAAAAGGAACATTTTGAGGGTCCCTGTTGCTGGATTTGGAGAAAAAAATTTATGGTAATGATTCTGACAATTGTTGAAGCACATACATACCTGAATATCAGGGTATTTATTAGAATTATCCTGCTCACAATGGGGAAATATTTTACTTAAATAAGTAGCCTGAATTTGAAACCAAGTCATAAGGTAAATGTCTCAATTACAAATGGTACTGCTTTATATATGCATAAATTTCATAGATACAATATTGGCTGAAAAAAACAGACATAAAACATGATTCCATCTATATAAGGTTCAAGAACAGACAAAAATAATCTACAGTGATAGATGTCAGATGGTGGTGACTTTCGGTGAGGATATTGATGGGAGGGTGCCTGAGGGAGTCTTCATGACTTAGAAATATTCTACATATTCATCTAGATGGTGAGAACATGGGTGTATATATATGGAAAAAGTATTTAACCTCTACATATAAGACTTGTACAGTTCAATATTTGTGTGGTATACTGCAATAAAATTTAAAAATAGGTCAATTGTATTAGATAACTAACACAATTGAAAAATAGATCAATAGTACTAGATAATAAATATACAACAGTCTTTATATTTCCTAAAACAAAATTTAGCTGTTACTTTAGTGAGTACCAAGAGTGCACACATGCAGGTTTTGGAACCCATCTCCTTGTGTAGCACAGCATTACATATTTTACATTTCAATGTGGCTACAACTCCTAATCCCCCTGTCAAGAATCCCACATGAGCCGGGCTATTGACAAAACAATTCCTTCTCTAGTAAAGAGTTTTATTTGCTCTCTCATTGCCTATCAGCTTAATACATAGGAGAATATACTTGAAAAGGATCAAGTTCTATAAACAGGACTAAATGATTATGGAGTAGGCATCTTTATAATTGTGTTTTTACTTTTTCTCCCCAGTTGTTTCTCAAGGAATACAGCAGAAATTGAACCATAAAGCTTAGCTTGACAGAAAGGCATTAGCCTACCACACTAAACCACAAAGATAGGAGAGACAGTTATTTATGAAGAAACACTGTTCCCTATTATCCTTCTGAGATTCTACAAAAGGGCTAAATATTGATGCATTTCCAAGTCACCTTTTCCCCCACTTCTTGTATTAACAAGCAGGAGTATGTTTTAGATGCTCCTAATTTGTCAAGATCAGGTGAACAGAATTGTCGTACAGAGCACACTGCTCTCATTCCTACAAGGGCTCTGCAACCCTGCGGGTTATTAATAATTCATGGGTCTTTCTTAGTTCACAACAGGGGCATTACTCAGAGGGCATCATTCTTACTGAAAGAAGTTAACAGCGATGGGCAGATAAACAATGCACAAGTCAAACAAGACGAAGCCTCTTATGAATCTGCGAACACTGAAGCTCTGTTAAAGAGCTCCAACTACTATAGCAAAAAAAAAAAAGAAAAGAAAAAAGAAAAAACGGCTAGGCATTCTTTACCTAGGCTTACAGTGCCTGTTAGGCTAAATCCAGCCATCTTTAGAATTATATCAGCTGTATTAACACAGAAATTCCTTGAAAATCATTTAACTCTTTTGTGTGTTAACATAGGTTATACTATTGGGTATGATTATGCTGTGTTTATTGAATTAGTTTCTCCAAACTAATCTTTTTGGCAGGAATATGATGCCTACGTTTGGGTTCCAACAGTATTTATTTATCAAGGAAATACATGAAGCATCCTAATGTCTTTAGATTTGAAAACAAGTCTCCAGGAAAACGAACACCACCCTTTACAGTCCTCCTCAATACACGTAGACCCTCTGGGTGACATTTAACACAGGTATTCCAAAAATTTTAAATAACAGGGGCAACAGGCTCAGAAGCTTCTAAAGGGGTGAATCAGGCAAAAGTGTAAGACAGTAGAGCACAGCAGATTCTGCAGCCTGTGAGTGCATGCCCTGCTTAAAGAAACTTCAAAAACAAACCAAAACCAAAACCAAATACTGCTAGGCCAAAAATGCCTATGTGGGTGACCAATCTCAGATCCAGAGCATAAATCAGAAGTCTTTATTCTGAGTATATGAGGACTCAGAATAGGATGTATTATGTCCTCTAAATAAAAGATATTCATGTTGGTTAAATCAGAGCATTGATCTATTTTCTTGAAGATATATTATTATTAGAATGCACTCCGTTATTTAGAATGTACTCTAATCCAAATTAAGTTTCAAGCAAAGGCTGAACTTTCTGAATATCAGTAAAGAGTAACCTCACTTTAGCTAAGAACAGTAACATAAAATTTCCTGAGCATTTACTAGGTGCCAGGTACTATTCTAAGTACTCTGCATGTATAAACAGACTTCTTGTTCTCACACCAATTCTATGGAGAAATCAAGCAGGCACAGAACGAGAAAGCAATCTGCCCACAAACACACAGCTCATGAGGCTGCTGTTTAAACCCAAGCAATCTGCTTTCAGAGTCTCTGTTTCCTTGCTTACTGCTGGCTCCCTCTTAGTGAAGAGCACAGCTCATTTACTCCACATGAAAGCATCAAGGGAAAGGGGTAGTTTTCACTCATTAGCAAGACTGAAGTCAGCTGACTGAAGTCAATTTTATGTATCCCATACAAAATAAATAGAAACCCACCACCAAAATCACTACATAAATTGTATCTCCTACCTTAGCTACAAAGCAGAGGAGTTTCAAGAACCAAGAAACAAAAGGCTTAGAGACAATGAGTACAGTTCCTGATAACAGCAGATAATAAATATCACTAGGCTGAGAAAGAATTAGGAGGTCAAAAGGAGGAAAAGATGATTCTATAACAACACACCGTTTTCCTCCCTCACTTGAAATGGACATCTTCCGAGTCTTTGCTTCCTTTAAGATACTAACTAGGTCAAATTAGATATTCCTCATTTTTTCTTTTACTAATGAAATGCCCTGAGACAGAATAAATACAGAAATTAAAGGATCTTTGAAAATCCCTTGGGCTTTTTACTGATAATTTCAAATTTTAAATGCTACTGATTCTATAATCACAGTGACCTCACTCTTGGCACTGAATGTTATGCCTTCATGCGACAGTAAATAGCTTTGGTCATGAAGGATATGCTGTCCTTAAAAATGGAATCTTCAGTAGTAATACTGTAACTTTTTATCTGAGGTGTTTCCCATTCATCATTTTCAAAATAGAATTTCACCAGAATTAAAGTTAACATATTGTTTATTCTCCATATGTGCTAAGCATCAGATGATAAGGAATTTTTTTCACAAATACATAAAAATTTCTTTCAACAAATGCCCCTACTATATCTAAATATATAGTTGGAAATGTAAAGCAAAATCATTTCAATTAGATAATTATAAAAGTAAACACATTTTTTCAATTTATGCACTTTAAACGTAAAATGTTTTAGCACAAAATATTTCAACTAATTTGTTTTAAATCGTTAAAAATATATGACACTATCTCATAGTAGAGACAGCTACGTAACATGCTACACAACGGATTAGTGTCAGAAATGCCAACTTTTTGCATAATTTCAAGAATATATTCCAAAAAAACCCCATTTACCCTCAAGATTGCAAAATAATAATAGTCAATATTTATGCGGACCTCCCATTCTGTGTGCCACCAATTATCTCATTGGATATCCAAAGGAAAAAAAAAGGATCTACAGTTCAAGAAGTTTGAATAACCCTTAAAGGATCAAAATGTAGTTTATTTTATGAAAGGCTCTGAGAAGTCTTGCTCTGAAAAAATTAACTTTTGGTGAAATATATTGTTTTCCAGTTAATGAAGTACTTTTCATACTCAATCATACTCAAGTATGATTCTAATACTTTCAAAAACAAATATTTAGAAAAAAGTTCCATCCAATAACCAGTGAGAAATAAATTCAACCTAAATCACTAGAGTCAACATGACTCACTGGTTAGAAAGAGAAAGGAAGGCATCTCTCTCTTACTGAAACAGCAGTAGCAGCCTGGGGTAAATCTGTTATGCAAATACTTTGGGCTATTTCAATGTTACTCTCGTTAGATCTTCCTTTTATCAGGTTCTTATGTAAATAGGTAGTAAAATTTTCAGAAAGGCCATGTGTCCATATGCACACATTAAAAAAAAAAAAAAATTCATGGTTGTCCAGACAGTTGAACTGGGATTTCATTTCTCTGTGTATCAAGAGACTTGCGCAGTAAAGGGTTAACTTAGCAGTCTTGATGTACTCAAACCACGCATATTGTAAAAAAAAGAAAAGACTGGCTCTTCACAAGCTCCTGGAACATAACCTCTAAGTGCTTGGAGTATTCTGCCTAATAAGAGTTTGCTTTTCTACCTGGGGCCTTGGGCCACACCAGACAGTTTTAGGCTAACGATGTGATTTATGGCAAACACATGTTCTAGTTCACCCGGGGGGCCCCAGGTCACACTGTATCAGAAGTTTGACTTCTGGAGGGGCTGGAGACTGAGTAACTGAAGTTACCCATGTAGGTGTTCCACACCTACAAGACAGACCCCCTAACAAATTCCTTGACCACCAAGCCTCAGTGACCCTCCGGGTTGACAATACTCCATGTGTGCTATCACACATCATTGCTGAGAGAATTAGGAACTGTCCACACAAATCCACCGGGACAGGACAACCGGAAACTCATTCCTGGTCTCTCCCTGACTCTATGTCCCTTTTGCCTTTGTTGATTTGAATTTGTATCATTTTGCTATATTAAGCCATAACTGTGAGCATAATAGCTTTTTATAATAGATTTTATGATTTCTATGAGTCCTTTCAGCAAATCACTGAACCCAGGGGACAAACTCAATTCTTCCCATAGGTATGTAGGATTCAACCAGCCTTATTATCTGACTCCTTTGTCATGACCAGTCTCTGTTCAGACACCTAATATCCATCGAATCTCTTAAGGTTAATTAGCCTCCAGATTTCAGCACAAATAAATGCACAGAAAAAATAAGCCCATATAATTTGCTGTAGAATTTAAAAAGCAACTTTTGATATTTAGGTCAATTATAGTAATAAACATTAAATAAAAGAGACTGACCAACTGAAAACTGGATTATTTTCAAACTTGTTGCCAATGACTATCCTCCAGGTAAGAGATGAAGGTGCCTCACAAATTCAACTGTGTAAGATTTATGTGCCTGGCAAGGTCCTGCCTGAAGTAGCCATCCTGCCTTTCTTTCTAACCTATCTTGTCCTATCTATCACCTCACGACATTGGCCACTAATGCTGCATCCTCAGTAGAGATGAGGTCATGATCTACCCAAACATTCATTAGAAAGGTGTAAGAATCAAAGAAGCATGTTGTCAATTCTGCTTCTGGCAATAAAGGAAAGGTTTTTCTCAGGTTTTCCTCTTTACATGGTTTTGGGCTGACAGTGAGCAGTGAGCAAGCTATACTTAAGAGTTGTCCCTAACAGATGAGGGCGGGGACAGCATTGAATACAATCACCATCTCTGATGGCCCCTTCTCTAAATGCATTAAAGAAACTCAAACTGGAAAAGGAGAATTACCCAGCCATTAAATTTCATTCTTTATGAGACACCAACAGCTATCTTTTTTTGCTTTCAAGAAACTTGGGTCATGGGCATAAAGATCCCTCAAAATATTCAAATTCTCCATCTTGAATCTCAGACAATTTTTGTGCATAATAAAAGTTTAATTGCAGCCTCTTTTAAAGAGTCCCTTGAAGAGGTACAAAGTGACTAAAATAATCATTCAAACACGAGGTAAACAGGAGCTAATTCAACTTGCACATGAATATTTAATATGATACACACATGTTACAAAACATACTATAAATATCTCTGTGCCTATTGACCTTGTGCAGCTCCAGGAATAAATACTGGAGGAATTTGGTATTTAAAATGTAGAAGAGACCGGGAATGGTGGCTCACGCCGGTAATCCCAACACTTTGGGAGGCCAAGGCGGGTAGATCTCAAGGTCAGGAGATTGAGACCATCCTGGCTAACACGGTGAAACTCCATCTCTACTAAAAATACAAAAAATTAGCTGGGCATGGTGGTGGGTGCCTGTAGTCCCAGCTACTTGGGAGGCTGAGGCAGGAGAATGGTGTGAATCTGGAAGGCAGAGCTTGCAGTGAGCCGAGATCGTGCCACTGCACTCCAGCCTGGGCGACGGCGATACTCTGTCTCAAAAAAAAAAAAAAAATTTAGAAGAGGAAATATGGAGTGCTGGTAGGCATTTCTGTCAATAGCTACAATCAGTAGCTTAATCTCTATTGCTTCTCTCATTCCACATGGCAGAGATAACAGTGATAACCATGGCAATCCAGCAGAATGTGAGGCCTTCAGAAGCAGAGCTAAATATGAGGAGTAGCACACACAGTATGTGTCTTTATGGCAGCCCTTAGGAAATCTGTCCATTTGCACAGGTGCTCCTAGAGGCAAATGGGCAGAGACACCTTGAACCGTAGCGACTCTTGAGGTTACTCAAAATTAAATTGTGTCACTCCCAAAGAGACATCACGATCCTGGAAGAATTCAGTCACCTGTGACTAACCTAACAACAATTAACATACTTGAAAATTGTATAAAAATCAAATTAAATTTTAACATTTCATACTTAAGAAAGAATCAGTAACTGATAAGGAACTGTTTGATTTGATTTGAATATAATTTCATGAAAGAATACACGTTTTAAAGTTATTCATCTGGATCACATATTCAACAGTTAGAGTTTTCCAAAATAATTCCAAAGCAGGTTTCATGCTGACTTTTTAAAATTGTAAACGTTTTAGTACAATAGGCATTGTCCTTGTCTGGATGTTCTATGTCAGATTTACATTCGTGTTTATACTGTGGTGCTAAACAAAATTTAGCACCACGATAATTATGTGAATAAAGTTCTAGTCGACTTTGTCAGTATGCTTTTCATCTCTAAAGCTTTGAAGTCAAATCCTAGTAAATGTCAATATGCTCCTATCATGTCTACACCTGTCATCTGCACAAGTCAGTGTAATCTGCAGATAGAAATGAGAAGAAATTGAACATATTTTATGGCTGTTCTGCTTGAGGGAATAAGAATAAAGTAAATCAATACTTCATGTCATTTCCTGAAAATACTGTATTCTCCAAGACATTTAGCCAGTATTTGCCCATTTAACAAGGACAAAAACATAAAAAGAAAGTTTTTAACTCAGAAAATTAGCACATCAATATTTCTGGGTCACAGAAATTGAAGATGTATCATGCATTACTTCAAAATCTCAGTTAAATACACTCTCAAGGTTGGTTGCTCAGAGTAAGGGTAAGCATCATTAAGAAAATCTAAAATTTCAGGAATGAGGGCTCATATTTAACATCCTATTATTCTTAATAAAATATTACTAAATTTATAGCCCCATTAAAAAATGCCAAGACATGACTTTCTCTGTAAAATGAGACCTGCAAAAACATTATATATCTTTACTTATACAGTATATTTTTCTCACTAATTTTTCTATCAATTTCTATCATTTTCCATCATTCATTTTTTAAAAAATTCTTTATACTTTACTGTTCAACATTATTTCTGACCTTTGGAAATGGATATTTCTTGACTACCCATGCTGTATGTACGCTTAAGTAGAAGAATGTACAAGTTCAGGGAACCTGTGCAATAGTCTTTTGTAATTTAAGAAATAATTTCCAAATCTGAGCAAAAATAATTGGGCCTTGGTTAGAAAACATAAGTTACAAGTATATAACTTAAAGAATACTGAAATCATATTTGGGAAAATAAAAAGTATCAATAGTAAAATATGGTAGATCTTTAAGTACATAGAGTTTGGAGTCCAAGAAGCTAGAGTCCAAATACTGGCTAACCTCCTATGAACTGCTGATCCTGGGGTAGTGTTCACTTCCTGAGCCGAAGATTCACTGCTTGTACAACGGCAATGTACACGATGTACAGCTGCTCTGAAAAAGCAGATGCACTCTAACTACGCAAAGGGCCTGGGACACGGTACTCAGCAAATGTTATTTTCTTGGTATCCTATAAACAAACTGATAACAGGAAACATACTAAGAAAGAGAGAGAAAAACAGTGAATACAGGGCAAAAATAAAAATTATTAAAAAGGCAAAAAACAACCCGGTAGCAATGATTTCTAAATATCATAAAAGAAAACAATTAGGAAAATATAATTAGAATGCTATATCATTAAAATCTGTTTGTTTTGTTTTGTTTTGTTTTGTTTGAGACGGAGTCTCGCTCAGTCGCCCAGGCTGGAGTGCAGTGGTGTGATCTCGGCTCACTGCAAGCTCCGCCTCCCAGGTTCACGCCATTCTCCTGCCTCAGCCTCCCGAGTAGCTGGGACTACAGGCGCCCACCACCACGCCCGGCTAATTTTTTGTATCTTTTTTTAGTAGAGATGGGGTTTCACCGTGTTTGCCAGGATGGTCTCGATCTCCTAACCTTGTGATCTGCCTGCCTCAGCCTCCCAAAGTGCTGGGATTACAGGCGTGAGCCACCGTGCCCGGCCTAAAATCTCTGTTTTTGAGACCAAGATGTTCAATTCTAAATCTGAAGAATGATGTACTTCCCCCTTCCCAAGAAAGTGCCATGCTCAAGAAAGGAGGAAGGGAAGGAATTCCAGCCCTTCTTTGCTTGTGGGTTTTCTCTTAAAACTTATTTTGTTTCGAGGAGGTAGATGTGTTCCTGTCTCCTTGATTTGGCTTCAAGGACTAGAGACAGAAAGTTCACTGGAAAAGTAGGTATTTGTTTGTGAGGAAATTAGATACTGTATTCACTATATTGCTTATTCAAATGATTCGTGACAGGAAAAACTTTCTTTTTTTTTTTTTTTGAGATAGGGTCTCACTCTGTCACCCAGGCTGGAGTGTATTGGTGTAATCTTGGCTCACTGCAACCTCCACCTCCCAGGCTCAAGCCATCCTCCCACCTCAGCTTCCCAAGCAGCTGGGACTACAGGTGTGTACCACCATGCCCAGCTAATTTTTTTAAAATCTTTTGTAGGGATGGGGTCTTGCCATGTCGCATAAGCTGGTCTTGAACTCTTGGGCTCAAGGGATCCATCTACCTCGGCCTCCCAAGGTGCTGGGACTACAGGTATGAGCCACCGCACTTAGCCAGGAAGAACTTTTAAGAAACAAATTGTTAACAAATCCCTAAGGTTACATTACTCATCCATAAATACATCAGCACATATCTTCAAAAAAGTAAAGAGTTATTTTTAAGTATACTACAATATAATTAACATATCTATAAATATTAACAATGCTTCCTTAATATCAAATTAATACACAAATATATTCCACTGTCTCATAATTTTCTTTACAGTTTATTCAATTTAGACTCCAAATATTTGCTTCCAAATATTTGCTTCCAAATAATTTAGTTGCTGAGGGATGAGAGAGTGGGTAATTGAGGATATAGATGAAAAAGGTCACATATAAGATAAAATTATTAAAGTTGGATGACTGGTATAACAGAGTTAAGTTATTCTCCCTGCTTCTGTATAACCTTCAAGTTTTCAGTAAGAAAAATGCTTTAAGTTTCCTATAATAAAAAATTATACAGACATACATCAATGATAATAAAAAGATAGCAATAAATGTAACTTACAGGTTTGAGATTTTTTAAAATGACATTTTAGGTCAAAAAAATGCTGAAACTCAGATCTTCCTAGCCCTGTAGCCTCAATAATCACAAAGTAACTGAGAGTAGAAAGTTAATTTACTAAAAGGTTAAAAAAAAAAAGTTTTAATTTAACAGCATCAAAATACAAGTTGAATAATTTTTAAAATCCTGTATTAATGTGTATATGCCAGGTTCCACCAGGTATAGCCTTAAAATGAACTAGGTGCTGCCTTTTTTGGAGATTATAGGCCAACAGCCTCAGTGTCTGCCTTCTATATATGCTATGGTGTCAAAAGTTGGGAAGCATCTGTTCAAACAATAGTTTAGGATTTCATTGAAGGTGAATTAAGACTTAACTGAGAAATTTTAAAATTATTAAATACATTTATGGAATCAATTTTTGCATATCTAACCATTTTTAGATTATCAATAATTTGAAAATACCATTTTTTAGAGCAGGAGTATTCATTAAACATAAATATTCCTAGGTCTACTTCATTAGTAAAAAAAGTAAATATTCCTAGGTCTACTTCTTAACATATTCAATTGGATAAGCAATGTTCTCAAGTCACAGAATGAATAAGGAGTACTGAGTTGAAGAAGTGAAGTCCTATCCAGACCTCAGGAGCTAGGGAGAATACAGAAATGACAGAATATACACCACACTAAGCTGCCTCGCCTGTTTCCCTTACAAACAGCAATTAGAGGAGACTCCTTGGGGACTTAACATATTTACTCCTACGTATGTTAACTAAAAGCCTATGCTAATGTACAAGGGATGGATTTCCTCCTGCTTGAAGATCTCAGCAGATGTGACAGTAGGTTCTGGAAGAGGATCTGCATACAAAGGCATACTAGTCTACTGGCAGATCCTGTTGGTGGCCTAGTCTATCAATATTGCTTTTCCTTTCCTCCTTGCTTATAGAACCTTGACATTATTGAGGGTGGCAATGTGCCTAGATTTTAACCACTACACTTCCCAACTTCTTTCACTGCCAGGACTGGCCACATGACACAGTCCTTGTTAATGAAATTTAGGTGGGAGTCACTAGGTGGGTTGAAAATCCTTTATAAGCGGACAGTCAGGCTGGTTTGCTACTTTCTCCTCTTACCCTTTTCTTCCTCTTTGTCTTCCTCCCTATACCTCTATGTGCTGGCTAGAGCTCAAGCATCGTCACATGGGCATGAGGACCCCAAGGATGGTGGCTCACAAAGTCAAAAGGCTTCACTTTCCTCTTTCCCCAGCCGGAGAGACTGCAAGTTTCTCCCCAGGTGTGTGGATCACAGGTGCTGCAGACCACAGGTGGTGCAGTTGGCCCCAGGCTAAAAGCTGCAGAGATGAGAACTGACTTCTACAGCTTTCCACCTCCTCTCCTCCGTGGCAGTATGCACACCCAACCAGCATCTCTGCTTCTCTTCACAATCCAGTACCTTCAAGTAGTTTTTGTGATACGTGCAGGTTTTCTTTAGGAGGGACATGGATTCCAGTAGATCCTAAGTCACTTAGTTCTTAGAAACAAAATTCTTTAAATTTCACTACTAAGCCCCAAAGAACTTCTAGAATCTAGACTATTACATAAATGGCTTCTTGATCAGAGAGTGATACTCAAAAAGCCAGACCCAACAATAGAGTTCACAGAAACAACAGTCCTTCAACATTTTCTAAAGAGCTCTTCATTTCCATTAAAAGGGTTTTGTTAATCATTTAAAAAATATTGTTAAATGACTGCCATGTGTGACTCATGGATTAGGTGATAGTTGGTACTGGCTTTATACAGCTACAGAAACAGAAACAAGTCTACGGGTGTCTTACATGTCAATATGCTTTAGATCATTTCAGGTAAAGTAATTCAGCAGATACATGTTGACTACTAGGTGCCTAAACTTATGGTGATGAGCAAAGTGTGGGGAAGCTATTGAAGAAGAATATGAGATCACCCTTGCCTTTCTATAATCTTATTGAAAAGAAAAAAAGACTAAGAAGAAAAAATTAATCCAAATCAATATATAACCAAATGCTGAAATATGGGGAAAAGGCAAGTCAAAAACATCTACCAAATTATGACAAAATACACAAGGCTAAGATTGGATAAACTGAATCCACTCCTTCTAGATACACTGAAGCTCTGAATAGACAACATCTGGTAAGTTGTGGAACATGAAAAGCATATACGGTTCACTGGAGATCAAAAGAGCTTAGGCTTACTACAGTGAGATATAATCAAGAATATAGGCTTTAATCTATGACCCATTATTTGCCAGGTTCTTTTTAAATTTTTCATTCAAACATCATATATTAAACAAAAGCTAATTTTAGGAATAGAAGTGTCTCCAATATTTTAAGTCTGAATGACTGAAAGAATGGTGAAGCCCTTCTTGGGGTTCTGAAAACAATACCCCAAAATATGGTGCTTTGACATACTGAAGCAAAGCAGGAGCCCAAGCGTCTCTCTGGCCTTCCTCTCCCCTGTGTCTCAATCATCTGTCTCTCCCAAACCAGAGGACGAGGCTGTTCTCTGAAGTTCTCTTGTCTACCTAGAAACCAGATCCACCAAAGAGAAGTACATTACCTTTGATCTCTTCCCTGAATTTCATTAAGTAGAGAAGATTAAAACTCATATCCCAGAGGAAGAGACCGAAAATTAACCACCACACCCACAGCCCCGATGAACTTCATCCCAAAATGAGTATTGAATGAATATTCAATCACTTCACAAAAATAATCATTGACAAGCTAACATCTATCTTCCATGTTCATTAAGTTCCCCTAAAAATCATTTACTACCCCTCAAAATTGCCTCATTTCCCTCATCTCTCCTTTCCCTATGAATAAGGGTATACAAGCATCTGGAGCTCATTGGGTTATTAGGTAATCATTCTCCTGCAATTCCCCCATGCTTATGCATGTTAAATAAATTTGTAAGTCTTTTTCTCCCATTAATCTTTTTATTGTCAGTTCATTTTCAGCAAACTTTCAGAGGGTAGAAAAGAAGCTTTGCCCCTACACCATTAAGAAATATGAGTAGGAAGAAAATTATTTGAGAAGAAAAGAGATGAGGAGCTATGTTTCGAGCATGCTCAATTTGTGTGAACGGCAAGACAATCCCTCTTCTGCCCACTGTTTATAGTATGGTACAGGGGAAGTAGTGAAGGCTTTGATAACACAAACACTTAAACATTCACATCTCAACTCCACCCACTTCTTAGCTGGCCTTCAGCAAGATTATAAGATCTAGTTCCCAAGATCGCAAAATTGGGATCACAATATCAAACTACAGGAATATATTTTGAGAATTCAGTGACATGATTCAAGTAAAACACCCAATCAATAATAGGTATTAAGTGTTAACATCTTTCTTTCTTGTCTTCTGCTTGTTCTTTTTGAATTCTAAATCTGATAGCTTATGAATCTCTACTTCAAGTTGCCCCATTTCCTAACTATCCTCACCATAATATGCTTATATGAAACACACATCCTCTACTCCTATTTTCTATTTCTCTCAACTTAAAAAAGCAATATAAAAGCACTTTTATAGTATTAAAAATACTATACATCCTTTAAGATCCAATTCAAGGCCTGTCCTTTTGGTACATAAGCAATCATTTCAATCTGCATTAGGTTTTCCTTTGCCTCATGACATACTTTTGCTATTAATTAATTTACATACATGTCTTGTCTCCCCAGATAAAACATAAACTTTTACACAGCAGAATCTGTGTCTAAAAATGTTTTTGTTTGTAAAGGCTCAGCTCTGGACTCCCTTTGAGATCAATAAAAAGTTGCTGGATAAAGGAATCAGTGGTGCTGACCATTAAAATCTGAGGATTAATGTCTATTCAGATATACCAAAGTCAAATTTATGAAATGTGATTTTTCTCTACTGCCAATTGCTAAGAGAAACAAAATTCAATGTGATTATAATTGTAATTAACAACAACAAAAAAGCAGCTGTTGCTTCAGACTAAAAAGCAATGCTTAAAAGAGATAATGTAACGAGGGACTTCTATAAAAGACCTTAAAAACCTAACTGTTGCACAAGAAGATGAGAATTAATTAAAAGTAAATTAATTAAGTTAATTCCATTATTAAAATGGAAATGAACTTTTATCAGAAACGTGGTAGAATCACAAGATGATTCAATAGTTAAAAAGTAATTTTTAAAATTTGAGATGCATTGCAAAAACAATTGGCTCATGGGCCAGCACTGGTATTAATCCTATTACAACAGTAATCTACATAAACTATTAATCATTTCAAATGTGATTAGAAAAACAACATACAAGTCCAGCACACCTATTCACCAGTCAAAACACCTAGGACCTGAGACAATGTAATAAGACAATCTGTAAAGCTAAGGGTCAACAATCTTCTAAGATTGGAGCTTTCGCTTTTTTCTTTTTGAGGTCAGTGTACAACTAGACTCAACATTCAACATGTCAGTTATGTCATCATCACTAATCTTTCAGTATTAGCAAAAGTATAAGTTAAAAAACTCATTTCCAATAGGAACACACACACATATTCACATACACATACACATACACACACACACACACACACACACAATGAAACCAACAGAAGCTCATGAAAGCATATAGGGTATAGTATCATTTATCAGTAAACTGTTTCCATGTATCTTCTATTAAACCAAGGGTTTTAAAAATCAAATTAAATCAAAATATGAAAAACCATAGTATATTGTTTTTGTAGAACTAAACATCTTTAAATTGATATGTCTTTAAAATATGAGGTGAAAACTATCTTGACAATTGTTCTACAAGATTAAATTAGGAGAAATAACTTAAAGCAACATTTTATACATTAACATTTATTTAAAATCAGCATATTAATGAACCTCAAGTATTGCAAACTTGGCAGGATGTTGAAATCAATGTTTTCAGATGTCTATCATGATATATTGAGTCTCTGACTTACTTGAAGTTTTTCCTTTAAAAATAATTTTAAGTAGTTAAGCAATAGAATTCATCTTACTTTGAAAAAAATAAATCATATTCTACTTCCTTCATAGATGGTCACTGTAAAGAAGTTTAAACTCTGATTCTCAGCTAATAATATGCAGAGAACAGATACACACACAAGTTTCCATTAAACAAAAGGGACAAAGAAAACTACCATTTCCTGATTTTCTCCCTCAGCCCTCCCTACCTACCACCTTGATTCTGCAAACAGCAGAATAAATTAAAGTTCCTTTCTTCTACATCAACTCCTTTGTCCTCTCAAGGTTGCCTAATCATATTCATCTCCTAAAATGAAGTAAGAAACATTTCAAAAGCTGTATTCACATTAAATCAACTTTCTGATTCGTGCATTGCAGGAATAAAGCAATGTAATCACATCTTAAATTGGTTTACAGCAGGCTGTCTACCTTATCCTAGTTCTCAGGATTGATGAAATGAATAGTTTTAAAATAGCACTTTTTGAAATGACATGAGAATTAATAGTGCATAATTACCTCAGTGTTGACAAGTGAGAGATGTTTAACTCCTTAAATGAGCTCTCGTAATGAATCAGTGTCAGAGAAAGGCTCCACTGCATGCACACGGTTGATTGATATCTAAGGGGACTGATTTAACCAGAAAGGAATACTGGAAGACAGGTTTTAAAATTATTTAGGACAAAAATTAAATGAATCAATTTTTACTTTATATCTGGAATATATTTACTTAAGATTTTACCACGAGCTTTGATAGTATTCTAGGTGTTGATTACTAGGAAAATCTTATTTAACATTGTGTGAGTCTACTAAGGAACATTTAACCTTTTAATAGAGTGGCAGCAAAACAAACTTACTTTAGTATTGGACTCCACACTACTTAAAAGTGAAAATTAAGCTATTGGATTTAAAAAGTAGTACAGAGAGTACATTTCTGACATTTATATTTAAGGACCGTAATGAAGACAACTACAATACAATGACATAAATCTCCATTCTAATGAAAACTTTTAATACATGTAAAATATGTATAAAATATTACCTTACCATGTTGAACTTTAACATTTACATTCATTCTCTTTCTAATTCATGTCAATTAACATGTGATACTGTTCCATTCTATTTTAAATCCTGTGGGTAAAACCAAAGCAGATTGATATTTCTAAACACCTGGAATTGAGAAAACCGAACACGGTCTCAGCAGTAGAGCTATGCAGCTGAAATGTAACAGTGGCCGGCTCTAAGTTACTCTTCATTTTTCCATGTCTTTCACGTATACCAGCTGCCTAGCTTAAGTGTGTGTCAGGCACGGGGCTAAGAACTTTCTATTTAATTCTGGAGATTCCTAAGAAGTAGATCATACTATCCCCATTTTGCAGATAAGGAAGGCTGTGCACAGGGAGGTTCCTGTCCCACAGTCACACAGAGGGTCATGAGTAGAGCCTGATGATGCACGAAGACAACTGGAATGCACAGTCCACACACACGCTGGTTAGCAAATATACTTCCATGTAGATTATCTTTACCGAGTACCACTGTTTTAGTTATCAGTGAAGGTGTTAGATTGTGTTCAGTTATTCCTTTACCAGTTCAACATATTTGAGAGTCAACTAAATGCTAGTACTTTCCCAGGTGCTGAGACTAGAAGAGCATGACACAGATGAGGCCCTTCTCACCTAGAGGCCACAGACAGCATTTGCAGGGGCGGGGGATTTGCTTTATAATTAAGCGCCTTAGCTAAGAGACACAGGTGCAGGAGATGCACAATTTGGACACTTAGACACACATTCTTGACCTGGTACCCGCAAAGCCTCAAACAGTGAGGACAAAATGTGAGGACAAAATGTGCAGCCTGAGCTCCCAGCACTAACACAATAAGTGGAGCTGGCCATGCCCTCCACCTGGGCAGAAGGGGACTATACCACCAGGCTCAGGTGGGCTGCAGGGGGTTGTAGCCAGAACGTCCAGCCTGGGAGTGTGGTACTCTATGGGAACATCTGCCTTAACCTTCCTTTAGGAAGCCAAAGCCTCTGTGCTGGCATTCCCTGCCCAGGTACTAACGCTGTCACCTCTCCCCGAAACTCCTTAGAAAACTGAGCACCAGGGATGAAACTAGGTCATCACCAATCAAATTCCTGGCTTCACTATTCTATCTTGGGTTTCTTTAAAAAATAATTCGATACATGAATGCCTCAGTCTGTTCTATTAGGCGTGCTTAAACTATGTGTCAAAGTCCACTGGAATATTTCTCTGATGCCTTAAAATGTCTTTAGCAGAAATGCATTTGCTTTCCAAACATGCACCTTAAATGTGACTTCCCAGGGATAATCAGCTAAGAAATTTTAGTTAATGTTATAATTTATAAATATTTGTGAATACATAAAAATGTGTTCTAGATTTAAAAACCAAGTCTTCATTGACTCATCTAAGAATTAGGGATGATGAAGATCATTTCTTAAGGAATACTGAATTGGTTATTGTAGCTGGATGGGTCCGGTGGGCTCTAACACACAGCAGATGTGCCCGAGGATGGTCACATCTGAATTGTGAAACAAATGGACTTCGGATTTTGTTTATATTATAAAAATCTACAAGAAAAACAGCATTTTCCTTAATCAGTTTTAAACTAAGTTAAATAATTTTGCTGCATTTACCAAGTGTGTAGAGATTTAGATTTAAGAAATATAAGAAGTTTAGTTTCAAAGGTAAAGATGTATTTTTATATATTACTTTGTAGGTAAAGTTGCTTTGCTTTTTAAAAAAATTGCTATATTCAGCACAGAAAATAAAAAATGTTAAAATAGGAAGAGACTTTACTAATAAGTAATACAAACTGGCTCTTCCAACTTTCCAGTATCTATGATGGAAACCTTTCACACCTGCCTGATGGGTCAGACAGACACAAATTGGTTGCTTGAGAGGTAAGCCCTTTCTTAGAGTGCCTCTCCCCTCCTCACCCCTTCAAGTGATACCCTTGAAAATCCCCTTTACTGTTTCAGAAGAACACTGTTTTAGAAGCTGCTATACCACCACATCATTTACACTCACAATGCCATAGTTGTCAATGTAAGACCTCAGGGCCAGGCCAAATACTCCGGGCCTGAAATCCTACTCTTTCCGTCAAAGTGCCCTTAATCAAGCGGAATCTGGTAGAGCTTCTGTAAGAATACACATTCTTAAGTATAAAATCTAGAGGTCCCTATCTCTGAGCTGACATTGAGCAAACAATAGCAGTCAAGGAACTGGCTTTTTTGAGCTTTTCCTATAAATAATGAGATTCGGAGGGCAGCCATCAGTCATGGAAAGACATCAAACACTGCATGAAGACCTCCTGAAACCTGGTTCCACAAGAAAATTAGAAATTAAAATAATGCATTTAACAGCTCAAAAAGTTTACAGGATTCTTATCTGCTCTGCAAGACAGAAAGAATCAAATGATTTTCTTGGCCTGAGAGAATTCAGGTTCAATTTTTAAGCCCCTATTCTGTAACCCTCAGTCAGCCCTGCAGGAAGGTAATTATCAGGGCTAGAGGGATAGTTCCTGCTGTTTCCTAGAAGTAAACTCAGGAGCTAAATTAAGGTACTTAGAGGTAAACTCTCAGGGTGTGCAGAGCTTGGCTGTTTGACTCCTGTGGATTCTAGGGCAAAGCACTAAACACTTCTATTTATTCAGAGAGTAGGTAGAGAATGGGGCAGCAGAAACACAGCTTTCTCAGACACCTCCGCCAGCCCCTGCTAATCAACAGGAGTCACACAGCTCACAATCTCTTGGTATGGTTTTAAAATGCAACTTTTAATGTTATTTCATTGTGGTGTCCTTGTACTGAAAAGCCTTTATTATACAGTTTCAAATTTACCTGAAGGTTAGAAGAAAAAAAAAAAAGACCACAGCAGGAAAGCTGCCATTGTGAGAAAGAAGGACATAAAATTCAAGCAATGAATTAAAGAGGCAAATGAAGGAACTCTTTTCCTTTATTAGAAATAGAAGAAACAGATTGTGCTCGTCTTGCTTAGGGCCAACAGGCGCACTGCGTGGAACTCAGCCAGCTTCAGTCACAAAGCTCACTTAGGAGTTCTGCTCTGTGAAAAGAGGAAGCCAGATGGGCTATTTACTTTCAACAAGATAATTCTGGAGGAAATTGTTATATGTCAAAGAAACTTTTTAGCTTCATCTGCTATTTTAGCCTCTAAACTGATTCAGGAAGCAGAGGGGAGGGTTCTGTTAGGAAAGAAATAAGAGACCTGGTAAGAGAATTGGGGAAATAAAAGCCAAGCACAGTGCAAAGCCTGGGCAGCCGTGTCGTCCAAGTGCGTAAGCTTCCCCAGCTGATATCCTCACTCTAATCTTGGAGAAGCGATCTGACCTCTTGGAGCTTCAGTTTCCTCCTGGGTAACATGGCGACCATGACAGTGTCACAAGAGGTTGTAAAGATTTAAGTGGTATAAATAAGAGTACTTAAAACACAACACACAACATGAGCACTCAATAACCATCAGGCATTGTTTTTATCTATTTCATTTACTCTTCTGTTTGCAAAACATAAAGGGAATCCATCATAGATATAGATCAATGACTAAACCATTTTTAAGAACACACTAACAGCTAAATGTTATATTGGTCTACTGATCATATTGATCATATACCACTGATGGAATTTATTTGTTTGAAAACAACTTCTCTTTTGTTTGGCTACCACAAAAAGTAAAATAATCCAGATAATTTTTTCTTGGATCAAAAATTTCAAACAGATTTTCCTACCTCAAAATTAAGAAAGATAGCTTTTAAGAAAAGTAGCTGTAGAGTGAATATAGAAAAGTTAATTAAATTCTAAGTTAAATTTCTAATATATATAAAGGATGCTCTCTAATGAGAAAGTAGCAGATTTTCCCCAGCAAACTGTAAATAACTATTGGACCAAAATCAAGATAATTCTTATATGAATATACTGTGGAAAAGGTATCTAGCAACTTCACTTTTAGGATGTACAATATCTAAACATTAGTTATTAAGCAAAAACTGAAAGTATTCAAATTAAGTTATGTGACCATTAGGCATCCAACTTAACCTACTTTTCTTTTTACACTTGTGCTATTGCTCAATAATAATTGATGATTCTAAGAGAATAAACAATACTTTCAGAACAGAGTAATACACAATATGTTCAGTCTACTGTATTTACCATGGCAGGAAAAAGGACACACATTGTTAGAAGGATTATTCAGCATGAAGGACTAAAATAAAAAATAGTTGCCTGGTTATCTTTGTATTGATTTTAAAAATTTCACAAATATTCTATTTCATTGTCACATTAGAGAAACAGCATCACTTTTTTTTTTTTTTTTTTTTTTTTTTGAGACACAGTCTGGCTCTGTCACCCAGGCTGGAGTGTAGTGGCATGATCTCAGTTCACCGCAACCTCCACCTCCCAGGTTCAAGTGATTCTCGTGTCTCAGTCTCCTGAGTAGCTGGGACTACAGGTGCAAGCCACCATGCCTGGCTAATTTTTATATTTTTAGTAGAGATGGGGTTTCACCATGTTGGCCAAGCTGGTCTCGATCAAACTCCTGGCCTCAAGTGATCCACCTGCCTTGGCCTCCCAAAGTGCTGGGATTATAGGCATAAGCCACCACACATGGCTAATATTTGTATTTTTAGTAGAGATAGGGTTTCACCATGTTGGCCAAGTTGGTCTCCCACTCCTGGCCCCAAGTGATCTGCCCACCTCGGCCTCCCAAAGTGCTGGGATTACAGGCATGAATCTGCCACCACTGGATTATGGCCAGTATCACTTTCTTTTGTAACATATTTTCTTTCTGTAAGGGGAAAATAAACAAATAATTCATCAATTTAATTTTCAAAATTTATTTATGGCTCTGATAAGACAAACATAAAAGCCAATAGCATATTTTAAAGCTATTTTGAAAATATAAAAAGAATGGTTACTATGTTTGATTTTTCATATGCCTAGTGACTCAATCCAGCTGTGCCCCAAGTAAACTGAATGAATGTTGATGATAAAAATATCTGAAAACTGTATGAGAAACTACATAGACATATATGCTAGGAACTTACAGATTTTATGCCCCAATTAAGACCTGCGAATAAACTGAGACGAGTCTTCAAGATAATAGAAGTAGAAATCATATCTTTGTCTTAATTACCATTTATAAAGTTAATATAAAATAAAATTTCCCTAAGTATTGCAGAAAAGCAAACACAGCAAGCCAATTTTACATTGTCAATAAACTGGAAACAGGCAGCAAAGCTGCTTCCCTTGAAACAACCTAACATGGCTTTCATGACACTGATTCTTAACAGTGATGAAACATTAAATGAAACATGAAATTGATTAGCCTCTTTCTCTTCTATACTCCGAATTTTCTCCCACTTTGAAAATATCTATTATTTCACTAACTCAAAGGCCAAAAATCTAACAGCGTTTGTTATTCATTTTTGACCGCTGGCCTAACCTCATTCCAGGCAGCTTCAGAAATAATATGCCTTTCTGCCCTGACATAGAGTCAGAGACCTAAAGAACCTTGTTGGGAGAGCAGTCTTCCCTGGGCTTACATATCTTACTGCAGGGGTCCCCACGCCGCAGGCCATAGGGGTCTGTGGCCTGTTAGGAACTGGGCTGCACAGCAGGAGGTGAGCGGTGGGCAAGCAGAGCCAGCAAAGCTTCCTCTGTATTTACAGCTGCTCCCTATCACTTGCCTTACCACCTGAGCTCCACCTCCTGTCTGATCAGCAGAGGTACGAGATTCTCATTGGAGCGCGAACCTTATTGTGACCTCCACATGTGAGGGATCTAGGCTGTAGGCTCCTTATGAGAATCTTACGCCTGATGATCTGTCACTGTCATCCATCACCCCCAGATGAGATCATCCAGTTACAGGAGAACAAACTCAGGGCCCCCACTGACTCTACACTATGGTGAACTGTACAATTATTTCATTATATATTACAATGTAACGATAATAAAGTGCACAATAAATGTGATGCATTTGAATTATATTGGAAACCACCCTCCTTGCCCTGATTCACGGAAAAACCGTCTTCCATAAAACCGACCCCTGGTGCCAAAAAGGTTGGAGACCACTGTCTTACTGGGTATGCCAAGACATCAAGGGTCTGAACACTTCTTTTTTCTTTTTTTTTTAACCTGGGCTATTTCTTAGGTTGCTTTTGCAGATGACAGATGAGGCAACCTCTCCCCTTGGACAAACAGCAGACTGACTTACTGCTTGTTATAGAAGCAGTGAATTCCCCAAACTCAGAGTTCCTTAGTTGCAATGCAAACTCACTCATTCTTGGCATCCATCTGGACCACAGGATTTGAAAGCAAGTGCAACTGATGCCAATATGCTGGTGCGCATGTTGCTTATTGTGCCAAGGGCAATAAAACGTTTTCTTTCTGACCCAAAAGTCTCATGTCTTCTGCCAGTAACCATGAAACAGTAACTGGCTGAAATGTATGAGAAACAACACATATACTGTTAGCTTCTAAGCACTGTAAGATCATATCTCAGACCCGACAGTTTTGGTGAAGGAACATGGCTATCCGGAGAAGGAAGAAAAAGTGCCCAGAGGTTGGGTCTAGGGATATAAAAAACTCCCTGGAATCTGAGAGCAAATGCTGTTGCCTAGGAGGTGGGCAGCAGGGTGCGGTGGGTGGGAATAAGAGTCCCTACTGTCCTGCGTGCTAATGAGGCTAAGAAAGGCAAGATTGAAATGAGTATGTAAATGGAACCATGGATATTGCGCACTCATTCTCCTCCATGGGATAGGGGTGTTATCATGACAATGGGGCAGCAAGAAAGGCAATGTGGGTGTGGCTGCTGAGCGAGGGGTCCTCAATGCTGACACAGTGTCTCAATAGTAACGACCTTTTTACCTGATACAAGTCTTTGTGTAGACCATCAACTTTAGAAGTCTGGTTAAGCCCCACATAGGCTGCTGCTTGAAAGCCACAGTAAATGAGCCTTGTTGATTAATACGGACCTCCTGTCCCTCTCATACTACCTGATCCCGCCCTTCCCCTCTATTCTGAACTGAGCTGCTTTAAGGAGAAGGATGACTGGGCTGGGTTTAAGGTCTCCCTATCCCCAGGGGACAGAAAGTCCCTGGCACCCCTACAAACACACACACACATACAATTGTTTGGTATGATGAGAGAAGAAAGGAACTCAAACTGTTATGATTCCAAGTTCCCATTCTACCTGGTCTATGGAAGAAAGGCACACTGAACTCAACTAATGGGGTTTAGTGTTTCCCAGTGGGTAAGGGGAGGTGAACTAGCCTTGTAAAGGTGCCCTCTGGGCTTATTCAATGTGATGTTGTGGTAGCGGCTCCCATATTTAATTCTATAATAAGAACTGATGTATTATACATTTGCACTTCCTAATTCCTGAAGTGTCAGAAGGGCTTTTCATGTTCCAGAACTGCTGCAGAGGCCCCTGCCCACCATAACAGCATCACCTGTTTGATGGAGCTATGAAAAACGAACACCTGAAATCCCATTTTCCGGTGAGTCTACTTAAAGAGGTGGGAAGGGCCTAAGAGGCCTTGCCGGTCAAATGGAAATGGTATATTCAAGGGCGCAGTGCGTCCAGCCCTAGCATCATCCAGTATTAAATGAAAATAATGGCAGCTACTTCTTTGGAGAAATCATATCCCTCACTCCACTACCGGAAACAGAGCTGCTGGTTCAAGAAGGCTCTCAGAGGTTCCCATCAAGGATGGCCTGGTTCACTGACAGTTTGATGAAGTTAAAAGCCGATGGTGGGCTCTGACCAGCAGTAGCCAAAAGGACCAGTCAGCACATTTCTCTGACAGAGAGTTCTGACCCCTGTCAGACAATGCTCCTAAAGACCAGGCATTTCATATTTTACAAACTCTTGGACTGCTGTAGATGACCTGTCTACTTTGCCATTTGGAAGACTACAGACTGGCAGATTAAAGGAGCCCTTCTGTAGGACTACACATTGTGAAAACAAATCTTTGCTGCTGATTGGTCTGAGTGTCATGGATACAGATGCCTGTAGTAAGGGCTCCTTCTCTGATGAGACCAACTGAAATCATGCTGTTGGTCAAAACTGCTCTCTAAAACAAACAAACAACAACAACAACAAAAAAAAAAACAGGAAAAGTCATGTGGACATGACTGGTCCTGAGCTATTCTGCTGTGCCGACGCCACCAACAGCATCTCCCAAGTGTGGCCCTTCCCCTCATACCTGTGCAAACTCACAGATTGCTTCAACACTGTTTCAACCTGACATACAAATTCACAGGCTTCTCCTGCCTCCCAAGCAGCCCCAGCTAATGCCATGTTTGGCAGTCTACATTGCAGCAACTCAGTGACACTTTGTAGCTTAATCAAACCAGTGTAATGCTGATTAGAATCAAGTGTAACAACAAATTCCAAACTAGAGTGGCCTGTGCTCTCCACACGGGGGAAAGTGGGCCACAGAATGTCTCTCCATTAGGTAAGAGGGTTGCTTTCTGAAAAAGCTATTATCATTGACAGTGAGTCCCAAGATGGGCAAGTCATTGCAAACTTCCTTGCACAGATCATATTAGATAACAGCCTTGTCTTGGACTGTTTGAATTAAGACCTACTGGTCTCCCTCTGGGATTTATTCATAGTAGGTTGAATCAGAGACTCTGGTCAGGGAAGGCAGAGAGACTGAATGAAGTCAATACAGCAGGTCGGCTTCATTCTGCTGCTTAGGATTTTATTGATTGTTGCCCTAATTAAGTGACGGTATGAGACAAGTTGACTAGTTTGGTTCCAGCCTCTGTTGGTCTAATTAATCAGAGTGACTACAGGTGGTATACTCACGTAAAAATTTACCAAAAGCCAAGATGGGGATGGATAAAGTGTTCAGTATTGAAAGAGACAGTTTTCCTTGGTCCTCTTACACTCCCTGCATGTCTTGTTGGGATACCAAGGCTGCATTGTCCTGACTGCTCTTTTACCCGGGCCATTTCTCAGGACTGTGTATACATCTGACAACCTTAAATCATGAAGTAATGTCTAACCCCAGACAAAGAGCATGCTTACTGCTTGCTATAAAAATGGAGGATTCCCTAAGCTCAGCAGTCATCATCTGCAATGCAAACCTACTGCATGCATAGCATCCATCTGGGCTACATCACATCAACCCTATAAGATTCAGGGGCAAAGGAACTAGAGTAAAGAGCATGACACTTAGACAACTTGCTATACCAGGAGTAATAAAGCCCCGTAATCTCTGACCCACATCTCATGTCTTTTGCCAGTCTCCATGATATAAACAGGGTAACTTATTAGTTTGTAAGTAGGGTAAAAACCAAATCCCAGATCCAACATGTTTATCTCTGGCTTGCAACACATATGGCATATGATAGAAACCCAGTTAAGACAATAATCCCCATACTTAATGTCCAAACATGAAATCACATAGCTGTCCTAAAGTGGAACCTATCTTTCTAGATTATTTAATGGAAGCAAGAGAAAACTATTAACACATGAATGTAAAAACAACGGTCACATCCCCATTTTCTAGGCCTAACCAGCTTATGAAACCTCCACATAAAACTAGGGTTACTCACTTCAGTTCCGGTTCCTGCAGAGTAAAACCCCTCTGAAGGGGCACTATTACCACCAGTTCACCACACTAGAGTGTGGAGGAAAAATACTAAGTATATGAGATGCTGTAATATTACAGTTTGAACAGAAGGGTGATTTGAGATGTGAAAGAAAGTGAATAAGAAGTGCTACTAGCCATGGGCAATATACTTTTTAAATTCCAAACTTGATTTCAAAAAGTAGAATCAATCAAACAAACAAAAAAACCTACCTTCAAGGATGTAGAATAATAACAAGAAAACTGATATTTATAAAATGAGGTCTTTTTTGCAACAAGGAAGGGAAGGCAGAAAAAGTATGCCAGGTTCAGGGAATAAAAAGTGTTAAGAAATACCATAGTCTTATATCCCATTATCAAAAATCCTACAAAAGCACATCAATTAGGATTCAAAATTCACCTTCAGAAATTTAATAAAAAGACTCAAATGTCACCAAGTGTTTTATGTACGATTGGCAAAGATTTGTCTGTTAGCTATTATTTAAACTGCTTTTTAACAGCAAAAAAAAAAAAAAAAAAAAAAGAACTTAAAAGAGAGGATGAGATAACCATTCCGAAGCAGAATTATAGAAGCTAATTATTAAAATAACTCAGCATTATATCCAGACCTCTAGCTGCGCAGATATCAAAGGCAAATTGGTAAATATTCTAAAATTACTGCTTTGTAATGTATATGATTAAAACAAACTGTGCTAAAAATTAAGAAACTTAACATTGCTTCAGAAATTTCCCATTCACTTGTCTCCGTAATTGATTAAAAATAAAAATAAATGGTTTTTCAGAACAGCCACCGTCAGGAATGTGATGTGTGATCATTTCTCTGCCCCCGAGAGCAATGAGGTAAAAGGTAGATATATTTATTCACACCACTCTGCGTCTTCATGGATATGTGAGGCTGTCGGCATGTCCCATAACTTAATTAGGTGGTGGCCCTGCTGGAGGTGTGCTTGCTTACCGTAAACAGACGCAAATATCTCAAAACTACCCCCAATTCCCAAGAAAAACGTTCAAGTGTAAACCTGTCTTTAACACAAAAGAATATCTTTAGACAATTATGGAAAAAATCACACTTTGTTCTTTGCTTTGCGGGGGCCTTTGTCTGAGCAGGGGCTGAGGAGATGCAGGGACACACGTGACAGGGAGGGAGGGGCCCTGAGAGCTGGCACTGAAACACACCTGCTCTTCCCATTTAAAAAACCCTTCGGAATAATTTACATGAGCTCCCACCCAAATTAAATTGCCTTGAGGTTTTCCCTCCAAGGCTTCTGGCATTATAAATACCCCCTGACTTTCCACTGTCATGTTTCCTCCATCAATTATGCAGTAGCCTAGAATTAAATTGAAATGATTGGATCAAGAAAAATCAAATTTTTTAACATTGAGTTTCAGTAATGTGATTACGAACCTTTTAGTGATATTGTAATTACTTTGAAGCTTTGAGCATATGTTTCTACTGAGAGCATTTCATGGAGAAAAGCTGCATTAGGAAAACAAGTAAATACAGACCCCAATGAAGCCAAAGTGCATTTGTTGTAAAGTTAAAAGCTGAAGGTGGAAAAGAGACAAGGCATCCATGTAATTTACACCCTAAACATGCTGCATAGAGTAACCACTTAAAAATCTCTACTGCTTCCAAAATTCAAATAATTTAAGCACTTCCCTCTAAGGGCAAGCATTAGGGAAGCAATAAGAAGAAACAACAGTAAAGGACAGGGGGAAAAAAAAAGAAAGAAAGGAAAAGTCATCGTGCCTGTGCTAGCTCCAGTATTTGCATGGAAAAGGTGACAGACAAAACTCTCTCTCTTAAAATTAATGAATCATCTCCTCAGAATATGAAACATTTTGAAGATGCTTAACTTTCACCAAAGTCAAGGCATATAGTTACTTCCCCTATTTTTTAATTTTTTTCTCCCATCTCAACACTTAGTGGGATTCTGCTGGGCTAGGAGCCCCAAAGATAAATGAAGTGGGGCCCCACCCCAAAGGTTAATAACAAAAGAGATTGGATTCCTCAAGGGACATGGGGGAAGACAAACTGGAGACAAAGACAAAGGTCTCCTCTCCTTTGAATCACACTTTCACTTATGCAACAATTATTTATTAAGTACAAGCACACTTATTTCCTCAAGAATAAGGCAGGTAAGTAAAGATACACCATAAAGATGGAATGAGATTTGGTTTTTAAAGTTTAGAGGAAAATAATTCTGTCAAGACAGTCTGAAGTACACAAACCTTTTGAAGGGTTTGTTCCTTTTGATTATATTAAAGTACAGCTAAGTGCCCTAATAGCTTAAAGATCCTAAGTGGGAAGCCATGTAATAGCTCCAAGTGCTTAATCTGGCTACTGGCAACTTTATTTTATATTTCAAATTTGAATTCATACATCACTTTCAGTGACAGGCACAGCCCCTTCCTACTGCCCTAGAGTTCCTAGCATCAAGATTGAGTGGTTCCTCATTACTCAGAGCAAAACCTGAATTCTCCAGTATGGCATGGAAAACTACACTGAGCTGGTCCCGACAGCCTAATCTATTATCACCTCCTACTCTATGCTCCCTGTGCTGCATCCAGTCAACTACTTATCCTTCCCAAAACAGCCTCTGCTAACAAGCCTGCCATCTTGCTAGGGCCAGCCCCTCTGTTTCGAATGTGCTTTCTTTCTTGGCCTGCTCAGGAGTCCAGTCTGTTGTTAAGATCCAGCTCAAATAAATTCCACCTCTGCGGAAGGTTCCCCTGCTTTATCACACAATGAAGTGCACCTCCACGATAACATCTATTATTGCCAACGGTTACTTTCCATGTGTACACAGCATCTTCACTAACGGTGACTTCCTCATTTAGACACGCACGCTTAGTGCCTATCATAAATCCTATAATTTAAGGTGTCAATAAATATTTGCCGAATTTAACATTTTCTTTTTTCAGCAAAAAAATGAATGTTTCTTCTTTAAAAACCAAATTCTGCATTCATCTATTTAAAAAATGTATTCCATACGACTGTAGAGTTTCTCCTAACTGTACTAACAATGTGTAATAGAGTATTTTCCAAATGTTTCTGTTAAAACTGCCTTAGAAAACCAAATTCTATGCTGACATCTGTGAGAAACTACAAGATTTCGCTCTTTTGTCCTTCTCAACTTATTTTAAAATTCTAAGTGTATAATTTTCAACCAACCCATATTAGTTATTATTTACAAAGGGCAGGAAAATGGTAAACTATTCCAGGGATCATTAAGTGTCGTGAACTGTCAAATCAGAGAGCAACATACATATAATGGTTATTTGCTTCTACTTTGCCTGATCATCTGTTAAGTGAAGTGGTATCTCCTGTCCAAAGCATAACAAAACTTCCCCTTCTCTACAGGATACAAATTAGCAACCTGGTAACTCAAACTACCCAGCTGCAGTGCATTATGGGAGTCCAGGAGAATATTCACACCTTCTTTTGCCACCTGGGAAAACTACCTTGAAAAGTGAGTTATGTCCTTGGCTAACTTCATCAACTAGTCCATACACTCCACCCCCCGGCGCGCGCACACACACACACACACACACACACACACTAGACACCTCATGTGTAACACTAGTGCATTACCTTTAAGTGACCTCACAACAGGCAAAAATCAAGTCGTAGCTGTCATTCTTCTTTCATAAGGAAGTACCTAATCATACGTTCAAATGGTTAAGCATTACTGGTAACTGTGGGGGGCTTAATAATGCCTCCTTGTCCATGAAACCTACGACTGTTTCACGATATGACAAAAGGGACTTTGCAGATGTGATTAAGTTAAGGATCTGGAGACGAAGAGGCTATCCTGGTGGCTCCTGAATGTAACCCCACGTGTTCTTTTAAGAGGAAGGCAGAGGAAGATTTGATGGCAGTAAAGAAGGCAATGTGCACAGAAGCAGAGACTGCAGTGATGTGGCCAGGAGCCAAGGAATGCCAGCAGCCTCCAGAAGTGAAAGAGGAGTCTCCACAGGAGCTTCTATTAATAGAAGGGGCTAGCGCAGCTAACACCTTGATTTTAGTCCCTTTTAGTCACTTTGGGGCTGGGCACAGTGACTCACGCCTGTAATCCTACAACTTTCAGAGACTGAGGTGGGAAGATCACTTGAGCCCAAGAGTCCAAGACCAGCCTGGGCAACATAGCAAGATCCTGTCTCCACAAAAAATAAAAAAATTAACCAGGCAGGTTGGCATGCACCCATAGTCCCAGCTATTCGGGAGGTTGAGTCCAGGAATTCAAGGTTGCAGTGAACTGTGTTTGTGTCACTGCACTCCAGTCTGAGTGACAGAGGGAGACCCTGTCTCCAAAAAAAAAAAAAAAAAATTATCATTTTGGACTTTGGGCCTCCAGAAACATAAGAAAATAAATTTGTGTTTAAAAGTCATTAAACTTGTGGTAATTTGTTACAGCAACAACAGGAACTATACAAAAATAATACAGTAATTAGGCCATGCCCCAATAGTGTATAATATTAAAGAAAGTGAAATAATGGTTCTAATGTTTGTTTTCCTGAAAACACTACTTTTATGACCAGAACATGAGCTTATTTATAGTATGCTACCATTGAAAATTTATCTGACATAATTTGACACAAAAGTAGAATCAGTTTTAAATGTATTACAACAGTGATGCATTTGTCCTTTTCTTAAGGTTGTGTTTATAACACATTGCTTTTCAGTATTTCCAAAACAACATACGCTTAACGCTGAAGATCTGGAAAACACAGGAATCATAATAAAAGAAAACATTCCACAACCCAAAGATATAATTTGGGGGTATACTTCCTGATATTTTTACATATACAAATGGCCCCTAATGCTATTTAGTCTCCAGTTATGGTAACTAAATGGTCACATTAACACTTTTTAAAAAATATCTTTCCCAATTATTAAGAACTCACATATATTTGTCCATCTTAGATCACTCAATCATCTTATCACCACTGTTTTAAGACAAAAAAATCTTATTACTTCTAGAAACTTCATCTCAAATAGTGTCCCCATTCTCTCTCTGACTGACTTTACCTGTATAACTTGCACTCTATTAAGCATAAAATGATTAAATTGGCTGCAAAATCCAGATGGAATTTTTAATAAATTTACACACAAAGAATTGTGACAACCATGTCTTGATCCAATATGAAAGTTTCTTAGATGTTGACTCTCCATTAAAAATTATTCCAGAGGCCCGGCGCGGTGGCTCACGCCTGTGATCCCAGGACTTTGGGAGGCCGAGGCAGGTGGATCACGAGGTCAGCAGATCAAGACCATCCTGGCTAACACGGTGAAACCCCGTCTCTACTAAAAATACAAAAAATTAGCTGGGCGTGGCAGCGGGCGCCTGTAGTCCCAGCTAGTCGGGAGGTTGAGGCAGGAGAATGGCGTGAACCCGGAAGGTGGAGCTTGCAATGAGCCGAGATCGCGCCACTGCACTCCAGCCTGGGCGACAGAGCCAGACTCTGTCTCAAAAACAAAAAATCATTCCAGAACTGTCCCCCACGCAACAAAATAGAGTTCTAAAATGGGCAGTAATGCTGAGAAATTGCCAGAACATAAAAAACAAGCACAGAGACAGGGTATAAAACTCAGACCCTGAGAATAAGATTATTTGGTGACTTCTTTGAAATCAAGATGATATAAAAATCAATACCTATGACAGAAACTCTGCATGTAGTGAGACATGGCAGACACACACACACACACACATACACACACACACACACGAGAAAGGGACAATGAATAACGGAGAAAACTCTAGAGAGTAACAAAAGGAAGAAATTTCAATCATGGGTTGAGCATCTCACAGATTCCTAAATGAACAAGAGTGGAAAGCCCACATGAAATATTATTCTTAAATCCGTCTAATTTTCCAAGGAGCAAACCTAACCTAATAAAATTTTTTTTATTTTTTGTGGAGACAGGATCTTGCTATGCTGCCCAGGCTAGTCTTGAACTCTTGGGCTCAAGTGATCTTCGCACCTCAGTCTCCAAAAGTTGTAGGATTACAGGCGTGAGCCACTGTGCCCAGCCCCAAAGTGACTAAAAGGGACTAAAATCAAGTAGATATCTATACTAAATATCTTTCTCTGTACCACATGATTATGTCTAAATTGACCGCCCAGTAAAACGCATATACTTCCCATCTGATCCTATGAATTCAGACATCTTCATGTAAAAATGTATTTAGATATTGTCACAAGTAATTATACAAATTTGGTGAATGTCAACTGTCTCATGCAGTCTACCCTTGTCTGTGATCAGCAGCCCAGACAAGCAGCACCTCAAAGAACACAGCCTCACTTGTGCTTAAATCTGTACCTCTCACACTCTGGGAACTCACCAGAGAGCTATAAAGGCCTTTCAGGAGAAAGAAGGTTGATTTCAAGGGTGGAGAGAAGACCCAAAGCACATGAAATATTATTTTTAAATCTGTCTAATTTTCCAAGGAGCAAACCTAACTTGCCCCCATCCTCTAGCTGCCCAGAGTTCACCACTCCCCAACTTTGTTTCAATGGAAAAAAAAAAAAAAAATTGTAATCAAGACTGGACTTCCCTGGAAGGAAAATGCTGAGCCAGGGGCTACAAAGATTTCCACTGCAGACAATTCCCAGTCTAGGGAATTTCTCCAGTAGGAGCTGTGGTGAAGCCTGGTCTGTTCTGGTCAGGCCACTCCTGTGATAACCCTCAGAAACATTACAACCCACAGTCAAGCCCTGTGGCAACAAGTAACAAAGAAACTTACCTGTTGTTCAGACAACAGCTGCTCCTGTGAGCTGAAGAAGGAAATGTTAAATTCCAGCTTCCCAGAAAATCAAGGAATGTGGGAAAGAAAAAAAAAGAGGGGACAGAAAAGAGGAAGCGCAGGTAGATGTAAAAGAAAAAAAAAAAGCCCAAAAACTAAAGGTTGACCTCAGAAACACAGATACTACAAATGTTCCTTCCTATTTCTCCATTGTACTAACATGAGCAAGTTTCAGGCATCTACTTCCTATCATTTCATGATCTGGAAAATGGATCTACTCTGCAGGTACAATAAGCTTTAAAACTGACTATGCAGTTACCAAGGGCTTCATCATACGATTTTATTTATGCACTGAAACTCCAAAAATATCTCACAATAGGAGTAACTGGTGTATTTAACAATTACATAAATAATAAAAAATGTCTCAATCAGGACAGCAATAATAGTTTCCTAATTACTAATTTTTCCCCTCATTTGATGAGAGTAGGGGTGGAGTTGAGCAAAATGGGTGAGGCTGCTAACTATTGAACATTCTCTCCTCCAAAGGGCTCTCACATGAAACTTTACGGGGGCCTCTGTTCAGAGTAAAAGTAAATTGGAGAAAATCATCAAGAATCCATCAATACTCTTAAAAATACACACATCTGTCCATAGATGGTCTTAATATGTGCCTAGGTATATGAGTTATGCAGATATCTGTGAAGAAGAAACTCTACTCTGCACTATTCCGGGTGACACAGTATCCACAGTTCTGATGACATTGTTCTCTCCACACAGAGAAGAAACTATAAATAGAACTCTAAGCATCATGTTTCACATATCAAAGAAGGAGATACACACTATTTTTGGAATACAAATACACTTAAAGCTTTACTAACATGACATAAAACACCTGTCAATGAGAGACATTAATTTACTCTACAAAAATAAGAACTTTTTAAAAAGAAGTATGGCCCTTAATCCGAGATGATATAATGACGTATCAAATCAATGTCACCACCCTGAGAAAAGCCATCTCCTACCACACAATTACCCCATCATTCTCAGTGGAAGACTACCCTCTATTAATAAAAGCTATTAACATATTATAAAAGTCTTTATCTAGACTTATTGACACTAGTGTAACTATTTTCTACAGCATTCCATTTCATAATTTTCTATTACTGCCATGGACATCTTTCTAAAAGACAACCTGTTCATAATGCTCTTCCATAGATAATGGTTCAGTGACTCCCCCCTATCACCAACTTTAAACCCACCTCCTTGACAAAGCTTATCTGGTGTGCCTGCCAGCCTCACCAGATACCTTTCATTCCATTCTCTTCTCTCTCCTCCATGCCTGTCTAGAAGGCCTCCTTCACCTAGTTAACTCCTACTTGTCCTGCAGGACAACTGGAATGGCTCCACTGGGAAATAATTGGATCTTCTATGCTCAATAGGCTGAGCTTTCCAGTTCTCCCTTGTATAAACCTGTATCATGATACCCACCTTTCAGGTTTGTAAATCTTTACTTTTCTGTACCCCTTCTAGACTATGAACAAGAACCTGATGAACGGTAGTTGCTAATATCTTGGCTGACTGTAAAGGAGGTGTTAATTGCCCCACACTGAAAAGAGGGTGAGAAGGTGACACATAAAATTTCATATGAAGTTGGTGCCATTGGAATTGGATCTTAAATAATGAACAGTAGTTTTCAGACATACAACAGAAAGAAAGGGCATTTGAAGAGAATCACATGAGCAAAAGAAACATAAAAAATCACATGTTGCAGGCACATATGTGTGTGCTGATACATACATACATCTTTCTAATTACTCTGCTGCTGCAGTGGTGAAGGTGGAATCTATACCACTAATGTAAGCCTAATCAGCCCAACTAGGCCATAAACTCATTGGGAAGAAATGGTCATTTCTATGTGCCTTCCCCACAGGCAATATATAGACATATACAACCTGTGTGTACCCACCCCTACCCAGCACCATCTAATACATATGGTATAAAGAAATGACACTGAATAATCATAAATTTAAATACCTATTCATCCAAGGAAAAAAGGTTTCTATTTGGTGAAAAACAGACATTTGAGTGAATCTGTTAGAGTCCTAGGTAATTAGGAAATTACTGGGGGAAAGAATCCTGCTACTGTATTTCCTTTGAACCAAGATTCTATCCTACAGGATGAAGTAAATCAGCCAGGGAGGGAAGCTGTAACATAAATCAGCCAACTGTCACATGAGTCTCTTTCTTTAATGTTACAAAATTTAGGGAGAGAAACCATTCAGATTACTACAAAGAAACATTTAAAATGAGCTCATTAAATGCAAATGAAAACAGAAACATTGAATAAGCACTGGGCTACAATTAAAGGCTGAAGAAACAGTAGGTAAGAAGCAATTTTCATTGATCAAAGAACTAAAAGCTAACAGAATAAAGTATTTTGCATTAAAACTGCTCTCAGGAATATGAAGCATTTCGAAGTAAGAACTCTTTTTTTTTTCCTGCATTTTTCAAAAAAGCTTTGGAGGTAGGAATGGATTTACATATCTTAATACAAAGTACTTTCACTGTATCATTTTCAGGCAATGAAACTATGAGGTTTCAAAAAATGCAGACTTCAAAAATATCCTCGGAAATAGGGCCAAAACTGTAAAGGACAAAGGGTCATTTTAGAGCCTTTGGACCGACTCAAGGAAAAACTATTATATAATTACATAAAATCTTCTATGCAAAACTTTATTAGAGCCTATTTTTGACACAATTTTACCTCATCATAAACAGAAGCTTTGGGGTACTTAGGCATAGAGCTGCTTTTCATCAACTTATTAAAATGGCAGGGCAAAGAGTAGTACACAGAATATTCAACTAGAAATATAAATTGAGACTTTAAAATTCACCGCACACACGCTTGAAAACAAACATGCAGATGTATGGGCAAATGGTGAAGTCAGAATGCACATTCCTGATGGCAAGGGACTTTTTCTGCTGTGTTCCCTCATTTCCCTGGCACCTAGAGCAGTTAAGGGTACACAGCAGGTGCTGAAATCACCGCATCTGCTTTTGTGAAACTAACGCATTGTAAGATGAGAATGGGAAGTTTTCTTCTAAATTAATTTGCAAAGTTAAAAGATGCTGTTTTTCATCTGTCAAGAGGGCAAAAATAAAAAATCTTTGATGGCACATGGGAGGAAATGGGCACCCTTATACACACTGAAAGGGAGGGCAGGGCCACCAAGGACAGTTGTGCAGCTTGTACACTGAAAGGCACTACACCTAGGGTGAGAGAGAGGTGGGGACTGGAGATCCAGGTGTTCTGCTAGTGAAAGCTGAGTCAGTCTCGGGAAGGACGTCTTTTGGTAATTTTCAGGCCAGAGGGGCAGGGCAGCTCTTTACTACCACGTTGTATTCCTGGAGGCTTTAGATAGATTTGTAAAATAGGGCAACTTATTTTAGAAAAATTTTGAAATACCTAGGAAAATTTTAAATCTGCAAACTCTTTAACTCAAATTGTCATACGATTTCTCTTTTACATATATGCTTACATGTGCAAGTAAAACGATATGGCCACAAACATTTCTGATAACAGTTGTCTGTAAACCTGATGAGTGCTTATTTGTTGGTAAAGATTTTCATTAGTGTATCCTATAAAACACTAGGCAGGAACTGCTGTGGAGTGAATCTGTACATGCAGATATGTAAATTCTCAAAGAGATGCTAAGTGAAACAAGGTATAGAAGAGACTATGTTCCAATGAATGGTTTTTGTCAATCAAAAATCTTCTTAAAAGTATAAGACACTGAATGTGTATTTCAATACTGACAACATTGGTGTATATATAACCAAGCACTCTAATATCTGCTGTTACTCAAATACCTAAATCCAGTTCTACAGAACATTTAGAACATACCACAAATTATCACCACTAACATTCCATTTTAAATACAAAGAACTGATCATTTTTTTAAAAGTCAAAATATATTTTTAATAGAGATACCAAAAATTACACTTTTCTACGTTGAATTCTTTTAAGCTTTTCTATTCTGCTTTATATTATCTTGAAGTCCTTCTCCACACCTTCCACAAAGGCACAATTTTTAACCGACTTCAATTAAATTACGTTTCCATAGCTGCCCAGGTCAGGGCATTCAACATATCAATCGCAATCCAGGTGGGAAATGTAAGGACTTATGAAACAGTCCTCATCCCAAGAAGGGAATCTTTGGTTTTGAGAAAGTAAAAGGAAGGTACATTCCATTAGCAGTTAGGTCCCAGTCAGTCCTGTTTACTCCTCTTCTACCAGGAAACCCATCTTTACGTTTCTCCAACTGGCAGAATATTATTTGCATTAAGGTTGGGGCGGGAAATTAAAGAAAAATAAAATTAAAAAGAAAAAGAAATAAGTTTTCCTGTTTTAGGCTAACTTGTCCCAGAGGCAGCAACAGCACAGCCCAGATCCAGGAAGAGTCTTGATAATATTATCGAATGTGCTCTGGAGACTCTCCCAGCACTCCCTCAACACAGGGAGAAGAAAAACAAAATTTCCTTTGTTTTATGGAATGAGTTTATAGACTCTTGTTCTCTGTAACTAGTGATTTCAAGTATTCTGTTTTATCTAAGAAGTACAACGAAGGTCATGAGAAGCCTGAGTAGGCCTGAACTACAGCTGCCTGGGCACCATAGTGAAGGTTATAGGATAAGCCTGTGCCCAGGGAAACCTAGATAACGAACATCTGGGTTGCTTGGCAATGGTCATGTGCAGTCCTGTCTTTGTCCTGCCTCTGTATCCCTGCTTTGACACCACTGTAAGTTTGCTTCAAGCTAGCCCACCTCCTTTTGTGAAGTGTGTATAAAAGTCAAGTACTGTCTTTATTCTGGGCCCAGTCTTTTGCATGTGAGTCAGCTGGGCCTGAGTGCACTCGATAAAGATTCTCCTGTTTCAACCTGAGGTCTCTCTCGTCCTCCTGAATCCCGCAACAAGGTGAGTGTAACAGAGAAAGCATAGGCCTGAAAGGAGCAAGCTTTGAGAAGCACTCTTACCTTTAACAGAAAATCCCAGATACATACTATTTACATTTTGATCTCCAACTGATCACTGGATAAAATCTATAATGTCTTTCCTGGTTCTGAATTTTTGTCACAAAAACACAAAACTCATCACTCCAAGGCTTCCTTTTAATGGTTTTCACTTTCACCTACCTTTAGCACTGTTCACCACACCCAAATCTCAAACTGGCCATTCAGATGTTTACTGAAATGTGGCTAATGAGGCTGGGCATGGTGGCTTACGCCTCTAATCCCAGATCTTAAGTGCCTGTCTTCATATAGCTTTACAATAAATTTGTTTCTCTTAAAATTATCTGTGCACTAGATTAAGTTAAATTAAAATAAAATGTATTTAACTGTCTTCAAAATAAGGTATAGGCTATTTTCTTCCTGTAGACTACTGATAGCACGGATTTTGAGAAATCTCTTCTACTTGGTTTTCTGATTCAGTTCAGACTTGTGCTTACAAGTGAATCTTACGTAAATGTCACCTAAAAAGAGCTCAAGAAAACTCAAAAAATTATAACTTTTTCATAATTTGGTTAACTTTCAAGTCATTCACCAAAAGTCAGACCATGCTAGAAAGGGAAGAAAGGTTGGACAACATTCTTGTTTTACCACAGAGACAAAGACAATGCCAGTTAGCTGGCTTGATTCTCCCACTGATGGGCAGAATGTTTACATTTTAACAATAACTTCATAAATAAAAACAGATGTAGTACGTGTTTTCAGTGCATAAAGATCATATATTTTATGAATCCACCTCTCACCTTACTTCTGGACAGACCACATCTGACTTCGAACGTACTTACTGCAATCAAAAGTGTTTTGTAAGGGACGCTCCTCAGGAATTAGCCCTAAACAAGCTCACTAAACCCTCCATACATAACCTGGAGAAACTTCCACAATAATGAAACCCCATATAGCACTGGCTTCTAAACATATGGTGCATTTCCATTCATTTTTAGGGACAGCCCCTAAAGTAGTTTTTGGTTCAACAACCCTGGAAGAGGACCTTTGCACCTTTGCTCATCTTACACATCAAGTGTTCATGAACAACTCTGATGCCACTAAGTTTTGTTCACAAAATTGCACCTCGGTCATTGTGTTTTACCAAAAAAAAAAAAAAAAAAAAAGTTATTTTGCAAAAGGCAGTAGATGTAATCTTGGCTATTATTTACTCTCAATTTTTCTTTCACCTCAGCCCTCCAACGAGAAGTTTAAAAGGAAACATCCGAGGGAGCAAGAAGTTTAGATTCATCTGGAGGAGTTTCTGTGGCGCCCAGCCACCCTCACCAGGTGCCTTCCATTAGAGTTTAATGCTTTGCTGGGGTTTCCTGAAAGAGCCCCACAAAGAGTGGGTCTCGATGGGTCCTGAACCGCACGACAACTGGCCAGGGCCGCGAGGGCGAGGGGCGGCGGCAGGGCGAAGGCTTCGGGACCCTACACGGTCCGGGGGACCATGAGCGAGGACCGGGGGTGCGGGGCCGCCTGGCGTCCCCGGTGAGACGGTCTTCACGGGAACGCTCAGAGCAGGGGCGGGCGGGCGAGGGCTTGGAACGCACACACTGGGGCCCCGGGCCCGCGTCGCTGAGCTGGAGAGCCCGGCGGTGCGGGCCGGGGACGGCATGGGCACTTTGGCCCCGTCACTGACAGTTGGCACCTGGGGTCCAGGTCGGCCGAGGCCACACCGGGGCGCAGGGCGGCGCAGAGAGGCTGTACCTGGCAGGTACCCACGTACCTATCATGGTCACTGGGCAGGTGGCGGCTGCGGGCCAGGAAAGGGCCTACGCGCGCACCGGCGCCAGCCCGCACCTCCCACCAGCGGCTCTCCTGGGTTAAATCTTCCAGGGCTCCCCGCCCCGGCGCCGGGCCCTAGGAATGCGCACGCGCGGAGGGTACGCGGCCCAGGGCCTGCTGGGAGTCGTAGTTTTAATGCGTAGTTTCTCCTCACGCCTCCTGCCCTCCAGCTCACCGCCGCCTCCCTTTCCGGCTTCAGGCCCAGCAATCGTACGTCACCGGGGGGCGGAGCTATGCGCCCGCAGTGTTGACCAGTCGCTTAGCAACCGGGAGGATTACCTTTGGAAGCTTGTTGCAGCTCTAGCTACGGTCCTGCCCTCTTCCCGCCCCACCCCTCCCCTAAACTCCCTTCACCTAGGAGCTGCCAAACATCTGGATCAACCTGGGCACTACGAGGGGTTGAATTTCTACCATTAACGCGCCTTTTGACATTTTTTTCCCGACCTCCTGCTCACATCCGTAAAACCCACTGATTCTTTTACTACACTTTTTATGAGAACAAGACATTTTCTAGGAAGATGGTGGCAGAAAAAGAGACCCTGAGCTTAAACAAATGCCCAGACAAGATGCCGAAGAGGACCAAGCTGCTGGCACAACAGCCGCTCCCGGTGCACCAGCCTCACTCCCTGGTTTCTGAGGGCTTCACAGTCAAAGCCATGATGAAAAACTCAGTCGTAAGTGATCTTCCTGAATTGAATGCACTCGCTCCGTATCAGGGGACACGAGATTTACAGAGGTTGGCCAGCCCTAGGATGGACTCTGAGCCCATGTCCCGGGTGGTCTTTGCCAAAAATGGCAATTACTTGGCAAGTAGCAGGCGGTCCCCCACAGTGTGTGGGGGGCAGGCTAGGTTGTTAGAATCCTGGGCAAATGATATACTCTGCCCATTGATAAGCACCTTCCTGATAACTCATCGTTTCTAAACCGCCCAAAATTACTCTTACGCTATTTACACGAGGTAAAAAGATCCCCTTTAATTACTGATTGCTAACTAACCCCACTCAGCAAAGGGCCTTACAGAAGATGAGCTCTTAGAAATCATAAACTCTTGCAAAATTTAACATGAGCTGATATACAACTGGGAACATAAACTCATTAAATAATCTATAATGAGAAATTTTGGAATATCCTAGCAGTTAACTCTAACAACACTTGTCTCTTAGAAAATGATGTCATCTTGTTAGAGTACTGAAAGACCACTTAATATGAACACTGTTTCCTGACAGGCCTTTTAAGATGATGTGCTTTAAACAATACAAGCTTTAGCTCATGTGTCTCTGCTACTAATACAATTCATATTTCATCTGCATTATTTGTAGTAACAAAAATAAAATATTCTAAGTATCATTAGAGAAAAAAGATTAAAAATACATACAAATATTTTAGCTGTCTGCATGATAGTATATATTTTTTAAACCTTCCTATTTGTTAAATAGCTTTACACTTGGTATGCTAAGGCAGATTTTGCTACTGAGTAAGCACCTGTCTGGGAATGAGGCATTAAATAATAAATGCAGCTTTCAAATTCATATAATTTACACCCTGGGAAGATCTGAGTTATTACATGTGGCAATTCATTATGTTAAATGAGTAATGTTGTTTTCCAGTGTCACATTATTTCCTTTGCTTATATGTTGTAAACCTAATAACTTATTCCTAAACGACATACTTAAAATACATGAATGAAACAGATTACCTATAGACCTCTAGGCCAGGTTCCCATGTGGTTATGCAAAATGATATCCTAATTATTGGGAAGTGTGTCAGGTGATTTACAGTAGTTAAAATTCTTGGAAATAGACTAAAATTCTGCTTGTTGTAACTAATTCTTTTTCATGGAATTTCACATAAATTGGTTCTCCTAGGAGTCAAGATGATGCATTTATCAGCAATACCATAACCATTCAAGTTAATAATTTAGTTTTCTTCTACACAATATTTACAATTTTGGTGTTTTTTAATGTTATAATTTAATATCACAATTTTTTTTTTTTTTTACTGGTCAGGGTTCTTTTCTGTTATTTCCTAAACTTGTGTTCATAATTCTTGTATCATGTTAATTCTTTAATATAATCCTACGCCTAAAGAGATAGTTCTGCAAAATCTAATGTTTCTATATTGCCAGATGTAGTAAATATGCCTACATGACTTTAAAAAAACCACATTGATTATGAAGCAGGCTTCTTTATAAACAACTTATTTGTGATACATTATCTTATCTTTTTAAATTCTAAAGGAAAATCTTGTGCTAGCAATACTTCTCTTGCCATTGGAAATCATAATTCTTAAATGCAAAGATTATTTATCCATTCATCTACTTATTCAGTCAACAACTCTCTCTCTCTCTTTTTTTAATACCCAATACTTGTTAAGCACAGTTCTGGGGATTTGGGATCAGCAAAGCAAAGTCCCTGCCCTTAGTATTCCAAGGTAAACCAAAATAACAACATTCAAATCTTGATAAAAGAAAGCTAGATAATACTGTTTATACAAAATAACTTCAGTGGTACAAGAAATAAAAATTTTCCATTTCATAACCAATATTTACATTTCACCATTTTTATCTTTAGCAGTATAGACTTTTCAGCATTATAAGATCAAAATATCCTCATCTCTTTCTGAAGGTGTATTTCGATTCAGGATATGTATGACAATTTCCAGCTTTTCTTAATTGCAACCTCATGCTCAAAGGCCAATACCCTCCAAACCACTTTTCCAGTTAGATAAGTCACCATTCCAATGCTCTTCCACTTAAAACATGAAGAATTGTATATATCCTAAGGAGTTACACAGAGACTCCTGATATTTCTTTGAGTGCAATAGTGATACAAGTACATAAACTTGATCATAAATATGTTTCATCAAATGGGCTGTGCAAGCAGAAATGCTTATTTAAACAGTCAGTCTGGATATAAGAGCGCAAAATTATTGAAAAATAATGATAAATGTAAATGGCAAAATTTTTAAAATCTCAGTGTCAAGTATTGTTCTTCAATAGAAAGTAGACTTTGTTTCCATGAAATTTTTTTTGCATTCTATAAGAAAACAAGCATCACAAAAGCCCTGCCATCAAATAATATTCAAATTCACATTTTTATAGTGCTTGCCTATAAAGAGATGTAAGAGATACACAATTTGAAGATTTCAAAGTTCATTTTCCTTTTAAAGGCTTTATTTGGGTTGCGATAGAGCCTATGACCAGAAACTATTAACCAAGCATTTTGTTGTCTTCATCTTGTCAGATGCTTTCTGTGCTGAACATGCTTATCGTGAAGCAAATTAGAAAATTGACCCAGGTTTATGGTGACAGGGAAGTTGAGTTTAGCTTAAGCTTTCTATTACAGCTTTCCTTCTCAATAGACTATACATGCTTTATGCTCAAAGTTTAGGGGAATGGAATAAATACATATTTTTTTAATATTAAAGTTTGAGTATTCCTATTCCAAAAGTCTGAAGCCTGAAATGGTCCAAAATACAAAACTTTTTGAGTGCTGACATTACACTCAAAGAAAACTCTCTTTCGAGCATTTTGGATTTCAGATTTTCAGAATTGGCATGACCACCAGTGTATAATACAGATATACTCAGCTCTTTGTACAGATTCTGCCTCCGTGGGTTCAACTAACCTTGGATAGAAATGTTTAGGACAAAAATTTTATCTGTATTGAACATGTACAGACTTTTTTTTTTTTTAGTCATTATTCCCTGTTAAACAATAGAGCATATCAGCTATTTATATAGAGTTTATGTTGTTTTACATACTATAAGTAATATAGACATGATTTAAAGTATACGGGTGGAAATGTGTAGGTTATATACAAATACTATGCCATGTTATATCAGAGACTTGAGCATCTGCAGATTTTGGTATCTGCAGGAGGTCCTGGAAGTAATTCCTCATGGAGACTGAGGGACGACTGTATTCCAAATTTGAACAAAAAACAAAAACCAATCCAAAACACTTCTGGTCCGAAGCATTTCAGATAAGGGATAGTTCAACCTGTACTTTACATGTATAGTGCGTCCAATCATGTACTTATTTAACATGTAGTGGTAATCATCAATATTTATACATTCTATATTAAGATATTAATTTGGCTGCTGTAACAGAGACCAAATAACAATAGCTTAATTAAGATGGAAGTTGTTTCTCTCATAATAGAAGTTCAAGTTCGTAGGTAATCCCAGGAGGTTGGGCAGTATTTCCCCGTGAGGTGGGTGCAGGGGCATAGGAACATGTTTGTTCTTTGTATCCTGTAAAATGACACCTGAGACAAAGTGGGCTCGAGACCACTAGGGTCAAATACCTGCCCTCAAGAAGGAGGAAAGTGGAAGCAGAGAGCTTCCCATTATGGGCATGACCTGGACACAGCACCCCACTTTCATTGTCATCCAACTGGCCAGAACCTAGTAATACACCTACATTTTCCCGTTTTGCAAAATCCTGTGAAAGCTTGACCCATGAAGTAACACTCAAGCCCACATACCTGTCTCCTCAGGAAAAGGATGAAGGAAGCTATGTAGTTCCAAAAGGGCATCGTCTCCAACACCTACTTCAGGTAGGGGAGAGAAAAATGGGTATGGAGCAATCTGCAAGAATGAGGCAAGAAGAACTGAAGAGCAAACAGCTTCATTATGAAGGCATGTCCCAGAAACAGCAATCCTCACTCCTGCTCAAATCCTGCCAAAACCTAGTCTTATGGCCACAGCTAGTTGCAAGAGAGGCTACGACATGTAGTCTTTAACTGGTAGCTCTGTGTCCAGCTCAAACTTGCAATGTTTTATGACTGTAGCCAAGGGATATTGGGGGATAATTAGAAGTGTCTAACTCCAGTGCTAAATGTGCTACATTATTGGTGAAGAAAAGGAGAGAGACAAGTAAAATAATTACAATACAAATAAACAGATGTCTCTGGTAGAGAAGTACTAATGATGAAGGGACCAAGTGGCGATAAACTAATGGGGGCCCTCATCACCTTTTGTCTAGGTTTGTACAATATCATCCACCCATCAATTGGTTAACTCCCTCAATCAATTTTCGGTACAATTACACTAATCTTTCCAGTACAATGTTCTGCTCCTATTACTATTCAGAGCTTTTGGAGTTTCCCAATTCTTATAGAAAAAAGTCATGATACTTCCCCAGGGCCAGCAAGATCTTCTGTGATCTAATCCCATTCTACGTTTTTAAATTTCATCTCCCACTGTTCTCGTTGACTTCAGTCAATCTGAACCCAGGAAGTAAATCGGATTCTTTATTTTTGTGTTTCTGTTTATGTTGTTCCCTTTGCTCGAACACCCTTCTCCCTACATATCTGCATATACAAATTCATTCTTGTATATCTGCATATACAAATTCATTCGTCAGGTAACACATATCTATTGATCACAGACTATGTGCAAAGCACTGTTTTAAATGCTAGGAATTTAGCAGTCAGCAAAAGACAGAACACATGCTGTCAAGAAGCTTATATTTTTATGGCCAGCAAAATGCCAGCTGCTTTAAGAAGACTTCTTTCGTTCTCCCTTCCTGTCACCCACATAGAAAGTTATCCTTTATTCATTGTGTTCTACTTTATATTATGGTCATTTCTGCTCATGTTTTATCTCCTTATGTAAATTCTCTGTGAGGGCAGTATCCACGTCTAAGTCATTTTTTAATCTTAACCAGAACCTAACAGTGTATTCAATAAATATTTGATGAATGAAGGAAAGCAATTCTACCCTTTCTTCTTATCTCATATTCTCCCACTTTCTTGTTATAATTGTTATTTGTCTCTATTCTGAATTTTTTTAGACCATCCCCTCTAATTGCGGAGCCCACAAGCTCCCTTTAAAACTCGAGAAGGCCGAATCATGGCATTCTTCACCTCAACCCCTCAGGTGGCTCCCTGCCTCACTCAGAGTAAAAGCTAAGGTTCCCATACTGGGAAGGTTCTGTGTGATCTGCCTTCCCTTGCTGCTTTATGCAAATCTGTTGGCCCTGCCTCAGGAACTCGTGTAGTGCCATGCCTTTGCCCTTCCTGTTTCCTCTGCCTGAAATGTATTTTACCCTGTGTGTCATCAGCTCTTGATGCTTCAAATTTCTGTTTAACAATTAGCTATTTAGTGAGCCCCTTCCTGACCACTCTATTTTAAATTTCAGACCCTTAACAATCCCCTCCATCCCAGCTCCAGCACTCCCATCTCCCTTCCCTGTTTTATATTTTTCCCTCTAATATTAATTTAGTTGAGCCTGTGTTTTCTTCCACCAGAGAGTAAGTCCCAGAAGGAGAGGAAGCTTGTTTATTTCACCTATTGCTGCATCCTCACCTCAAGAAAAGTGTATGGCACATAGTAGCTGCTATTTATCTTATTTTGATCAGTTGAATTAATGAATGACTATATTTTATACTACAGTTAGACAATCATCTTCAAATTAGTGGCTTCAAAGAAAATGCCAATGATGTTATATAGATATTAAATCTAGAAATGAGAATAATTTGCAACTGTTTTATGCAGTATTATAAAAGTTATACATGTTCAATGAAAGAAGTTACAGTGGTTTGGCTTAGAAAAGCTTTTTCCTGTCTAAGATGATGAGAAAAAATTGAGTCTTTTTTTCCTTGATTCTGTTTTACTTTTTTACTTTTAATTTTTTATTTTGAAAGTTTGCTTCGCCTTAAGTCAGTTCGGTTTTGGAAGGTATAAATTTTGACTTATTTTCCCTAAATGGCCAGATAACTGTTACATAACCCTTTATATACTTAAATTATGTCAAATATCTTCCTACTAAATTTAGGAATTCCTATCCAATTTAAATAATATGTCAGTGCTGTGTTTTTATTATTTCAAGTAACTTTATTAATAATTGATTACTTAATGTCATATATTTATTCTTTCCTATATAATAGGGCTAGTCATCTTCATTCCATTTGGATTTTAAAACCAATCTTATGAAAAAGGCAGGGTAGACTGTGTTTTTCCACTTAATGTAGAAATCTCAAACAATTTAATATTTTGTGGTTGTTTAGAGATACTTATTAAAGGATAGAGCAAGGACTGGAACCTAGATTTCAAGGTTTTTCTTTCAACAGTTCTCTCACATATTGTGAGTGCATCACTTGGGGAACATCAAACTGAACACACTAATGCAACCAACACCCAAATCCAGAAATACTGTCAATGCCACAAAACCCCGTCTGTCTCTTTCTGGTCACTGCCCAACATACCCACATGCTAACCTTCTTCTGACTTTGGCCAACAGACTAGTTTCACCTGGTTTTGTACTTCAATGCATGGAATCATAAAGTATACAATTGGTTCGTGTCCAGTTTCTTTCATCAACATTCTGTTGGTGAGATTCACCCACATTCTTGCATACAACTATAGTTGTAGAGAAATCCTTCATGTTTATTCCTGTCTAGTATTTTCTTGGATATACCGTGATTTATTTATCCATTGCTTTCTTGATGGGTATCTGTGTGACATCCAATTTAGAACTGTCACAAACAGCACTACTAGGAAAATTCTTACACTTTTTTTGGAGAACGTATCTACGCATGACCAAAGACGTATTTCTGGGAGTGGAATTGCTGGACCCTAAGTCATGCATGTTTGGCTTAGTAACTAAACTAAAACTGTTTTCCCAATTGACTTTTCAAGTTTAAACTCTTTCCAGCGCTATTTGAGAGTGCTGTTTGCATTACAATATCACCAATAATTAATATTTTCTTTATTTTGCATTTTAAGTATTCCAGTAGGTATGTAATGTTATATCCTTATTATTTTAATATTAATTATATTGTGACTAATGAAGTTAATGACTTCTTCATATATTTATTGTCCATTTGCATATGCTGCTTATGGAAGTGTCTTTTTAAGACTTTTGACTGTTTTTCTCTTGGCTTGATTTGGTTTATTTATTTGTAGTGCTTTTGTCCATCTATATTCTAAATGATATGAGGCATTTGTCTAGTATTCTATGTATTGCAACTACAGTTACCCACTCTGTGAGTTTCCTTTCCATTCTCCATAGTGGCTTTTTTGCTGTCTTTTTAAAGTTACATACTTTGTGAAGAAAATTATTACCTTGAACATATTTGTGTACTTCTTCATAATGTGTTCCTCAATCAGTTTCAACTAGCTCTCAGTGAAATACATATACATTAGGACACATGACTTAGAAAATAAATTGGAGCGATTGGAAATGAAATAGAATAAACAACAGTGAAAAATAAATTAAAATGTAATTAAAGTAGAAACTTTGGGCTCAAGGAAAGAAGCATCAATTTTGTCATTCATAAGGGTCAGTATATTTATCAATGGATGTTCAAATTTAATTCTGAGCTTCTTGGCATCTGTTGCTGAAAGAGGAACATTATACACATCTCACTATCACAAAAGGAGAAGCCCATCAATCACTATAGGGAACTGAAGCTTGTGTACACTGAACTCTCTGAGAAATTGGTCATGTCACATTTTAAATACATGCCACACACCATGTCTACATTTTTATGTTTTGCAAGAAATGCAGTGAAAATATCATCCACAGAAGATTTCAGTGAGGGCTAAGTACATGTTATTAAAATGTATCTTGGCAAATTGGATTTTGCATGATATTAAATTGCTGTAGTACATGTACATAGGCTTTCGGTGGTCCAATTTGATCTAGAAATGGAATTTACAGTGCTCACAGGAATGTGTAGATTGTACGTATTTTAGTCATTGTTCTCAGTTCATTTCATGACGGGAGCAAGATAGCTGCTGTTTTTATAAGTTGGCAGGGAGAAAATGTGTAATATGATAAAAACACAGAGTTGGATGACCTGAAAGGGTCTGAGTCCAGGAAAGTTTCCTGAAGGGAATCATGTTTGGTGAAATATAACAGTTGAGAAGGACCTAGGGGAGTGTGCAAAGGCTAAGAGAGACCAGGCTCCCAACTAGTTTGGTTTTCAATCTTATTTTCTGCTTTTTTTTTTTTTTTTTTGCCAAAAATAATTATGTTGTAAATTCTATTCATTATATACATGTTTAAAATTATTTAGATTGCATATATTTTTCGAGAGTATATAGAGTATATATACCTACCTATGTGTTTGTATAGATTGCAATGTGTATAATTATAATACTTTATATGGAATTTTATGGATTCCTTCTAATATGCTAATATTTCACATGTTATTGAAAACTCATAAGCATTTAAAAGACTTCATAAAATTCTATCCTTTAAATTTGTCATAATTTACTTAGTCTTTCACTTAGGTTGTTTTCAACTTTTTGCTATTAGTGTATACATAATGTTAAAATGAGTGTCTTTATATAAAAAAGTTTTTTCTGTATTTTACAGTGTTTCCTTAAAATACAATTTCTGAAGTAAATGTACTGGGTCAGAGATCTTATCAATCTTAAAACTCCTATCAAGGTTTTATTAATACTGCCACTTGCTGTGCTTGAATGTGCCTATTCTAGCTCCTCCCGTGGCCTCCCTAAGGGGCTTTTGACTTCCCGGACTAGCCTGCTGTCTACGGCTCCACCTGCCAGTGTTGAGGGTCAGGATCTCAGCACCTCTGAAACCTATTCATGATACAAATGAGGGGGTTGCAAACATCTAAGACTGTAGTTCTCAGATTGCAAATTGTAATCACTTGAAAGATTCCCATTTAATTCTTCTAAGCGTTCTGGGGTTGATTTAATTAGTCTTTAATTAGGGGTTGGGAACATTTGGGCACATAGTATGATGGGGAAGATCTGAGAAAACTGTTTTCTAGATGGCTATTCAATTTTTCCAAAGACATTTACTATGTAATGTTTTATTCGCCATTGCTTTGTGTGTTCTTTTTCTTGTTGTGTGTTTCATAATTCTACGTAATAGAGATATTTGAGAGGAATTTTTAACCAATGTCCACTGTTTTGATAATTGTGGTAATTAAACCACAACTTGGTAATATGTTTTAGAAATTGGTGAGGCTAATTTATCCTGCTAATTCCCAGAGTGTTTACTTTAAATTTTAACATTTTACCAGTTTAATCTTCCAAATGACCCTTTAATAAGATGTAAAGTCGAACATCATTTTGAGATGGAAATGATCATATAACTCACTTGCAAATAGTGATCATCATATAACACTGTCTTCACTTATAGTAATATAATTTATCATTCCATGCTCATAGGTGTACGTTTTCCTAATAAGTATTTTTATATTTATTTTATACCCAGCCATCTCACTAATCCTCTTTTTAATCAAATGTTTTCACTGAATTGCATGTATTTTATTTTAATCATGTTCTTCTACATTTTGAACAATTTAAATATACAAATAAATGTAGAAATAGAAAAAGAAGTATCTATTCACCATCTAGATTTAATAAACAATATTTTAAATAATAACGTTATATTCTTATAAGTAAAAAAAAAAAAAAACCTCACCAAGAGAGCTACAGCTTAATTTGTACTCTGTCCTTTCATTCCCAGAGGCAAGCAGGATCCTGAAGTTTGTATACATTATTCCTAAATACGCATAATGAATATATATGTATTCATATATCCTATAGATAGATAGATACAGAGATATAGAGATAATTGAAATTCAAGAACTGTTCTTCGGGTTACTTTTTCATCTGAGCTATTTGGTTACAGTGCAGGTTTCTGTAATGCCTTCAGGTCTTACTCAGTTCATTAATAGCAAAATGCTGTCAGTATAAGTAGGACATTCAGATGTGACTTTCCCCATCTTGTTAGTATTTTGTGCCACAAAGTAACAGCAACTGGATACAAATTATACTAACACAGCTAAATGCAGCCTGACACAGAGTCACAGTGTCATAGATTATAACTGTTCACTATGGGTTCCTCTTCCTAGTTCTATTTGTGCACTTGCTCTTGGAAGCGCCTAATGTGAGGCAAGCCCAATCTTTGTAGATCCTTACAGTGTCTCTATCATTTTTTTCAAAAGACATAGCACTGTACTGTATATACTCCAATATTTCATATCTAAAGGTCAGGAATTTAATATTTTAACTGTGGTAGTTAATTTTAATTAGAATGATTGTTAAATGCTCTGGTTACAAAGTTGCATATATGTATAGAGCTTTTGAAACATTATTTTCCCCATACATTTCCCCATGCACTTCGTTATTTCTAGTTAGCCATTTTGTTGAATGGTGGTTCTCCAGGAATGCATGTCCCGTTAATAGCAAATTTGTTTATCTGCTGTATCATATTTCGTTGTGTGAATAAACCAACTGTTTAGTTCATTCTCATACTGAGGGTCTATTAGATTTCTACACTGCAGGAGCATAACGTCCTCACATAGGAGTCCTTGTGCACGAAGGCCAAAGTTCACCAGATTTGGAATTGCTGAAAAATGAGGTATAACTTCAACTTTAATAGAGTTTGTCAAATTTCTCTTCAAAGTAATACATAAATATTTATATTGTGACGCAGCTAATGAGAATTCTTGTTTCCAAATGCTTGTTTCCCAGATCATAATTTGATGGTATCAGACTAAAATTGTAGCAATCTGAAGTATATGAAATAATATCTTGTTTTAATTTGGCATTTCTCTGATTACTAGTGATCATGTTTTCTTTTAATAGGTTTTTTTTTTATCATGTAGATTTCTTCCTCTGTAGTGTGCATATTCATAGCCTTTACCCATTTTTTCTGTTATATTGTCAGTCCTTTTGTTATTGACATAAAGCTGTACTTAACATACTCTAGGTATAGATGTGTTCCGGATATGGGAAGTATATATTTTCTTGCAATTTGTAACTTGTCTTTATACTTATTTTTACATCTTTTTAATACATAAATTTTAAATTTAACTTCAGGTATTTATATTTGTCACATTCTTCCTTTATGGTTTTGGGGTTTTTAAAAAATTTTTGTCGGCCGGGCGCGGTTGCTCACGCCTGTAATCTCAGCACTTTGGGAGGCTGAGGCAGGTGGATCACGAGGTCAGGAGATCGAGACCATCCTGGTCAACATGGTGAAACCTTGTCTCTACTAAAATACAATAAATTAGCCGGGCCTGGTGGCAGGTGCCTGTAGTCCTAGCTACTCGGGAGGCTGAGGCAGGGGAATTGCTTGAACCTGGGAGACAGAGATTGCAGTGAGCCAAGATCGTGCCACTGTACTCCAGCCTGGTAACAGAGCGAGACTCCGTTCAAAAAAAAAAAAATTTTTTTGCCTAGTTTCAAAAAAATTTTTTTTGATCCTGATATTGTAAGCTTTCTTCTCTGTGTTTTATTCTTATAATGTCCACCTATACATTGTTAATTATTTAACTGCTAATTTATTTTTAAGATGGGAGGTAAGACTTTCATTTCATCTTTTCCATATGGAGAGCCACCAAGCCAGTACCATCTATGAATAGTAACTGAGTACTCTGTATTATGAGACTATTTTTCTGTATCAAACTGCCTTTGTTGTTGTAGGTTTACAAATTTTGTATTTAGTGAGATGAGTTCCCCCAATTTGTTTATATCCTCTTTGACATTGTTGGTATCTTACCATCTATAGGAATTTTAGAATAAGCTGTCAAGTTTCATGAAAATTTCTTTGGAGATTTTAAGTAGAATTGTATTGAAGGTGCAATTTGTGGGACAATATCCATTTTTTTTTTTTTGAGACAGAGTCTTGCTCAGCTGCCCAGGCTGGGGTGCAGTGGCATGATCTCAGCTCACTACAACCTCCACCCCCTGGGTTCAAGTGATTCTCCTGCCTCAGCCTCCTGAGTAGCTGGGACTACAGGCGTGCGCCACCACACCCAGCTATTTTTTGTATTTTTAGTAGAAATGGAGTTTCACTATGTTAGCCAGGATGGTCTGAATCTCCTGACCTCATGATCTGCCCTCCTTGGCCTCCCAAAGAACTGGGATTACATGCATGAGCCACCATGCCCAGCCATATCAATTTTTTATGTTCTTAATTTGCTAAGGGTGTTTTTCTTAATTGGAAGTAGTATTGAATTTTATCAGACACTTGCTGCATCTGTTGAGATGATTATAAGGTTTGTTCCTCTTCAATCTGTTAATGTTAATTATGTGAATACATATATTCTAATGCTGAATTATCCTTACATTCTTTTACATTATTTAATCATGATGTATTTAGCTTAAAAAAACAAGCATAGATTATTGGTGTCTCTGATTTACCAGGCAGCAAAGTCCTTCCTAGTAATCCACCACAAGGTGCTTTTATCATAGCATTCGAAGACCAGGTGCTATTGCTAGGGTAGTCACTTCAAGACTGTGTATTATTGCTAGGGTAGTTAGTGTCTTCAAGACCAGGTGTTATTGCTAGGGTAGTGTCTTAGTCGGCTGGGGCTGTCGTAACACATAAGCCATACACTAGGTGGCTTAAACATTTACTTCTCATGGTTCTGGAGACTGGGAAGTTCAAGGTCAAGGTGCCACCATTTTGGTTCAAGGTGCCGCCATTTTGGTGAGGGCTCTCTTCCGTGCTTGCAGATAGTCACCACCTTGCTGTGTCCTTACATGGCTTTCCTCCATACATGCTTGTGAAGAGAGTCTCTCTTTCTCTCTCTCTTTCTCTCTCTCTCTCTCTGTCTCTTTCTTATAGAGCCACTAATCCTGGTCCAAAGGCCCCATAATCAAGACTTATTCTAACTCTAATTACTAGCCCCCAAAGCGCCATCTTAAAATACTGTCACATTAGGGATTGGAGCTTCAACACATGAATTTTGGGGAACACAAATAGTATCAGGTAAGAGATGAGATTGCTATGTTTGGTTCATCTGTCAAGACTGGAAGAAGGACCTATCTCTTGGAGTTCTTGGCTGCCAGAATGAAACAATATTTCTATAAACTAAAATAAATAAAAAACTTTCCTTTGAAAAGAAAACTAAATGTGTGTACCACATTTGCATTCTACAAAAAATTTATTGGATTTTAATAATTTTTTACATACTAATTTATTTGTGGTGAGAACAATTAAATCTGCTCTCAGTGATTTTCTAGAATGCAATACATTGTGATTAACAATAGTCACCATGTTGTACAATAGATGTCTTGAATTTATTTCTCCTATTTAACTAAAATTTTATGTCCTATCACCAATATCATCCCAACTCTCCCATCTCCCAGCTTCTGGTAAGCACCTTTCTACTCTTTGCTTCTATGAGTCCAGCTTTTTTAGATTCCATATAGGATATGGTTTGGCTGTGTCCTCATCCAAATCTCATCTTGAATTGTAGCTTCACAATTCCCATGTGTTGTGGGAGGGACCCAGCAGGAGATAATTGAATCATGGGGGTTGGTTTCCCTCATACTATTCTCGTGGTAGTGAATAAGTCTCACAATATCTGATGGTTTTATAAGGAGTTTCCCCTTTCATTTGGCTCTCATTTCTCTTGGTTGCTGCCATGTGAGACGTACCTTTCGCTTTCCACCATGATTGTGAGGCCTCCTCAGCCATGTGGAACTGTGAGTCCATTGAACCTCTTTTTCTTTATAAATTACCCAGTCTCGGGTATGTCTTTATTAGCAATAGGAGAACGGACTAATACAATATGTAAATGAGATTGTGTGAAATTTGTCTTTCTGTGTCTGGCTTATTTCACATGCATAAATATTCTCCAGGTTCATCATAGTGTCATAAATGACAGGATTTCTTTGTTTTCTCATTGCCTCAAGCACTGGCTCTTTGTATTACAATACTCTTGTAGTAATCTTAGTCCTTCTTTTAAGGCTAAATAGTATTCCATTGTCTATATCTACCACACTTTCTTCTTCTATTCATCCATTGGTGGATGCTTGGGTTGTTTCCATACCTTGGCTCTGGTGAATAATGCTGTGACAAACATGAGAGTGAAGCTATCTCTTTGAATACTGATTTCATTTCCTTTGGAGATATTCATTCATATATATATATATATATATATATATTTGAATTTTTTGAGGGACCTCCATACTGTTTTTTATAGCAGCTGCACCATTTTGCTTTCCTGCCAACAATCTGCAAGGGTTGCATTTTTCCACATCCCCACAAACACTCGTTATCTTTTGTCCTTTTGATGATAACAATTCTAACAAGTGTAAATATCTCACTGTGCTTTTAAATTACAGTGCACTGATGATTAGTGATATTGAGCATTTTTTCATAGATCTGCTGGGCATCTGGATATCTTATTTGGAGAAATGTCTATTCAGTCCCTTTGCCCACTTTTAAAAAATTTGTTCTTTTGCTATTGAGTTATTTGAGTTCATGTTTTTCTTTTAATATTGTGGGTAATTTTAAACAATTATCTTCACTGTAAAAGAGAAAAGTTCTTATGTAGAGTCTTAAGAAAATACATAAAAGGAGAAAAAATAAATCTCAAATCTCATTTTTTAGCATTAATCACTCTTAAATTATTCCCACATCTCTGCATGCCTTTTTTCTTTGTAAAATTTGAGTCATATCATACATATATTATATTTTAAATTTTAGTATGACCAATATATTCTTATTGCTAATTTATTAATTTTTTTCCTTGATTGGATTTATTTATGCTTTGGTGTTCTTTGTATGCTGTCTCCTGAACTGACGTACCAATTCTTCTAGTTTTGATAATGGATTTCTTATTTCTACTCTACCATATTTTTTCTATTGCTTTCCATTATTAAACTTTTTTTACTGAGTTTTTGAATTCTTTATTTAATGCCTCTTTTTAGCAGTTTTATTGAAATATAATTCATATATCCACATAATTCACTCAGTTACAGTGTAACACACAATGACTTTTAGTGTATTCACAGAGTTGCACGTATATCACCACAGTCAATTTTGAAGCATTTTGATTATTCTAAGGAAAAAAACCCTTAATTATCATCCACCAAATGGCTTTTTGGTCCCAGATCTAGGAAACTATTAAGATATTATGTCTAGAAATTTGCCTATTCTAGACATTTCTCTTTTGAAATACTTTTATTTGTAATAGAAATTATTATTCTTGTTATTTAAAAGATATGTAATTGTATTTTTGCTTCCCTCTTTTATATGGTTGTTATTTATGAGGAATTATTTTTCCTGTTAGTCGGGGCTTTCTGATTATGGTTTGATTACGATTTTTAAAAATACATGTGTTGCTTGATGGTTATGTAATTTGGTTTCTACAGTCTAAGCTGCTTGAAGTTTATTAGAGGTTTGGTCTAGAATAGGATCTTTTTCTAGAAATGTTCCTATGAAAACTTGAAAAAAAAGGCTTTTTTTGTCTATTGTTATTCTAGATCCTTAAATGCAGATCATCTGTTTCAGTGCGAAAGATATCAGAGACATCTATATAAACATATTATTCCCGGCTGGGTGTGGTGACTCACGTCTATAATCCCAGCACTTTGAGAGGCTAAGGTTGGAAGCTAAGGTTGGGAGGCTAAGGTTTGGGAGGCCTGAAGCTAGAGTTCAAAACCAGCCTGGGCAACATAGCCAGACCCCCTACTAAAAAAAAAAATTAAAATAAGCTGGGCGTTGTGGCATGTAGCTGTAATCCTAGCTTCTTGGGAGGCTGAGGTTGGAGAATTGCTTGAGCACAGGAGACTGAGGCTGCAGTGAGCTGTGATCATCACTGCACTCCAGTCTGAGTGACAGAGCAAGACCCCATCTCTTAAAGAAAAATAAAAGTGTTACTATGTAATAAATATAAGTTGTGTATGGTAAGAATTTGGTCAGTCTTAGGCATATTTGAAATAGGTACATAAGTTTTGGTATTCCCTTCTGTTTATTTTCTGTATCCCTATTTAGAGGTCCATAAAAAATTGTTTAAAGATTTTAAAAACATGACTTACTACTAAAAATCAAATGATACCATGTAATGTTTATGGCTTTTGTGATTTTGATCAGTAAGTAGAAAATGCAAAAGAAAACAAGTTATAAACAATAATCAGAAAACAATGGAGAAAATGTCATCAAAATGTATTTTTTTGGTCTTTTTTTAACCATATCACAGAATCTAGCAAGTTCATGTTTTTGGAGCTCTGAAAATGACCTGACAATAGGCAACAATATTTATTTATACTTACTCTTGGGCCCAGAATTCTAGGCTTTGTCTATGTTATTTATTTTCCAGAAAATATATATTTATACATTCAATGGATAACTTTCATATTTAATGTCCTTAAAATGAAATTTTTAAAAAAGATTCAGGAAGATGTATATCATTTTGCTTCTGCTTCCTTAGTAAGAATTGACTTAAAAATCCATGTGCCACATATACACCATGGAATAGCCATAAAGAGGAATGAGATTGTGTCCTTTGCAAGGACACAGATGAGGCTAGAAGCATCATCCTCAGCAAACCAACACAGAAACAGAAAACCGAACACCGCATGTTCTCATTCATAAGTGGGAGTTGAACAATGAGAGCACATGGACACAGGGAGGGGAACATCACACACAGGGGCCTGTTGGGGGATGTGGGGCAAGAAGAAGGAGAACATCAGGACAAGCAACGAATGCAGGTGGGGCTTAAAATCTAGATGATGCATTGATAGGTGCAGCAAACCACCATGGCACACGTATACCTATATAACAAACCTGCTTGTTCTGCACATGTATCCTGGAACTTTAAAAGAAAAATAAAATAAAAATCTATGTGTGACATTGGGGGGGTTGTAAGGACACATACTTGACCAGACAGTGGTCTTATATTGGTGAAAGGCACATCAAGGTTTAATAACTAGGATGACTGCTGATTTTGTAGGACCTAGAAAATAAGACAAGAGACACTGAGATTTAATACTTGAGGTCCAACAACTGAAACTTTCCAGCCTGTGTGAGGTAATTAGTCAGTCTGTGGTAGTGAAGAAGTGTTCTGCTGAGGGAGAGATTTATGTTTAAGTTTTTGTATATATAGAAGAATCATAGCCGAAACACAAATTTAAGATACTATTATTCATGAATTCGCTTCTTTTCCAAATATACTGTCATTTTGGAAAAAAAATGTGAACTGATCATATCATACATAACAATTATGTTGTATAAATAATAATTTATATTTTAGAATTATCTTCCTAAACCAGTTCAAGTTAGCCATTGATGTAACATAGATTAGAGAAAGTAATACTATAAAAATATGATTATGTAATAAATGCCAAATAAAATAATAAATACAAGATAGATGATGGCTAACTACCTTACTTTTGTGATTTTTGCTTAGAAGAAAATCTACAGAGAAATATATTTCACAGGTTGTCTATTCTAAATTAAAGTAGCTATGAATAAATAGTCCCGGAGATAAGCAGTAAATCCTTTACCAAATTTTCTGTGTCCTGCAATTTATATTTTAAAGTTATTTTGCGTGATAAAACTGTAACATTATTTTAAAATTGAGTAAAATGACACAGTGTTAAATATTTTCACTTGAGCACAAAAATTATTTGAATATAACACAGTATCATATTTAAATATGTTTAGAATTTTATGTGATGTAGTGATTATAGATGCAGAACAGTAACAATTGTATAAAGTAAGTATTAGTAACTTTAAACAGTAAGAATGGATGCCTGTGTTTATGGTTTATTTCCCATCGAAATTTCTTGAGGAAATGTTATATTTGCTGATGATTTCACTAGATGGTACACACATTCACACAAAATTATCTTCCGTCATTATTAGGAGTAAATATGAAAATGTTTTAGGAGTTCATCAAGTATAACTTACATACAAAGAATGAAGCATAAGTAGCCAGTGTCTTGGTCTCCCCTCCCCTCGGTGCTTTGCACAGTGTCGTAGACATAGGAGATGCTCAGTAAGAAGTATTTCTGAATTTTTTAATCCTAGCTTAGTGTGTGAAAGTGATTCCACTGAGAATGTCCATCCCCTGTTATACATTTCTTTCGTATTCATCACTTACAGGAAACAAGATATGGGTAATTAATTGATTAAGAACTTGGCATATATATAAAAGGACCTTTCTCTATATCACTCTTGGCCTTCTTGTTTATGTGTAGAATTTGATTGATTTGAAACTTACCAACACTTGATATTGCAACAAATTCACAAGAATGATGTTTTAGTGAAACCAAAGAAACCAGAAACGTTGGGAGGTGTGATGTTTAATACTGAGTGTCCACCTACTTGGATGGAAGGACACAAAGTATTGATCCTGGGTGTGTCTATTGCTAAAGGAGATGAACATTTGAGTCAGTGGGCTGGGAGACTCAGACCCATCCTTAACCTGGGTAGCACCATCTAATCAGCTGCCAGTGCAGCTAGAATATAAGCAGGCAGAAAAATGTGAACAAAGAGACTGGCCTAGCCTCCCAGCCTACATCTTTCTCCCATGCTGGATGCTTCTTGCTCTAGAACATCGGACTCCAAGTTCTTCAGTTTTGGAACTCAGACTGGCTCTCCTTGCTCATATATATATATATCCAAACGTAGATCCCAAAGTAAACTAAGATCCAGCCAAGAGTATTAGTAATGAGAGACAGGGGCTCAGGAAATGTAGAGATTCATCTTAATCCACAAATATCCTTCAAATTCTTAGTCTCCCATTAGGAGACACCTGGGCTGACATCATATTTTCTGGACAGAAGGGAGAACATTCTGGAGTACGGATGATAAGTGGGCTAAAAAATGCTTTCAGACTGCTGTGCCGGTGTTGGCACTTTTCATTACAATTTAAGTTTTACTATTCTAAAATAATTAATTCAACCTGTTAATTTTACTCTATGGTTTTGTAATCATAGATCTTACCTCTCTAACTCTAGTCAATCACTTACTGATAAGTGGCATTTGTCATTAAAAACGTGGGCTAGAATGAATCTACTGAAATGTATTAAAATATTGGAAAACCAAGTCAGAACTTGTATTCAGGGCCGGGGCTGTGGCTCATGCCTGTAATTCCAGCACTTTGGGAGGCCGAGGCAGGCAGATCACCTGAGGTTAGGAGTTTGAAACCAGTCTGGCCATCGTAGTGAAACCCCGTCTCTAATAAAAACACAAAAAAATTAACCAGGGGTGGTGGCACACGCCTGTTATCCCAGCTAATTGGGAGGCTGAGGCATGAGAATCGCTTGGACCCCGGGAGGCAGAAGTTGCAGTGACTGAGATCAGGCCACTGCACTCCAGCCTGGGCGACAGAGTGAGACTCCATCTCAACAAAACAAAATGAAACCAAAGAAACCAAAAAACTTGTAGTCAGTTTATAGTGGAAAATCCATATCATCACTTTTCCATTGTCAAATTTGAAGATCTCTTCTCAAATCAATAACTATTTTCTAAAGTATCAGTGAGATTCACACACATAGTTAATAGGTAAAGTATAGAAAATGGCTTTTCTGAACCTATCAGTCCCTGACCACAGCCTACTCCCTCCCCCTGGTTCACATCCCTTCGCCTCTACCACATTTAACTCTTTTTTATTTTAAATATTATAATGAAATCATTTCAAATCTCTAATATGCTTATAGTACTACTCTTTTTAAAAGCTTAATTGAGGTATCAACAATAAACTATATATATTATAGAATGTGATAAGTTCAGCCATGACAGCAATCAAGATAATGAATATATTCATCACCAGTTTTTTATCCCTCACACTCACTCCTTTCCCCCTTCTCCAGTTAGCCAATGATCTGCTGTCTTTTACTATCAATGAGTTCACATTTTCTAGAGTTTACATAAATTGAACCATACAGAATGTATTTTTTATGGATCTTTTTAGTCATCAGAATTATTTTGAGATGCATTCATTTGTATGTAATACTTTATTCCTTTTTATTGCTGGAAAGGATTCCATTTATATGGATATAGCATACTTTGTTTAACCACCTGCTGCTGACTTGGGTTGTATCCAATGCATGGTTGTTAAAAACAAGTACATATTCTGAACATTGTTGTACAAGTGTTTGTATGGATGTATGTTTATCTCACTTGGCTAAATATCTGAAAGTGGACTAGCTGCACCAACTGTCAGGAAGGTGAGAGGATCAAAACCCCACCGTGTCAGCCTTTCCTCTGCTGGCACATGAAGGTATTAATGGCAATGACAAGAATATCCTTGCCATCCCTGAGACATTCAAAAGATCTTTCGGTGATAGAGTTTATACTTATTACAGAGTATGTATAATCCTACTTATTACATGAAGATCATTCTCCTGGGGCACAGATTTTGTGTTTTTTTTTTTTTTTTGAGACAGGGTCTTGCTCTGTCACCCAGGCTGGAGTGCAATGGTGCAATCTCGGCTCACTGCAGCCTCCACTTCCTGGGTTCAAGGGATTCTCCTGCCTCAGCCCCCTGAGTAGCTGGGACTACAGGCATGCACCACCATGCCCAACTCATTTTTGTATTTTTGGTAGAGATGGGGTTTTGCCATATTGGCCAGGCTGGTCTCACCTCAGTTGATCTGCCCGCCTCGGCCTCCCAAAGTGCTGGCATTATAGGCATGAGCCACCACCGCGCCCAACCAAGGAAACGTATTTCTTAGTTTAGTAAGTGTAAACTATATCACTGAATATAGTAATACTTTCATATTAGGGAACATTCACCATTTATTTATATATGCTATTAAATATATAGTTTCTATAGAAGCTTTATTGAAATGTCATCAGATTATGAAAAGCAAATCTCCATAATTTTTCCACTTATGTATATTTACATTTGCATTCATTTTCTCCATTGTCAATTACCCAGTGTGTACTGATGTTTAGAGTTTCTCCTTATAAACTATGATAGTACCTTAACATTTTACTTCATTTGTTGATACTCATTTGTTCCTTGTACATAAAACTTAAATTTATGTTGGCCTTCACTTATTTTCTTTCGAAGATACCTTAGGAATCTTTCACATTTTATAAGAAACCATAAATTGATTTCAGCCTTAGGCCAACTGCTAGCTTTCTTGCCAACCTAGATGCGTATATGCCATTTAGTCTGTGAATTTTGAAAATTTGAATGATAGCACATTAAACTGGAATAATGAACCAATAAAAATTTTTATAGCATTTGGAAAAATTACTTCTCAAACATTCACACTATCATTTTACTCATTAAAATTATTCTAGGATCATAAGTTAGACCATGTATTCCTAAGGCTTGAAAAATCAACAGATTATTTCTGATGATCATTGATTTGACCTGACTGCAGGATGATAAAATCATATTTTGAAAGCTAGACTAGGCATTTGTACTTATATGTTCCATCTGCAACTAATAGAGTAAAATTATTGGAAACTCTTTAAGATGGTGTCCACTTTGGGAGGCCGAGACGGGCGGATCACGAGGTCAGGAGATCGAGACCATCCTGGCTAAGGTGGTGAAACCCCATCTCTACTAAAAAATCCAAAAAACTAGCCGGGCGAGGTGGCGGTGCCTGTAGTCCCAGCTACTCGGGAGGCTGAGGCAGGAGAATGGCCTAAACCCAGGAGGTGGAGCTTGCAGTGAGCTGAGATCCGGCCACTGCACTCCAGCCTGGGCGACAGAGCGAGACTCCGTCTCCAAAAAAAAAAAAAAAAAAGATGGTGTCCACAATGCTCTTTACAGGTTAAGTGCTATGATTTGCAACAAAGTGATTATCTTCATATACTCACTGCTGGTGTGTGACATTGGGTTTCATCAGTAGATAGGACTACTGCTACAACTTCAGAGGGTTTTCAGAGAGATTAAATTAAATGTTACTGTGAAGCACCAGGTACCTGCTCAGCAATATGGAAGTCACAGGTATTATGTGCTCAGATGCTGGTTTTGTGTTTTTCACAAATCTGTTAACATGTAATTGTCCTGTTCTGTAAACCAGACCTTTAGGGATTTTATAGGATGCTAATCTTTTCCTTGATGCTTTAGCCACTAGTGGTCATGAGTTATGTGCTCAGGAAGGCAAGTTAATGCTTACGAGTGAGTAAGGTACTATTTCAGGTTTGTCTAATGACTTCCTTGGCCTTTACCTTCGTTTACAAATGCACTTAATTCAGTAAGAGAGAGTCGTTCTCCTGAAGGTTTTACACTAGTGAAAGATGTTTCCAAGCCATATACATTATTTTTATTTGGTTTTATGCATATGATACAAGCCGTTTTGGAAATGATTTTTTTCTTTTTACTCTTTAGAAATCACTTTAGAGTTAGCATGCCATCTAACTATATTGGTATTTCTGTTTTCTGTTATAATGAGTGAGGTTGATCCTTATTTTTAAAAGAAGTAATAAAAAATCTAAGAAGAAAAATTTCATATCTAAGCATTTTAGATTATAATTTGGCAACTCTGTGCATTAATCCAAACAAATAGAGCCCACTGAGATTATTCATGTTCCCATTAGTCATTCACACATTGGTGTCTAATTGTCATTTGTTTCTGCTTTAATTCAGTTCAACTGATATAATTAAATACCATTCATCTAGCAGCAGTTCTGAAATCTTTTATTTTGCATAAAAAGTATGAGTTTTCTATAAAATCTAGTTTGCATTCAGTTGGAAATTTTCCTTTTTAAGTTCTTATTCTCGATCTTAATTGTCAATATCAAATAGAGCTTCTCAGATGAGTGATACAGGCTAATTTCAAATTTTCTCTGAACTACAAATATACTCCTCATTTTCCCTAGTCTAGGCCTAAATTGCTGTGCTTGCATTTGTAATCAGAAATTGATTGTCTTACTGTGGAAACTGGAAGAGTGTATTGCTGATTAAAGGAAAATGTGGTAGAAGAAGTGCTATTATTATAGTTGTCTGCCATGTTAAATGCCTATCATTTTGAACAATACATTGATAAAATTTTCACACTCCAACCCCAAAATGCTTCTCTCCAGAATACTGCTTTTTGGTCAGTATTAATCTTCTATATTGATCTGACATCAAATGCCTTGATCACATTTCTGATTTGTTTCTATGTTGAACTATAATTTTTACACAGAATGAAATTAGTTTCCATTTTATTCATACTTACATGGCACATCTTAGGGAAAAAACATGAAGTATGATAAAATATTGGTTATTTAGAAGCCAATCACATGAAACATTTCAACTGCTGACCAAGAAGACACGAAACAAATTCCAAAAATTCAAATGAAGAATTTTTAACATCTGATACTAAAGACAGCCTCAAAGAAGCAAAGCTCTATTTTACACACACACACACACAAAGCAATATTATGCATTTTACTGTGTGAAAGCAAAGATGAACTCTGTTTTTAAAAAGTGTGCCTTTTGTATATGAGAGGAAAGTATGTGAAGACTGACAAAAAGAATGAAGAGGAAATCAAAACCAGGAAGAGGAAAATGACCCTTAGTAGAGGCAGGAGTTGGGGGAGTTAGGATTGGAGATTTCCAGCACATATTCTGATGTACCAGTATCCAGTAACATCAAGTTCCTGTAGTTTTCTGGAGGTTTCCATTGCTTCCCTGATTTTGATAAGGACAAATGCAGAAAATTATCTGTGACTTTATAGTTTAATTAAAATATTCCCAAAGCCCCACACATCTTGTCTTAGGAAACCAACGATTCCCAAAAGGCATCAACCTGCTGAAAAAGGTTAACAGAACATAGCATCTATGTACTTTAAACCCTGGCTGAAAAGAGACTGAATGTGGCAGCACCCTTTAGCTCTAGCGTGTTGAGGATGAGAATAATGTTGTAGTTACTTTAGTTTGATTTTCATATATAGTACCAGAAACTGAACAAATCTGCTGTAGCAGAAAAATATTAAAATACATAATAATATGTGTGACCTAGTCTAAATAATACATTGCCTGTTTAATGTATTGTTGAGATTTGTAGGCTAGCTGTTTGGATCCTCTTGGCTTGGGTTCTTCATTCCACCATATACTTTATTTTTCTTTAGATTTTTATGTACTTATTTATTTTTATTTAAAACTTATTCATGTTATTTTGATTCACAAACCATAATTCTATCATTTTGGGGGCACAATATGATGTTTTGATATATGTATACAATGTGGCACGATTAAATCAAGCTAATTACATATTCATCATCTTGCTCACCATTTCTTATGGGGAGACACTTGAAATTTACTCTCTTACTTTGAAACACATAACACATTATTATTGATTATAGTCATCCTGCTGTGCGGTAGATCTCAAAATATGTTTCTCCTTTCTACCTGAAACTTTGCACCCTTCCATCAACAACTCCTCATTCCCTCCCTCCCCACCCCCACCGCCTCAGCCTTTAGTAGCCATGATACTCCCTACTTCTATGAGTTCAACTTTGTTATAGTCTACATAAAACTGAGAGCATGTGGTATTTTTCTTTCTGTGCCCTGATAATTTCATGTAGCATAGTGTCCTCCAGATTCATCCATGTTGTTGCAAATAACAGCATTTTGCCCTTTTTTAAGGCTGAATAGTATTACATTGAATTTATATAACAATTTTTTATCCATTTATCCACACTTAGGTTGATTCCATATCTTGACTATTGTGAATAATATGGTTTGGCTCTGTGTCCCTACCCGAATCTCACCTCGAATTGTAATCTCCATGTGTCACAGGAAGAACCTAGTGGGAGATGATTCCATCATGCGAGATGATTGGATCATTACCCCATTGCTGTTCTCACAATAGTGAGTGAGTTCTCACAAGGTCTGATGGCTTAAAGGTGTGTGGCTTTTTTCGCTTTCTCTCTTTCCTGCCACCATGTAAGACATGCCTTGCTTCCCCTTCGCCTTCTGCCATGTTTGTAATTTTCCTGAGGCCTTCCCAGCCATGCAGAAGTGTGAGTTAATTAAACCTCTTTTCTTTATAAATTACCCAGTCGCAGGTAGTTCTTTATAGCAGTGTGAAAATAGACTACTACAGTGAATCATGCTGCTATGAACGTGGGAGTGCAGAGATCTGTTTGACATATTGATTTCAGTTCCTTATGATGTATACTCAGAAGTGGGATTACTGGGTCATATGGTAGTTCTGTTTTTAGTTTATGGTAGAATCTTCATACCATTTCTCATAATGGCAATGCTAATTTACATTTCCCCCATCAATATGTAAGAGCTCCTTTTTCTCTACATCTTCCCCAGCATTTGTTTTCTTTCATTTTCTGATTCAAGCCATTCTAACAAATGTAAAGTGGTATCTCCTTTTGTTTTTAATATGCATTTTCCACATGATTAGTGATGCTGAGAATTTCTTCATATACTTGTCAACCATTTGTATCTCTTTTTTGAGAAATGCCTCTTCAGGCCCTTTGTCCAATTTTTAATCAGGTTATTTGTTTTCCTGCTTTGGGTTGTTTGAGTTCCATATACCATCAGATGTATGGTTTGCAAATATTTTCTCCCATTCTGTGGGTTGTCTCTTTAGTTTGTTATTGTTTCCTTTGCTGTGCAGAAACTTTTTAGTTTGGTGCCACCCATTTGTCTATTTTTCCTTTGCTTTTATTGCCTGTTCTTTTGGAGTTATACCCAAAAAATAGCTGCCCAGGCCAATGTTGTGGAACTTCCCCTTAATGTTTTCTTCTAGTTGTCTTACACTTTCAGGTCTTATAGTTAAGTTTTTGATCTATTTTGAGTTGATTTTTACATATTATATAAAAGCCTAATTTTATTCTTCTGCATGTGAATATTCAGTGGCCTCAACACCATTTATTGAAGAGATTGTATTTTCCCCATTGTGTGTTCTTGGTACCTATGTCAGAAATCAGTTCACCTTAATACATGGGTTTATTTTTGAGCTTTCCGTCCGGTTTCATTGGTTGACGTGCCTGTTTTTATGGCAGTACAATGTCAATGTCATTACTTCAATTTTTGGGGAGAATTGGAGAAGTATTGGTATTAGTTCTTTAATTGTTTTATAGAATTCAGCAGTAAAGCCATCCAATACTGGGCTTTCCTTTGGTCGGGGGCTTTAGAAGTATTGGTATTAGTTCTTTAATTGTTTCATAGAATTCAGCAGTAAAGCCATCCAATACTGGGCTTTCCTTTGGTGGGGGACTTTTTATTACTGATTCAATCTACTTACTACTGGTCTGTTCAGATATCTTATTTCTTCATGATTCAGTCTTGGAAAGTTGTATGTGTCTAGAAATTTATCCATTTCTTCTAGATTATCCAGTGTCTTGGCATATAATTTTTCATATTAGTTTCTTATGATCCTTTGTATTTTGGTAGTATCATTTGTGATGTCTCTTCTTTCATTTGTGATCTTATTTATTTGAGAAGGCTCTCTATCTTATTTATTTGAGAAGGCTCTCTTTTTTTTTTTTTATAATTTATCTAACTAAGGGTTTGTCAATTTTGTGTATCTTTACAAAAACCTGTTAGTTTGGTCATTTTTAAATTACTTTTTTAGTTTCTATTTTATTATTTATTCTCTGATTTTTGTCATTTTCTTTCTTCTACTAATTTAGATATTAGTTTGTATTTCTCTTTTTAGCTCCTTGAGGTATGACCTTAGATTGTTTATTTCTTCTTCTTCTTCTTCCTTCTTTCTTCCTCTTCTTCCTCTTCTTCTTCTTCTTCTTCCTCTTCCTCTTCCTCTTTTTTTTGAGATGGAGTCTTGCTCTGTTGCCCAGGTTTGAGTGCAGTAACACAATCTTGGCTCACTGCAACCTCTGCCTTCTGGGTTCAAGTGATTCCCCTGCCTCAGCCTCCTGAGTAGCTGGAATTACAGGCACCCGCCACCATGCCCGGCTAATTTTTGCATTTTTAAGTAGAGATGGGGTTTCACCATGTTGGTCAGGCTGGTCTTGAACTCCTGACCTCAAGTGATCCACCCACCTTGGCTCCCAAAGTGCTGGGATTACAGGCATGAGCCATGGTGTCTAGCCCTTTCTTCTTTTTTTGATATAAACACTTATCACTATAAATTTCCCTTTCAGGACTGCTTTTGCTTCATTCCACATGCTTTGGTGTGTTGTAGTTCCATTTTCATTTGTCTCAAACATTTGTCTCAAAGTGTTTTTTTAAATTTTCTTTTTTTGTTTCTTCTGTGACCCAATGGTGTTCAAGGGGCATATTGTTTAGTTTCTGCTTATTTGTGTATTTTTCAAGATTTTTTCTCATCCATTTCTTGTTTCACACCATTGTGATCTGAAAAAAATAATATTATTTCAGTCCTCTTAAATTTGTTAAATTCGGTTTTGTGGCCTAGCATGGTCTATCCTGAAGAATGTTTGATGATCACTTGAGAAAAATGTATATTTTGCTCTTGTTGGATGGACTGTTCTGTTTATGTCTGTTAGATCCATTTGTTTTAAAGTTTAATTCAAGTCCAATATTTCTTTGTTGATATTCTGTTTAGATAATCTATTCATTGTCGAAAGTGGGTATTAAGGTCCTCTACTATTATAGTATTGCAGTCTATCTTTCTTTTCCGGTTTTTTAATAATTGCTTTCTGTATATAGGCACTCTAATATTGGGTGCAAATATATTTTAATTGTTATATCTTCATGGTGAACTAACCCCTTTATCATTATGTAATAATCTTCTCATCCCTTTTAATAATTTTTTTACTTAACGTCTACTTTGTGTGATATAAGTGTAGCTACTGCTACTCACTTTCAGTTTATAGTTGCATGAAGTATCTTTTTCCAGGCCTACATTTTCAGTCTATATGTGTCATGACTAGTGAAGTGACCCTGTTATAGGCAGTATATGGTTGGATCTTTTAAAAAGAAATTTGTTTAGATTCTCTGTGTCTTTCTATTGGGTAATTTAATCCATTTACATTTAAGGTAATTATTGCTAGGTAAGAGCTTGCTACTGCCATTTTGTAAATTGTTTTTTATTGTTGTTTTATAGTTCCCTCGTTACTGTCTCTCTTGCTATCTTTCTTTGTGGTTTGATACTTTTCTGTGGTTGTATGCTTTGAGTCCTTTTTAAAAGTATTTTGTAGAATTACTCTATTTGCTTTGTAGCCACCATGAGACTTACATAAATATCTTATCCTTATAAGAGGCCACTTTAAGCTGAGAACAACTTTCCTATAATTGCATGTAAGAACTCTACAATACTTTTTACAATACAACCTTTATCATAGATTAAATACTTATATATTCTTGGATTTTTTTTCTGGACTGACTATTCTGTTCTACTGTCTGTTTTTATATTTCTACAATACTATTTTGTCTTGCTTATTGTGAATTTATGTTCTATGTTGCTATTTATTACAAATATCAAAATTTTGTTTTAGTTTTACTTAATGTTTTCTTATTATGATGAATGTAATGTTCTACTTCCAGTTTATTCAAAATTTAAATCTTAAATAGGTGTTAACTGTTGAGGTGATCATCAGTTTGTTACTATTTTATTAATTTTATATTTGTGTTCATAATTGATACTGATCTATAATTTTTATTTATATTTTATTCTTTTTGAATATCACTGTCTACTGTGAAAATAAAACTAGCATTAGAAGATTAAAGAACATATAATTCATTATATAAATATACATGGAGGCCACGCACCATGGCTCACACCTGTAATCCCAGCACTTTGGGAGGCCGACACGGGTGGATCACCTGAGGTCAGGAGTTCAAGACCAGCCTGACTAACACGGTGAAGCCCTGTCTCTACTAAAAATACAAAATTTAGCTGGGCGTGGTGGTGCACACATGTAATCCCAGCTACTTGAGAGGCTGAGGCAGGAGAATCACTTGAACTTGGGAAGTGGAGTTGCAGTAAGCTGAGATGGTCCCACTGCACTCCAACCTGGGTGGCAGAGTGAGACTCTGTCTCAAAATAAATAAATAAATAAACAAACAAACAAACATGGTTGCTACACATACATGAGAAAGTAAGATACATTGACTTGACTAATGCATAAAATACATTGGATATCAATAATAAAAAGACCAATATTCTGTAGAAAAATATGAGAAATGGATATGAATAGGCAATTTACAGAAATGGAAACAAGAATGGCCCCCAAACATATGAGGAGCCAAAAATACCATGTCAAATGAAATGAAAATTATACTCTTGAATTATTTTCACCTATGAGTGTATCAATAGTACGAAAGTCTGAAAACTTACTTTAATGGCAATGCTGTAGGAAATCAGGCACACTCATACATTTCTGGTGAGAGTGTAAGTTGGTATTAATTTTATGGATGGAAAATTTTGAACATCAATTAAATATAAACCAAATTAAAAAGATATAGTGGCTTGCGTGTCCAAATACTACAGTTTTATTATTAGCTTTCTCATCTGACAGCTAAGATTTTTACATGTCATTATTTTTCTTGATCTATTACCTTTTTTAAAATGAACTATTTGAAATGTATTATTTTTATAGACTTTTCAAGCTCTAGACTCTAGTGATATGTATGTGTCACACAGCTGATATCTGCACATGACTCTAAATATACATAAATTTATGTTATCCATGAATGAAAGAACGGCTCTTTTTCTTAATTTCTTTTTTCTTGACTGTAGCATATTTTCATCCTGTGTATAGAATTTAAAAAACAGTTTTTACCTGATCTTGAATTGTTCCATCTTCAACCAGTTGCCATATGACTACTTGGTTCATTATTTGTGGTACCATTTTTGTAGATGAAAAGATGTAGATGAGAATATGGGTTTGTTGTGCATATTCAGAAGCACTGTCCTGTAATCATTAAGAACATGGACAGGAGAGCCAGATTACCTGACTTGGAAATCCCAGATATACTATCCATGTGCTGTGTGCATTGATTCATCTCTTTCACAGTTTTATCACCTATAAAAGAGGCTAACAAGAGTGTATGCCTCCTAGGGCTGTGAGGATTAAATAATCTATTCAAAACACTAAGACCATTACCTGCTAAATATACATTTGCTATTTTTATTCATATGAGGATATAGATGTCTATATCATGAATTGAAAATAAGCCATTTTTTTTGAAGAGCAGTATATATTTTTGAAGTCTTGAACATGAATAATATTTAAGCATATTTCACTAAAAAATGACATGATTTTGACCCACTATATAAAAAATTATAAGATTTTGGAAACTTCTTCACATTGTAGCGCTTAAATCCTTGAAACAGTGTTTCTAGCCATTGAAGAAAACTTAGACTACTTCTGCATAAATTGACATGGAATTGCCTTTATTATTGATCTGAATGAAGTGGGTGGAGGAACGTTCATTTGAATGTTTGAAGCAGCTCCCTAGAACACAGAGATATTCAGATATTTTCCACTATTTACAATTCATCTTGTTTATAAACCTTTAAGAGTAGATTCCATTGAAGAAAACAAATTGGCACTACAAGGAGTAAGAATGCTTTTGTTAGTGAAGGACTCACAGTGCCTTTCCAATTTGTATATTGTCTTCTCGTGAGTGTGGGTATTGGGTTAGAATTTTGGCATCTGAAAGTAAATATATGTGAGCCATGGCTCACATAACCGTGGCTGTAGGTTATGTGAGCTGTGAGAATTTTCAAATTACCTCAGACTTCTGAGAATATTCTTGGTCATTGAGAAAATATGCAGTAATAAATGCTCCAGATTCACATCCACATCTCACAATGTTGAAAGAATAGTGGGTATCATTTATTTAAATGAATTTTACAATATGCTTACTCCATTATTTCATTTTCTTAGGAATTATTCTCCTAGCTTTACTAGTAGTTGTGGTGACTAAAATCTTTTTCGCTACTTTGACCAGGTCTGAATATACTTTGGGGTACAAGAGACGTGTATTTGTTGGTTGTATGAAGGTGGTCGATCTACTAAGGAATCTTAGATGGCTAGAGTTACTGAAAATTCACTCAATAGGATGGGTGATTATATAGGAAGTATTATTTTTGCTGGTAATATAAATGCATCTTCAGGTATATTATTTGTGTTTAACACACTGTTCTAAAAGTCCAATATTAGGACTGTTTTTCTTGAAAATAAACCTTCAAATATTTATATGTGTGCCTTGGCTATGGTTGCCAGAAATAGAGCCTGAAGCAGGGATTCTTGTGTGCATAGATTTGTGCAGCGGGTAAGTGAAGCAAGAGAAGGCAAGGAGAAGATGAGCAAGGATGTGGCTTCAAGTAAAGTCGAACCTCAACTTGATCCCACAAGCAGATTATACTAAAGTTTCAGTCCTGATTGATTTGAGGCAGAGGAGGGAGGCTTGGTACGTGAGAGCTCTTCTTGCAGCAGTCAGTCATTGGCTACTGACCTCACTACTCCAAGTGCGGTGAATGATTCCCAGGTGCCTCTAGGCAAGGCTACTCCAGTATGCTAAGCACGATCCTTCAGAGAAGGTTGCAAGTGTCAGCTGTCAGCCATGGCACACACAGGAGTCCCTGGGATCTACATGGGACATCAACAGCCTACCATAAACAAAGGCAGCACCTTCATCACGGCACATGTGGATTACTACAGATGGAGTCAGCACTGTGGTGATCAGCAGAAGGGGATTTCAGGCAAACTGAAGCACCAGGCCATGCTTTCAGAGGCAGGAGTGAGTGTCTAATATTTGAGGAGCATTGTGAGAGGATCCTTGTGAGAGAAGGGGGACAGTGGCAGACGAGGAGCTCAGGGCAATAGGAAAGAACCAGGGTACCAAGAGACTTGTGGGCCAAACAAGGCGCTTATGTTTTATGTGTCAGGCAAAGCTGATGGGATTGTGTGATGGTTTGATGTGATGAAGGAACCATACAGAGGTCAGTGTGGCTGGAGAAAAATGAGCTAGGTAGAGCTGAGAGGGTAGGAACTGAGAAGAGATAGTGAGATGTTTAGAAAGTGTGAGGCTGTAGAGGTCTTGGGAAGGACTTTGGCTTTTACTTCTTCTTCCCTGGGTGGGACGGGCCATTGAAGGATTTTAGGGTGGCAGGGACACGGTAAAAGGATCACTCCAGATACTCTGCCCAGAGTATACCGTTGTGCTCTGCAGTGAAACAGGGAGACCAGTTAGGAGGATTTTGCAGTGGTTGAGGCAAAAAGAGATGGGGACTCAGATGAGGGTAGTCACAGTGGAGATGTGGAAATGTGAATAAATTCAGGGTAGATGGTCTAGCTGCCAGCACTTGCTGATGCTTGGCTGGGCAGTGACTAGGGATTTGTGGGATGACATAGCAGAGTAGAATCTTCTGGCCTTCTTTCTGGCCACTCTTCACCACAGGGCCCAGTGTCCTCATGAAGGCTGATGCCCCAGCCTCATGTGATTACATAGGATAGATTAGATTTCCCTACCACATGTGCCCCTAGAAACTCAGATTCCTCTGTTTAACCCAAGCAAAGCCATTTAGCTCCCCACTTTGTCCCTGATTCCAACTCCGCTTATCCAAAAATGAATTCTTTGTTGGCAGTGCTAAACAAAATGCCATCTATGGTTGGGTCTTACCCTGTAGCAATATAGATGAGCTGAGCTGGTAGAAGTTTTAAACGTTGTATTTCTTTTTTTCTTACTACATTTTTTTTTTTTAAATATAAAGGGGCAGGATCAAGATTTATTTGCTTGTCAATATGGAGTATTCTATTCCCTTTAGAAAGCATAGGAAGTTTTGGTTTTGAATGTCTCACTCTGCTCTATTGTCTGTGCTATGCATGGTGCCAGTTATATCTCTTTTAATATAACAGTCCCGTGTATTAGATGATAAGATTCTAATTTTATAGGTAGAGAAGTTGAGTCACAAGGGTTAAGTGACTTGCTGAAGATAAAACACCCAGTAAAGTGAATTTCAAAACCGGAGTGAGTCTGGGCACGGTGGCTCACTCCTGTAATCCCAGCACTTTGGGAGGCCAAGGTGGGTGAATCACAAAGTCAAGAGATCGAGACCATCTTGGACAACATGGTGAAACCCTGTCTCTACTAAAAATACAAAAATCAGCTGGGCGTGGTGGTTCATGCCTGTAATCCCAGCTACTCCGGAGGCTGAGGCAGGAGAATTGCTTGAACCAGGGAGGTGGAGGTTGCAGGGAGCCGAGATTGCACCACTGCACTCTAGCCTGGCTACAGAGCAAGACTCCATCTCAAAAAAAAAAAAAAAAAAAAAGAAAGAAAAAAACAAACCCCTGAGTGACACTAAATTTACATATGTTATAAAGTCTCTAAACATTCAAAGAAACAAATAGATCTAATGCCAAGTTCCACGTGGGCAGGGAGCTCTGCTCTCATGTTCATTATTGTATCACTGTCCTCAATGACATTAACTGGACTTTAGTAGGTTCTCAATAAATAATCAATCAAGTGAATGAACCATTGTCTGTGTGGCACTGGAGACATGGAGGAAAGTGAACTTAATCCTAACGGGGAGCTTCAGCAGATGTGGCATTTGAAGGGCTCTCTAAAACCAAGAAAGAGCTCAGTAGGTTGAGAATGAAAATCCTTTTACTCCAAGGTAAGAATACACAGTGAAAAAAGCCAGAGTTATGTAAGGTATGAAGAAACATTGGGAATTGAGGTTAGAGAGCTCATCTATGATGGATGGCTTAGGACCTTGACCTCCTTGTTAAGGAGTTTGTACTTCATCTCTGTCCACACTGGCGAGCCTTTGGGGGTGTTAAGGAGTGGGGATCATGAGGGACCTGGGATTCCTTTTCTTTAGTGTTGTACTTGTGATTTTTAGCTTAAAAGGTCAGAAGTGTATAGAGATTTTTTAAAAAGACTTTAGAAAACGATGTAGTTTTTGGTCATAACAGCACTGAACATGGCAGGGATAACCATGGATGTTGACTTCGTGTTCTTTCATTATGCATGCTCTTTCACATTATGTGAATAGGTGGTTATTTGTATCTTGTTGCATGCTAAAGATATCAGATTTAAAAATCAATTTTACATATAGAACACTAATTAATCAATTTGAGAAGCAGATTAGTTTTGCATTTTTCAAATATCTTCACGTTCTCATAGGAACTCTATTGATTTGATTATAATGTTGTTTTATAGCAAAGTATAACTTTGATTTATGTTCAGACGTTAAGTATTTGTACTAGTTTACCATATATGTGCACTTTAATGCCACTGAATGGGTCAGGTTTTCACTTTAATGGCATTTAGCAATACATTTAACTAAAATTATCCACTCAAATGCACGTGGGTTTTGTTTGCATGAAACCAATTAATGATCCTGGCAGGTTCTGTATTTTTCTAAATTTTAGGACTTGCCTCGCACAAATCAGAAGTATCCAGACTTTCAAATTTACAATATCCATTCAAACTTTAAATGCCCTTGATTAATAAAAATACATGTGACAGCAGAGTATAGCTCTGCTTTTAAGCTGTTAGAGAGAACATAAAATGATTATGGCTTGCAGTAAATGTTGTTATGGCCCTGAGATGTTTCCTCAGGGATTCAGCGATCTCCTGCACTTTCCTTAAGACTGACCCTCTCTCCTTGAGAAGCAGCAGGAAGGAGGGCTGTGGTGGCAAGACCACTGTCAGGTCACCTGTCACAACGCTGACAAGGCTCTGATATAAAACCTAATTTACAGTTGAGGAAGCACATCCATTATCCTTCTGATTTTAAAATAGAACATACATCAGCAAAATGATAAAAGGAAGTGCTTAAGAATTATGAATGTCAAGGACTATTTCATATCATAAAGTCGCAACCCTTTTTGAATATTACTTTAAATTATAGCAGAGTTTAACGACATTCATGTGCTCCGTTCTCTGAAAATGAGTATGACAGTATTCCAACTATTGATAAGCTAATAATTGTGTATTAACTATCGACTCTTTTAGATCTAGATCTAGGTAGATGGTGGTATCACTATTTAGATATTTCTTTATGAAATAGATGTGCACCAGAGCATTGCTACAAGAACTTAAATAATGAATTATCTTCTGTTGACTTATATTAAAAGTACAGCATTGTTTTATCTTCATTTCTAATCCTTCAGTCAGCCATGTTCTTATAACTTTCTTCCTTACTTCTGATCCCTCTTTTTCCTGTTATTCTCAACTAAAGATGGATGTCAAACAAATCCTGGAATGTATTTTTTAAAACCCGACTGTCTTCTTGAAATGCAAATAAACTGCTAAAGTGTCTGCTCTAAGACGTTGGATTTTCTTTTAAAACGGGGTGCTCCAGGATGGGCATGGTGGCTCACGCCTGTAATCCCAGCACTTTGGGAGAGAGAGAAGGGCGGATCATGAGGTCAGGAGATCAAGACCATCCTGGCTAACATGGGGAAACCCTGTGTCTACTAAAAATACAAAGAATTAGCCTGATGTGGTGGCACACACCTGTAGTCCCAGCTACTCCAGAGGCTGAGGCAGGAGAATCGCTTGAACCAGTGAGCCAGGATCGCGTCACTGCACTGCAGCCTGGGTGACAGAGTGAGGCTACATCTCAAAAAAAAGAAAAAAGAAAGGGGTGCTCCATATTACTGTCATCATAAATTTCATTGCAAAAATTATGTGTTTTAATAATTGGTGTTATGGATTAGATAGTTTGAATCTTTTTAGCATTGTTTTAACATTTTCTTATAACTGAATCAACACAAATTTAAATGATTTATAATGGACTAATTTATTAGAATAATATTTGAGATTTCACAATTTGGTAGCAGAAATGTTGAAATGTTGAAATAGGTTATTCTCGCAAAAATTCAGCATTGTCCTTAAATTACCTATGTCCGTATTTAGAGATAGAAGATACAATTTCTTATCTATTAACTATTTTCTGCTTTTACTATGTTCTTCCTATCTCTGCTATATTTGAATGGACTATCCTTAGATTGTCTCCTTCATGTCTGAGAATTTTATATTTAAATATATATTTAACATACAGGTAAGAACAGATCTTAAAAAAACCTCTGGAATCCAAACTTTTTGTTTTTTTTGAGTCGGAGTCTCGCTCTGTCACCCAGGCTGGAGTGCAGTGGCACGATCTCAGCTCACTGTAACCTCTGCTTCCTGGGTTCAAGCATTTCTCCTGCCTCAGCCTCCCTAGTAGCTTGGATTACAGGCACCCACCAGCACACTCGTCTATTTTGTGTGTGTGTGTGTGTATGTGTATATATTTTTAGTAGAGACGGAGTTTCACCCTGTTGTTCAGGCTGGTCTTGAACCCCTGACCTTGTGATCTGCCTGCCTCAGCCTCTCAAAGTGCTCGGATTACAGGCGTGAGCCACCACGCCTGGCCTGGAATCCAAACTTTTACATTTGTGTTCATATATACATGCCTGTTTATCATCATCATCATCATCATCATGTTCTACCTATTCGTAAATCTATTATCTATCTTTGTATCTACTTACTTACCTACCGACCTACCTACCTGCTTGCCTGAATATTGGACCTATCAGAGCCAACAAGGCTAAGATGCGTTTTGAATTTGATTCTTGGCCTTTTGTAAGTCTGCCAATTGCAGAATAAATTTCCAACACCCATGCTAAGTCCTCCTTATCCAAGGGAGAGGGACATCCTTGAAAACATTTTATCCCACTCTGACTCAGTATCCAGTACTATTTTCCAGTGCAACTCTACCCCCTTTCCTTGCCCTCAACTAAACCCTCCAGGTCCATAAAACCACGGGAGCCTTTTGTTTATGGCTCTCTCAACAGTGAGACAATGCCTACATCTGTTGATCCACTTGGCCCCTGACCTGTGCCCATTCCATGTGGGAACGTGGAATAGGGAGAGTCAGAGCTTTCTTGATTTTATTCTCTTGTTTGTACCATAATCGTAAGTGATGGTAACATAATGGTACCAGTTGGGATGTATATTAGATTTTTCTCTTCTGGAAGAGCTATTAAGATTAAAATAATCTCTTTTTCTCAAAAATTTGTAGATCATTTCTGGAGCATTTCGGGGGGCATTTCTTTAGATAAACATGTATAAATATTTAATATTTTATATAACGATTGGATTCTTTAAATGCTAATTTTGTAGAACACTTCTGGAGCATTTTTAGGGCATTTCTTTAGATAAACATGTATAACTATTTAATATTTTATACAATGATTGAATTCTTTAAATGCTATGGGAGTATTCAATCTTGGTGTTTCTTCTTTTTTCTTTTTTTAAGAAGTTTTATTTTATTTTTACTTGACAAATAATATTTGTGTATACTTACAGAGTACAATGTCATGTGTCAAGATATATGGATGCACTGTGTAATGATCAAATCAGGCTCATTAGCATATCTGTCACTCAACTATTTATCATTTCTGTATGGTGAAAATATTTAAAATTCTCTCTTCAGCTATTTTAAAGTATGTAATACATTATGATGAACTATAGTCACAGTGCTGTGCAGTAGAACACCAGAAATTATTCCTGCTACCTAACTGAAACTTTCTCCCCATTGACCCACGCCTCCTCTTTCCCTGCCCAGCCTCTGGTAACCACCGTTCTACTCTCTAATTCTATGAGTTTGACGTTTTTAGATTTCACATGCAAGTGAGTGCATATAATATTTGTTTCTCTGTGCCTGGCTTATTTCGCTTAATGTTTTCTAGGTTTACCTTTATCATGTTGTCGCAAACGATAGAATTGCCTGTTTATTTTTAAAATGGAATAGCATTCCATTGTGTATTTATACCACATTTTAAAAAATCTACTGATGGACCCTTGGGTTGTTTCCATAGCTTAGCTCTTATGAATAATTCTGCGGTGAACAGAGGAGTGCAAACACCTTTTCAATGTACTGATTTGAGATCCTTCGTGTTTATAGCCAGAAGTGGGATTGCCAGATCATATGATAATTCTATTTTTGTTTCTTGAGGAATCTCCACAATGTTTTCAAAATGGCTGTACTAATTCCGATATTTCTTCCTGAGTCAGTTTTCTAAGTTATATTTTTCTAAAGATTTTTAATCTGAATTTTCAAATTTGTTGGCATAAAATTATTTAATGTGTTCATATTTTAAATTTCTGATCTATCTGTGATAGAAATTAAGTCGGGCATCTAACTCATTAGTATTTAGTTTTTCTTTTCTAAAAAATGTAAATATAAAAGGCTATAACTTTCCTTTTAAGTACTGATTCTCAGATTTTTTCTATAGTATGTTCTTTACTGTTCAGTTTGTGAAATGTTTAAATTTGCGTTTTCATTTATTCTTTGACCCATGAGCTGTTTTGAAGCATTTAATAATTTTTAAATATATATGATTTTTAAATTATTGACTTCATTGCAACATGGAAAAAACCAGGGATTCTGTGATATTGTGGAGGCATACTTTATGGTTTAATACATGATAGAGTTTTATAAAGTTTTCAGGAGTACTACAGAAGAATGTAACGTTATTGAATTGTCCATATGTTCTATATTTTATATGTGTATATGTATGAGTTTGTTCATTTAAGGGTTTTTTTTGTTCTACTTAACTACTTGACTTAGTAGAGAGCTGAACTAAAGTTTTCCACTGTCATGATAGATGTGCTTATTTATTTCAGTTGTTATATATTTTTATTTCTATATTTACAGAAAGTTTAGAATCATTATATCCTTCTGGTGACTCTAATTTTTATCATTTATGCATTGACCCTTTTTTCTCTGAAAGTGTTTCTTCTTCCTTAAAGCCTATTTTGCCTTATATATCTATTTCAGCTTTTTTTTGTTTGTTTAATGTTTACCTGGAATATATTTTTCATCTTTTACTTCAATATTTTCATATCCTTGGGTCTTTTGTTTGTTTTTGTGTTTTTTTGGTGATTATCTTAAAAACAGAAAATAAGTTGGTTTCATTTATCTTATACATTCTGACAATTTGGGGAGAATTTAACATATTTACATTTATTGTGATAATTGATATGTTTAGATTTATTTCTGCCTTATTACTTAATAATTTTGTTTTCTTATCCTATGACTGTTTTAAAAAATTATTGTTATTTTTAACTGATTATTTTATTCTTATTATATGGGGTTTTCCCCTCCTTTTTGAGGATTAATACATGCTATTTCTATTCTTTCAGCCATTATTTTAAAATTTTTACTACACATATTTTCCTTAATAAAATGTAAATTTAAACTAATTTTATTTATTTTTCAAACAGTGTAGGAAATGTTAGAATAATCAAACTGTAATTACCACTCCCGTGAATTAATCTGTGTTTTCCACTATTTTAGTTCTCTCCTTTTTAAAAATCTCACAAGTTAGATGTTATGTTTATTACTTTAAAGAGGTGATTGGAGATATGTACAAGATGTTTAGCATTGTATTTGCATACCATTATTTTTGCATCTTCTGAAATCATTTTCCTTCTTAAAGAGCGTGATTTACCATTGCCTTTAATGAACGTCTCTTGGTGATTAACTGTTTATGCTCAGGTGAATGTTTTCATTTTAGTGTCATTTCTGAAAGATAAATATTCTGGGTATGTAATTAGAGAAAAATAGTGATTGTCTCTCAGTACTTTGAAGATATTATTCAACAACCTTGTGGTTTCTCTTATTGAGAAGTCTCCTGTTTTTCTAATTATTGTTCATTTTTAGATGATTTGCCTTTTTTCTCGGAGGTCTTTCTAATTTTCTCTGAGTCTTTTTTATCAGGCAGTTTTGCTTTGATCTCTTGGCATTGACTTCTTTTCACTTATTGTGCTTTTGATACGTTAGAAACATTATTTATTGCATTTGGGGAATTTGGAAAATTACAGCCATTTATTTTCAAGTATTATATCTCCTATATTTCCCTAGGACTTAGGTACCTGTTAGCCTTTCTCATTCTCTGCTCTAGATATTTTAATTTTAAAAAATATTTCAACATAATTTGTTCAGCTATATTTTCTGTATTATGGATTCTCTCTTCAGCCAAGAAAGTCTAAGTTGATCTAAGTTTTTATGGACTTTTTCACTGAATTCTAAAATACTAATATATGAAGGATGTTAGCTGTCCTTCTAAAATGACTTTGAACCTTTCTTATTTTGTTAAAGCAGATTTTCTAACTATAACCTAAATCCACACATTTGATTGACAATGCTCACTTTAAGTCCAACTTCTTTTGGGAATTTAAACTCAGAAACGAGCTTAAACTTTGATTTTTATGGGAAGACTCCCTTGGCTACTTTTCATGGCTATAATAAACACTTCCCGTTTGTATAGCACTCTGTACTTACCCCTGTTGATTAACTTACTATGTCTTACAATTGCCCATTTTTCTGTCTTAAACCAACACTATATTGCAAGCTCAGGGCTCCCTTTTCCTGCCATGGTAAATGTGGAGGCAGCCTCCTGGAAGAGGCCTCGAGGTCACATCACAAACAGTAAAATAGCATATGGGGAAGAATCTCCTTGGAAAAGGACAGATTAAAATTGTAATCTGCACATCTTTTATTTAAACCCTTTCAGTACATTAAAGTCCTCCAAGGAAGACAGTTGTCATAGGGAGTGGTCTAGACATAGCCAGCTTTTCCTCCATGAAAAGAATAAGCCTTTATTTTGTTCAGCCACTGGGAGTTTTGAGGTGGTTTTTTACTGCTCTAAAACCTAACTTATTCTAGTACTCTAATACAGGGGACAAGCATTATTTAGTCTGGTGACAAACATTATTTCTATTTTACAAGTGAGGATAAACTGTTAGGGAGGTTAAATTACTTGTCCAAGGCTCATGTGTGTTGTAGAAGGGACTAAGCATTCTTAGGCATAGGGCTCAGCTTGTTAAACCTACCTTTACAGTTTTTGTGTCTCCTCTATGAGGATAGTACTTTCTGCTCCAAAGAATATGCCATGATGATCCAGAGGATACTGATAATGCACTGGTAAGAAGAATGTCTCTGTATAAACAAATGTTGGTATAATATATACGTGAACATTGATAAATTGTGAGCAGTGATCTTTACCTTAGCTCTGAATGTCTAAATTTCACTTGGAATTTTTCAGTATATTTATATGAACTCAAACATTTCCTACTTAAAAGCAGGTTAGCAAAAGAAAAAAAAAAAAAGAAAACTTACCAAGAGACTCTTTAAATCCAAAATGACACTATATAAGTGTCATATAATGTATAGGTTAAGGAAGTTGTAGATAATGATATCATTATGACTGATTCTTATTGATTGCATTAAAGTGATTATTAGGCATTTTGGATTTTTCAGATGTTTTTCTTGAGGTCTCCCAGATTTTCAACACAATAAACTTATAGCAGTTTTAGTGGCCCTCATATTATTTCTGTGAGTGACTTCAAGGCTATCGCAAATAAATGAAAAGTCTATGCAATTTCAAGGCAAATCAGTTAATGCCCCTTGCCACCTAAATCATCTCAATATTTCCTACAGATAAGTTCTACAGTAATGCTGCTAAGACTTTTTAAACTTGAATTCCACAGATGCAATCCTTTCGAACTTTAAAAATGTTTATTCTCCTCAGTGTTCTATATTCCACCAGGTATCTTTTTCCAAGATAATTTGATTTCAGTTGAAAATCTTTTAATTTATTGCACAATTATAGTTGGACGTTTCTTGGCACAACTACCCAGATTTGCAAGGCCATAGCTCTTAGGTGCCAATCTGACTGAACCTTGAACCTATGGCATCCATTGCAACTGGTGATAAAAGTTATACCAGCTCCATTTTCCACAGTTCTTAACTGTTAAGAACAACCCTCTCTAGCTTTCTCATAAATCAACTTTGGGATAATTGGCATATGAGCTTTGTTCAATTTTTCAAGCCACATGAAATAGATTTTTTCCATTTCATCAATCATATTTCCTCAACTTTTGCTCTTGATGGCCAACCGCAGGGGCAGTTTTCACAGGCTGGGTCACTCATTTGGTCTCCCCATTTCTTTTTTATTATTGTTATATCTACATGCATTTTCATTGCAAGCATCATCCTCTTCTCAGTAGGACTTTGATTACTCACACTACTTTTTGCTTAACAGACTTGATTTTAATGAGCTAAATAACAAGAAATCTGACAAGCATAAATATAGCAACCGTTTTCTGGACTAATAAACAACTTGGTGCCCCAATAATTCCCTTTGTAATATAAAGATGTGACTGCATGTTGGTAAGATAAAGATTTGACTACCTGTATAATTTTATATTGATTAGATTTGATAGGCTTAATTTTATAAATTTAGGTATTTTTTGTTGTCACAGTTTTATATAAGGGATTTGTTTAGTTCTATGGGAAAATCCCTACCATAAAGGAGTTTATAATCAGGGTACTTTTTCAAATATTCCTGTTATAACTCAAAATAAAATTACAATGAAATACACTAGAATTCTTAATATTCATAGACTACGAACTCTGAAAGTAAGAGTAGAAATATTTCTTATGTTGAAATAACCTTGTTATTACCATTTTAGTTACTTTACCACATCATAACTTAAATTCTTGGATAGAATGTCTTTTAAGAGTGCTCCAAGTAAAGACTATTTGAATTAGCTATGCGAGTACCTACTAATATTTAAACTTTTGATGATCTTTTTACATAATGGAGGACAACGTGTTCTTTTTTTTTTTTTTTTTTTTTTTTTTTTTTTTTTTTTTTTTTTTTTTTGAGACGGAGTCTCGCTCTGTCACCCAGGCTGGAGTGCAGTGGCCGGATCTCAGCTCACTGCAAGCTCCACCTCCCGGGTTCACGCCATTCTTCTGCCTCAGCCTCCCGAGTAGCTGGGACTACAGGCGCCTGCCACCTCGCCCGGCTAAGTTTTTGTATTTTTAGTAGAGACGGGGTTTCACTGTGTTAGCCAGGATGGTCTCGATCTCCTGACCTCGTGATCCGCCCGCCTCGGCCTCCCAAAGTGCTGGGATTACAGGCTTGAGCCACGGCGCCCGGCCTGGACAACGTGTTCTATAGATAAACACCCACATCAGTGGTCCACCATTCCTCTTCCAGGGTTGTATTTTGTTGTGTTCGGATTTTAAAGCAAATTAGGGAGTCTGTTGTTGCCAATTTTCCTATGTTCCTGTGGTTCTGAGTACTGTGATTATCAAGACAATAGAAGTGGAAAGCAGGGTTGGTGGTGGCTTCTACAGTCTTCAGTGCAACATTCACTACAGAGTTAATAGCATTTTAGGGAGATCCTCAAAAGACCAGATGTATTTTGTACTTTTTTTGGTACCTCTTTCTCAAATTATGTTAAAATTAACCATCAATATCAAAGTATACAATCAAGAAAAAAAGAAATGCATATAATGAATACTCATAGCTGTTAGTATCTTTGGAAAAGGTGGGTAATGATTTTTAAAAATAGATTAATTTTCCTTGGAATAAATAACAAGAACATTTTGGCAGCTATATATGTCTAAGAAAAGTCTATTCCATTTATTATTTTGTTAATTAAATATTTATTGATCATTACTGTGCATGAAGCATTCTCTCGGATGGCGGTAAATGGAGCTCCTCCTTGTTAAGGAGAATAGCAGGGAGATGTGACAGCTGCACAAATGACTACACTTCCAAGCAGGATAAAATACCCTGCTCTGGTGGACCAGGAGAAGGGGAAATCACTCCTAATGGAAGTTGATGATAGAAAGAGTTTGTGAAAGGCTTTTACATGACATTTTAAATTTGATAAAAAGATCAGATGGAAGGGCATGTGCAAAGTCACAAAGGGGGAAAAACCAAAAAATGTTTTCCATGAATAATTAAACATTAAAAATATATGGAAATTCTGTGTAGGCATGACAGATGAGATCCAAAGGATTTGTTTCCAGTCCATCATTAGCACCGCTAAAATAATATAAATTATTTTTAAAAAGCATAAATCTAAAATAGCATGAGAATGACTACGAGAGCAACCAAGTGATGGATGCAATAAAGCTTCCAGGGGTGTAACTGAGGCAACAATCAAAGAAACTTGAAAATTGATGTGCAGTAAAGGGTTACAAGATATTTAAAGAAAGCCTCTAACACAAAGAAAAAGACCAAAGCAAACAAAAGTTTTAAAAATCCTTGCAAAGAGTAAAATAAAATTTGGGAAACAATTTTCTTGGAGAAATAAGGAAAAAGAAATCATCCTTGAAGCAGGAAAAGGAGGTTACAACACATTTGAAAAGTCTATAGGAGGGAGAGTCCTATGAGACAACAATGAAAAGACCCACAGGGCTCACCTTACCCTGAGCTGTGAATTCCAAGTGTTGAGAGACCATGGAGGCATTTGAGCAAGCGGTGAATGATGAGGAGTTTTGTCTTAGGATCATTAACCTGGCAGCAATACAAAGAGTAGGCTAGGGAAAAGAGGCAGAGAGCTAGGACAAAAGTTACTAAGGAAAGGAACCGGGGGTATAAATTCCAGAATAGATAGCAGGAATAGAGGACAGATTTAGTTTTTACAGTGGAAAAATTATGAGGGAATGAAAAAGAATTGGATATGTAGCCAGAAGAAGTACAGGGAATTAAAGTGTTGAGAGTTAATAAGACTCAAACTTCAGTTTTAAGCCTTTGCATTTGAGATTATTGGTGGAATTGCAGATAGAAATTATTATCAAGTATTATAGAGACTATTGGTCTCTCAAGACTGAGAGATGAAGAGTGGATTTAGAATCATGGAGGTCGTTGGTGATCTTGTAGAGAACAGTGTGGTTGGTATGGTAGGGGTGAAAGCCTACTGGAATGGGTTTAAGAGGCTTCGCAAAGAGAAGCTAGAGATAAAAGGAATAATACTTGCAAAGACCGGTGCCACAGAAGGTTGATAGCTGGCTGAGAATGAGTTCAAGAGCAGGCTTTATTAAGAAAGAGGGGAGAATTTCTATCTTATATGTGTTTTCCAGTTGGGCAGCAGAGAATATCCTAATATCAGGAAAATTTTACAAAATTCTATCATGGTTTTCATAAGTGACTATAGCTTGCTTTTCAAAATGCACAAACTGACCACAATATAAAATAATGAAGTAGCACAAATACTTTAAAAATAGATGTAGATATTAATAATACTAGCTAATTTCTGGTTAGTATTTACATCATGGAAGAAAATATAAATTTGGTATTTTTACAGCTTATCATTTTTTAAATTAAATAGAAACCTTATTTGAGGTCTTTACAGGAATCAGCATATAAATGTAAAGACAAATTCTGGCTTCTTGCTGGAAAACCCTTTAAGAAGCATAATTTTCATGGCATCTTGTGGTCTTAATCCAGAAAAAGCTCTGCATTTAAAAAAAATGAACAAAAAATATAAACTGCACCAAAATTCAATATTTTGTTAGTTACTTTTCTGCCTCCATCTTTAGTTAAGTGTTCAATTTTATTCATAAAACAATGGAAATAATTTAATTTCAAACCATTTGGGTTTTGTCATATTTACTCCCATTTACATGCACGTAGTAGATAAGCATTTCAGACAAATTATGTAATTACTTAAGACTCAACTATGTTGTTATCAAAGGGCATTTAAGTCCTGTGAAAAGCATATGTAACAGTGCATTTGTATTATGTAAAATTGATTACAATTAACAATGGATAAGCATATACCTCTAACACTTATGCAATTATCTTTGTCGAAGTCTAAAATGTTTTCATTACTAGTAACAGGTAAGCACGGAGGTCAAATATAGACTCTTGATTAGGATCTTAATCTGTTTGTGCTATCATAACAAAGTACTATAAACTGGGTCACTTAAACAATAGAAATTTATTTCTCATTGGTTCAGAGGCTAAGAAGTCCAAGATTTAGGCACCGGCAGATTTGGTGTCTGGTGCGGGTCCACTTTCTGGTTCATTTGTTACACCTTCTCACTGGGTCCCCACTTGGTGGAAGGGGAGAACAAATTCTCTGGGGACTCTTTTAGAAGAGCACTAATGCTATTCGTGAGGCCTTCACACTCATGACCTCATCACCTCTCCAAGGACCCACCTTTTAATATCATTGCCTTGGGGGTCAGGATTGTGATGGCGGACATAAACACTAAGGCCATCGTCGGGTAAACCCTGAATCCTGTTACGTGCAGAGCACCGTGCTGACTGACTACCAGCAAAACAAAGATAGGTGAGAGACGGCTTCAGTCTTCAGGGACTTCTAGTCGGGTAGGGCAGATGGTCATATGGAATTAAAATATTACGTTCTGATGTCTGCAATAACAAAAGAATAAAACAAAGCAGGTGCTTCAGTAGTAGAAGAGCAATTAATTCCCACAAACTAATCAGATAAATGTTATGTGTTCCTAATCATAGACTACAAGAAAGCCAGAAAAAAACATTAAGAATAAAAAAGCCTAAGTAAATACAGTAGAGATGGAGACCATGAAACAGCCTCGAAGTGGGGAATTAAATGGCAACAGAGAAGATCTAAACACAAGAATAGGAGAAAATGATTATCTTGTTAATAGAATATACTGACTTTTCTCCCATACCATTATTTGACTTTCACACATGCAAAAAATTCCTATCATGATGATCAATCAGAAAAGATCTATGGGAAAACAATTCCATAACTACGTAGCATCACAAACATATCTATCATTTTTCCTGTTAACTATTCCTGACTTATGAACATATCTACAGAGGACTTCATTATTAAAGGAACACAATTAAATGCTTTTTGGTTAAACATTTAAATTGATTTTCCCTACTAAATGCTGGCTGCCCTTTTGTTTATAATTGAGTCTCCAGCTATTAATTGGCAAAGCCATACAGCTTCCTGCATACAGCATTTCATCACTTCAGAGTCGGAGAGAGTGGAGTGGGCCCGTCTGGCACCGGGGCACTAGGAGATCTTGTTTCTAGATTTAGTCAACCCATTGAAAAAAATACCATTCATCAAAAAGCATAAATGTTAGAGGTATATGCTTATCCATTGTTAATTGTAATCAGTTTTACATAATATAAATGCACTATTACATATGCTTTTCACAGGACTTAAATGCCCTTTGATAACTATGTACTTGAGCCATAAGTAATTACACAATTTGTCTGAAATGCTTACAATAAATAGCATAAAAGAGATTTAACCATAAAATGTAACATTTATTTACATACGTACACATACAATTTGGATATGTGTAATGTTTTCCAGTGTCTATCATGGTATCAGTGATGCTTTATCTTCACTTCTGAACATTTTGAAGCAGATTCTGAATATCAGCTTTCTTTTCCTTGCCTATTGAACTTTCTGCCATGTAATTAGTCTTAGCTAACACTTACATATTTTAACATTTAAAAAGTCCTTAGAAATCACCTCGTCCACCCATTTTCATTTTAAACGATGAGGAAACAGGTACAGAGAAGTTATGGGACTTATATAAAGTTAGTATAGGTTTGGCTTATGATAACTCTAAGTTCAAAGGTGGATATAGGTTTTGCGGGGCTTGCAGCTTATAAAATTTGGGAAGCCCTTTTTAAGACTGGGAATATAAAATTAGGTGAGAAACTTAATATTGACTCAGAATGAGAAAAACATTAAGAACCTGGCAAATACCACAAATAAAATCCATCCAGAAAATAACATTATAACATTGCCCCCGACATCTTTGCAATACTTTTCTCTGTATTTATTAGCTGCATATTCCTTGGTCTTTACTTCATGACAGCAATTACATAATGTCATTTTCTGTGGAAAACGAAGAAAGATGATCAGATTCTCCTGTAGCATTGTTAATGGAAACTTGCTTTTTACTATTGACAGTTGAGTTTCTTTTGGCTTCACAACTTATTGCCGTTGCCACATCTCTGACTCCCATCTGCATGTCCTCATTCGGGTCACATAAGCCCTGGAGCAAGCTCCTCCCTGGATGTTCTCCAGCAAACAAGACTCCAGATCCTCTCTGTCAACAATGAGCTGGCTATGCACCTGGGTCTTTGTGCTCCTCAAAGCAGGGAGCAGAGCAGCAACCCCCTCAGATCCTTCTCTGGGATTAGAGATAGCATCCAGATTCTGGGTCCCAAGCCAACAGGGGATAGTGCTGGCCGCCCACTCTCCTGTCCTGAGCCTCAACATCAGAATTTAAAGGTGACCCAGGCTCCAACCTCCTAGCAGGTGGCTGACGCTTGGTCTCCTGAGAAGAGCATTTGGTAGGAGCCCATACAAGGGAGAGGCTTGGAGCTTAAGCTTAGTTAATCTCATAGTCAATCTGCTTCTGCCTCTGGCAAATCCTTGCAAAAAGCCAGACACTGTTTTTCTCTTTACTAAGAATTTAAAACATTGTAATTGACCCGCTAAGTACTCAAGTAAAAATATTTTGGGATTCACCTGTGTCTCCCTAAGCCACATCTCTCTCTGGGTTTATAATAAGCTAGCATTAAAAGGCCTAAGAATGATATGCTGGACTTTGGGGAAAGGGTGGCAGAGGGGTGAGGGATAGAAGACTACATATTGTGTGCAGTGTACACTGCTCAGGTGACGGGTGCACCTGAATCTCAGAAATCACCACTAAAGAACTTATTCGTGTAACCAAACCCCACCTCCTCCCTAAAAACGTATTGAAATAAAAAACAAAGTTAAAAATTAGCTAACATTAAATCAACCAACTATTTCTCTGGGTGAATGTTCTGTCACACACTTGCACAAACCCCAATCTCTCTTCAGAGGCCTCTTCAAAAGTTCAGTATCAGACTCACTTGGCTCCCTCGTGCCATCTGTGCGACGGTGTTTTTCTCCACTTCTGGACATGCAGTTGGCCGTGTGGCTCACAGGCCTCTGCTGTGTTCCCTGTGGCACCTGTGCAGACTGAGTGGCTTGGCATTTGGCTGATATAGGCCACGTGGGCACACACTCAGCTTATTGAAAACATCACCTCAGACACTACCATTTCCAACGTTTTCATTCCAGATTTCAGAATTCCCATCACACCATCCCAAATTCTACTAAGCATCAGACCAGGCCATGCTACCGTGTGCTTTCAGGGCTTACAGAGACTTTGGTGAGATGTTGGATTTGGTCATGATGCTATTTATTGTTATTATTAATTATTAGTTTGTTTTAATCACAGCCTTCTATCCTCAAGTTCTAGGTAAAATTGCCAAAGTAGACTCCTTTGAGTTTTGGGATTTTTTTAATTTGGTGCATGTGATTTCATGAGGAAATATTTTATTTTATACTTTTACTGTGGAGATGGATTTAAAGTTTAATATTAGCATATTCTAGAGCATCTTCAGGAAGACAGCCTTGTAACTGAATCCTGCCATATGGTTCAAATGCAGCTTATTTGAACAACATTTACTGCACTTGCTTTGAACTAATAAAAGAAGAAAGCTCCCTACCTTCTTTCTTTACTTTCTTCCCACCCTCCTTCCTTCTTTCCTTCCTTCTTTTATTCCTTCCTTCCTTCTCCTTTCTTCCAACACACATTTGTAGTGAACACGTCCTTTGGGCCAAACACTGTTTTGGCCCATAAGTATATAGTTGTGAGCTACCCCATACTGTTCAGGCCTCATGGAGCACACAGTCTGAATATGTAAAATACGCATGTGCAACAACTGCAGGCTAATAGTGTCATCGTTTGCCATACGAATGAAGGTTTTTCAGTGTTTTTGAGGGAGGAAACAGGTGTGAGAATTGAGAATTGAGTTGTTACACGATATGTGGCTGCAGAGCTGTGCTGACGCTAAAGGAAAAGCGAGTCCGCACGGTGACTGTGGCGTCGATTCTGACTCAGTGGCAGTGGAGCAGCTTCTGCCCCATCGAAAGAGTATTGTGTGATGGAAAGCGGGCTTTGTGCTTTTTCTTGTTTTAAATACAACATCTGGGAATTTGATTTGTTCCTGTGTTTGTATAAGCGCTATAAGCATAAGGGGTATTACCTTGTTTTTATATGGTTTATTTATTTTTATTTATTTAACAAACATGTTTAAAGCACATATAACCTGTCAGGAGCTATACTAGGTGTTTTACAAATATCAGGTCATTTTATTTGTACATATTTTAGTTGTATTGTAGGTAAAAGCAATCAATGCAAACTTAGAGGTTGAGGAGAATATAAATATGTATATATTTTTTACCTTTATGCACTCACTCAAGTTTAAAATACCTTGTTGAAGATGAAGTCCCTGGTGAAGTGTAGAGACTCAGGGAAATCTAAGTGGCAAATATTCAAATGCATTAACTTTCCCCAACAAAAGGCATTTCCTTGCCTCAGTCTCTGAACCAAGACTCTTGATTTCCTTCTGAAGAAACTCCTTAGTTCCTAATGCAGACCGGCACGTGGAGCAGCACGTCCGGAATCCTCCAGCAAGCCTGGGCTTGTGCGGCGCTGGGAGCGAGCCTAGCGAGGCTGACCCCTAAAGTTCTAACGCTACTTTATTTATTTTTATTTGTCAACTTTTATTTTAAGTTCTGGGGTACATGCTCAAGATGTGCCGTTTGTTTCGTAGGTAAACGTGTGCGATGGCGGTTTGCTGCACAGATCAATCCATCCCCTAGGTATTAAGTTCAGCACCCATTAGGTGTTCTTCCTGATGCATTCCCTCCCTCTGCTCCCAGTGTGTGTTGTTCTCCCACCCCATGTGTCCATGTGTTCTCATCATTTGGCTCCCACTCATAAGCAAGAACATGTGGTGTTTGGTTTTCTGTTCCTGCATTAATTTGTTGAGGATAACAACTTCCAGCTCCATCCGTGTCTCTGCAAAGGACATGATCTCATTCCTTTTTATAGCTGCATAGTATTCCATGGTGTATACGTACCACATTTTCTTTATGCAGTCTGTCATCGATGAGCATTTGGGTTGATTTCATGTCTCTGCTATTGCCAACACTGTATTTTAAAAGAAAGTATTTCTACTTCTTGAAGGGCATGGGCCTTATCTACAGTGCTGGGTTGACCTGGTTACAGGAAATCCACAGAAAATATAATCTAATAGTTACTCCCATTATAATATGGTATGCCTGTCATATTGCAGCAAGCAAACTATAAAGGGAGAGGAAATTCACTTTTATTTGAGCTACACTTTACTTCTCTGAGCTTCCCTGTTTTGTGGCAAACAAACATTGTAACAGCTTCACCTAGAATTCAAAATTTTAAACCATCTAACAATGTTATAATAGATGAATCTTGGAGCTTGGAGGCCAGGAAAAAGATAGTCATGAGCAAAACCAGTCTTCCTTCTCTTAGAATAAGTATTGAGAGTATTTATTTGTGCATGTCAATTCAATAATGAATAAGAATGTGACCTCAAAACAGTATGTAGTCCATTTCTAGTCAAAATGGAATAGGAGAAACTGAATTTCTCTTCTGACATAAAACAACTTTAGACAAGATGTATGAAACAATGGCACTCAAGCCATTAAACATCAGGCAATGAAGGACAGTGATCCTCAAGAGATGGGAAACAGATGAGGTGGGACCTACAATTGCCTCAACTTACTGCCTGGGAAAAGTTTTCAGAGGGTGGAAGCCTAGCTGTCTCCTTAAGTTCAGAAGATGAAGCTTGGAATTCAAGGCAGTTAAATTGGCTAGAATTCATAGGACAGTATGACACAGGAATGAGATGTACAAAGAGAACTCAAGATCTGCAGGGGGTCCTCCTCATTGCATGTGTGTGAGGAAACTAAGAGGGAGGGGAAAGAAGCACCTAAAATAGTTGGATGGAACAGGGATCAAGGCTCAACAAACTAAGAAATACTTCCTCTTCCCAATAGCCAGCGTGGAAAACTTAATATTTCAAGGGGCATTGAGTAGAGTACTAAAAAGGATCTTCCCACACTAAGGGGGAAAAATGAACCTTGGTAAAAATGCTAATTTAGGACCACCTAAAAAAGTTTAAAAGCAAGACTAGAATATTTGGGTTCACATTAATCCCAAATATTCCAAATAAATTAACCATGTTCCAGAGAAATTTCAAAAATATTTAGAGCTATACTAAAATTCTTAGCCTATATAAAGTAATGTCCAAAATGTTTGGCAACCAGTTAAAAATTACCAGACATAGAAAGAAGCAAATAAATACAGCCTAAAATGAAGAGAAAAATCAATGTATTGAAACTGACTCAGAATTTACACAGATAATAGAAATAGGACATTAAAATAGTTCTTATGACTGTACCTCATATATTGAAGGAGTAGAAGATACATCTTCCATGTTAATAGAGACATAGAAAATATAAAAAGATCCAAATCAGTTTTTAGAGTTGGGAACTACAATATCTAAGATGAAAAGCACAGTGGATGGGATCAAAGACGCATTAGATATTGCAGAAGAAAAGATTTGTGAACTTGAAAACAGCCATAGAAAATATCCAAAAGGAAGCAGATACAAAAAAATTAAGAAAAAAAATGAAAATAACATTTTTCAACAATTAGACAACTAGAATTGACCTAATATACATGCAATTTAAGTCACTGAATGGGAGAGCAGTGGGAGATAAAATAATTGAAAAGATAATGACCAAAAAATGTCCAAAGTTGGTAAAAACTATGAACCCACAGATCTAAGAAGCTCTGTAAACCCGAACACAAGAAAGATGAAGAAAATGACACCAAGGCCCATTATAATCCAGTTGCTTAAAATAAGTAATAAGAACATCTTAACAACAGATAATAGAAAAAAAATGACACATTGTAAACAGAGGAAAGTTGAGACATGTGACACCCTGGGAAGGAAATGCAGGCTAAAAGACGCTGGAAGAACATCTTTAAAGCGTGCAAAAAGTTATGAACCTCTAATTATTTATTCTAAAGAAATATGTTTTAAAATGAAGGTGAAATAACAAGTTGTTTTCAGATATACATAAGTCAAAACAAATTATCACCAGGAGACATTCACTAAAGAAATGTTGGAAGAAGTCCCTCCAGCAGAAGAAAAATGGAAACAGAGGAAACCCTGTATCTACACAGAGGAAAGAAGGGACCAGAAATGGAAACTGTAAGAGTAAACATACTTTATTTTTCTAATTATTTTAATATCTAATATTTTCTGATTATTTAAATCTTTAAAATTAAACTACTGTTTAGATAAAAATTACAATGTAGTAAGGTTCCTAACATATGTAGGATTAAAATCTATGACTAAACTAGCCTAAAGGCCTGAAGGAAAAAAAATCACCTAAATTAACATCCAGAAATAACCATTCATCCTTTTTGTGATTGATGAAATATAGCCTTAATTTGATAACATGAAATGAATATGTAGAGGGTAAAAGGAAGGAATATGTATTTTGTTTAGAGAGTATAGGTAAATAGATATTTGCATATTTTTAATAGAAAATATATTTGTTTAAAGTAAAAGTGAGAACATTTGAGCTAATCTAATTCACAATTTCAAAATAGCACGATCTCACTACAATAAAATATATTCAAGTGTTAGTTAAGCATTGACTGAAAAACTGAGTGATATTTTTAGACTACACAAAAATGTACTGAATATTTTGTAAGCATTCTTACTCATTCTCTTCCTTCTTTCTTTCTCCTCTCCACATATACATATATATGCTACTGGCAAAATGAAATTATAGTTGCTGTTTTTCTTTTATCATTATGTATTGGCACCTCTTTCTCTGCCAATAATTAGTTTGCATTATATTTTTTTAGTGGTGTTTTGAAATCTATATTTAAGGACATTATTTAGCCAAATCTCTATGTGGAAGACATTTAATAGTTTTCCTCTATTTTAAAATATGCTATGATAATTATTCTTATAGTTACATCTCTGCAAACTTTTTAATTATCTCATTAGTGTAAATTCCTGGAAGTATAATTGTTGGATCAAGGGGTATTAACATTATAAATTTTGAGACCTATTGTTAAACTTCTCTCTAAAAGGATTGTACTTGATTTGGAGTCCCTCTAACAGAATATAAGTGTATTTCTTTTATATTCTTGTCAACAATTGATATTATCAATGCATTTTTGTCAACTGGTTAACAGAAAATGACATCTCCTTGCTTTTATGTATATTGAACATAAGGATACTATCTTTTCATATGCCTTGTTGTCATTTTTAATACATTTTGCTCTGTTATAAATTGGAAACAATTGGTCATGTTTCTCAAATATTTTATGTTTTACTATGATCATATTGACTTTATAGATTAATTAGGAGAAAATTACAAATTTAGAATATTGAGTCTTCCCTAAGAACAAGATGAAATCTTGTGGAATCAGACATTTTTTTTTCTTCAAGTAATCCTTTATGTCCTTCAGTAGAGCTTTGTTATTTTCTTTGTTTAATAATGTGGCAGGAACCAAACCTCTTTTCTTTTTGAATAGTTTTCTATCTTCCCCTTTAGTTAAGCATGGCCATGTAACTAAGTCCTAGCTAGTGAACACCAGTTCCAGTCCTTGTTCTACTACCCCCAACCCCTGGTCATCTTATCTCAATTTCTTGATCTCCTTTATCTGCATGAAAAGGACTGTGAGGACCTAGAGGAAGGTAGAGCTGCAAGATGGAAAGATTACATTCAAGGCTACCCAGCTAGAAAGAACATCTGCATGGGACTTTGTGCAATCCAAAAATAAGCTTGTATTATTTTAATACACTGAAGGTTTTTTTGTTTCTTGTTTGTTTTATTGTTGTTTGTCATAGCAAATTCTGTTTTTCTAATACAGAAATTCAGAAGTTGGTTCTAAGAGTGATGAGATACCATAAAAAACTAAAGCAACTGGTCAGTAGGGCTATGACAAAACAGTATAGAAGACTGATAAGATGAAAAATATTGATATTCCATGAAATAAACATTTTTAAATGTCAACTGTGACAATTCAGAAGGCAGACTCAGTGCTCACTGAGACTGTGGCTCTAGAGCAATACTTGAAAAGGATCAGAATGATAGTGTATGTTTGCTACTCTTGGTGCTTTCAGCAAGACATTACAAGAAAGAGGTGAGATCAGATAAGAACTGGTTAGTTTTCAAGCACAGAAAAATGGGAATGGAGATGTTTCAGTAATCAAAATCCTTACAGGTTTGGAAAATCCAACTGCTTCTGGACCCAAATAGCATTAATAACAAGTAAATGTGCTTGAGAAAGTTCTCAGCTACAAAGGCCCAGTGAAACTTCTCATTGGGAAAACAGACTCATCCCTGCAGCCTAAAGAAGATTATATATATATGGCTTTCCCAATTAATTTTTTTTCAGTTAGCTTTGGGTAGGCACAATTATGTTGACAAAGAAAGAGAGAATGAGGGAGGCAGAGAGAGAGAGAGAGAGAGAGAGAGAGAGACCGAGAGAGAGAGAGAGAAAGGCAGGTGCATGAGGGCAAGGAAGCAATGAAACAAATCAATTTGAGAAGGAAATCAATTTAGGTGTGGTTATTAGGACATAAAACTGCACAGAAAAAAATAGATAAGTCTACAATATTTTGGGGTTATCATACTGCCAAAGAAACCATGAGTTAAGACTAAAAAAGCCTTCCCTTGTTAATTTCCTATACAAACCCTTGAATCTTTAAACTTGCAAAGCAAGAAGCAAACTGTGAAAGCGGTACAACTCCCAGGGGCCTGCACACCCAGTTCTGATGGAATATACCCAAGATCAGCAGTCTGCAACCTTTTTCGCACCAGGGACTAGTTTCATGGAAGACAACTTTTGCACAGACAGCCAGGGGGTTGGAGGAGGATGGTTTCAGGATGAAACTATTCTGCCTTTGATCATCAGGCATTAGTTAGATTCTCGTAAGGAGCATGCAACCTAGATCCCTTGCATGTGCAGTTCACAGTAGGGTTCGTGCTCCTATGAGAATCTAAAGCCACTGCTGATCTGACAGGAGGCGGAGCTCAGGCGGTAATGCTGGCTTGCCCACTGCTCACCTGCTGTGCGGCCCAGTTCCTAACAGGCCACGGACCACCAGCGATCAGCAGCTGGGGGATGGGGGACCCCTGCTATGTAGGATAATAAACAAGTAAGAGACTGCTTGAGGGCAGGGCCAGGACCCGTGGAGGACAGTGCACAAGGCTGCCCCCTCTAAAGAGCTGTATTGGGTCCTAAGCAAGGAATTTCTCCCATCACAACAGAGGGATTGCACAAGGTCTTCCTGGCAGGGCCTGCCATATCTCTAATTTTTCCTTTCCTAAATGGAAGTGTTTGCGGTGGTTACCTTGTCCTGTTCCACCACAGTGTATTGACACACAGAGGGGCAGATAAGGTGCCCATTGAATTCCCGTGTCACCAGAGCATATCTGAACTAATGAAGAGGATTGATTACAGATGGCTCATAGAGAGCCTCAGCTTTGAGGTATAAACAGTGCCTGGGTGGGATTGTGGGTTTTCTGTGAAGACTGACTATAATCTACGTGTAAACAGAGGAGTAAAATGGAGATTTGGTGAAGAGATTGGTGGACTCTAACAAAAACTAATTAGTCTTAATGAAACCTGTTTTTTCCTATTCCTGGGTACACAGCTAGACTACATTTCCCAGCCTCCCTTACAGTTAGATTTATCTATTTTATTCAGTTTTAGCCATTAGAACATATGTGGAATTAATGTATGCTATTCCTGGTATGGTTCATAAAAGCCATATATGGGCAACCATCTATTATCTCTTTCCCATAAGTTGACTTCATGGAGAGAACACCTAAGACCTAGAGAAGGGTAGAGCCATAGTAGTAGAAGGCAGAAATGTCTGCTTTGGACTTCAATCAGAAGAAACACAATCTTAATGAGTTTAGCCTAATGAAAGTTAACTGGGGATTTTGATTGTTTGAATAGCAAGTGTTTTGGGTTTTTTTACACTAATACAATTTTTATTATGTTGTTAAATTTCTTCCGCTCACTTTTTAATGTTTTGAAGGTTGTTATTGTGAGTTGTTCAAGAATCCAGGATGAATAGAGTCATAAATTTTTTCAATTGAATTGGATCAGTTAGGCTGAACTTAGACTTCATTTACAAAATCAAATGTATTGTTAGTGCAAAGTAAATCTAATATAGAGCACAATAAACTATATATTGATCAAAATTTCCAAATAACATTTTCAATTATACAAAAAAGTGGCAGTTTTGCCAGTAGAAATACTGAAATTTCTGCCATGAGTAATAGTTTATACTAGGAAGAAAAATAAATATGTAATCTCCCCTTAGCTTTTGCATGATAGCAGAAAAGTGATTGATACTAGGTTATTCATTTATGGGCAGCTCCTCTGTGCTTTATTTCTTACCCTGTCAGACTGAGAAGACCTACCAGTTTTATTAGGGCTGCTGATGTACTCTGTACTTATAGTTTTATTACCTGTTGGAGAAGCTACAAAGTATTGGCACTCTTTAATAATGAGCCTTTTATGCTTCCTTGTGTCAGCAAATATTTTAGATTAATACCCTATGTTTGATTGATGGAATTGTACTGAGCTCCTTTTTAAGGTTCTAATTTCTCCAAACACATAAAAAAACTAGCAGGAGGTCTCACATATATGTCTCACATATTTTTTATATATATATATATACACACACACACACACACGATAACTATATTATGTATATAGTTATGTATATGGTATATATATGTATATGGCTATTGTGTGTATATGTGTGTGTGTGTTTGTGTATATATTGTTATTGTGTGTGTGTGTATATATGTATGTGTACATATATATATGTGTGTGTGTGTATATATATATGGTTGTCCTCTCTTGCTAGGCAGACATTTGTCTGAAGCTGATATTATATATTTGTCTATTATTATAAATAACCAACATAATGGTGTCCATGTTATTAGGTTTGTAAAATATTTTTGAACAGAAAAACACTGATTTAGAAATAACACAAACCTGCATTCTGAAGTTCGGGTGGGGAGACATAAGACTGCTTGTCCTCCCATATTTTTTGAAAATTATTAAAGCTAGTGCAATGCCAGTGTTGGACTAGTAACCTGGATTTTTTAAATTAATAGACTATTTTTTAGAGCAGTTTTAGGTTCCCAGCAAAACTGAGCAACAAAAGGTACAGAGAGTTCCTATGTACTCCCTGCACCAGAGTGGTACATTTGTTATGATTGATGAACCGGCATTGACACATCATTATCCGCCACACTCATAGTTGACATTAGGATCATTCTTGAATACTCTATGAGTTTTGACAAATAAATAACAAGATTATCCACCATTATGTATCATGCAGAGTTTTTTGACTGCCATAAAATACTTTGGTGATCCACCTATTTATTTCTTCCTCCCCTTAATCCCTGGCAACCACTGATCTTTTTACTGTCTCCTTAGTTTTTTTCTTTTCCAGAATGTCATGCAGTTGGAATCGTATAGTTTGTAGCCTTTTAAGATGAGTATCTTCCAGCTAGTATTATGCATTTAAGATTTCTCCATGTCTTTTCATGGCTTGATAGCTCATTTTTTTTAGTGCTGAATAATATTCCATTATTTGGATATACTACAGTTTATTTATCCATTCACTCACCGAAGGACATCTTGGTTCCTTCCAAATTTTGGGAATTATGAATAAAGCTGTTGTAAACATCTGTGTGAAGATTTTCATGTGGACATAAGTTTTTAATTCATTTGGGTAAATTCCAAGGAGTGTGATTGCTGGATGATAGGGAAGAGTATGTTTAGTTTTGTAAGAAACTTCCAAACTGTCATCCAAAGTGATGGCACCCTTTGTCATTCTTACAAGCAGTGTATGAGAGTTCCTGTTGCTCCATATCTTCTCCAGTATTTGTGGTTGTCAGTGTTCTGAATTTTGGCTGTTTTAATAGATGTGTCATGATACCTTATTGTTTTAATTGGCATTTCTTTATGGCCTATAATGCAGAGCATCTTTTTGTATGTTTACCTGCCGTCTTTATATCTTTGGTGAGGTGTCTGTTGAAGTATTTTGACCATTTCAAAATAAGGTTGTTCATTTTCTGATTTTGAGTTTGAAGAGTTATTTCTATATTAGAATAACAGTCTTTTATTATGTGTATCTTTTGTAAATATTTTCTTCCAGTCTGTAGCTTGTCTTCTCATTCTCTTGAAGAAGAAAACTTCCCTGATTGGAAATTGAACTCAGGCCACAGGCATGAGAATGATAAATCCTAACCACTTGACCAGGGAGTGCATGCTCTAGATTTTTAAAATCTTGTAATGAGAATATTAAAGGATTAATTAAACTAAGTATTTGGTCTTTTATTTTGTTGTAAAACTAAAGATATGTCAATTATCTCCAAGAGATCTAAAAGAATGGAAAAGATGCTTCTTTCCTCTTTTGATCATTGAGTGAGGAGGAAACTAACTGACTCTTAAAAGCTTGGAACAATTTTCAGAATAATTGAACCTTGGCAGAGCTTTGCTATAATCATTTTTAATAATATTTCTCTCAAACAATTGTGAGCCCCTATAATGCTAGGTAACAAAGTTTTGTTGAAATATATACATTTCTTTTATTTAGTTTTTGAGTGTAACCATATTGGTAAATCAAATATTTGAACATGCCTACTTTTATAGGGAACTGACAACTCATCTTCTAAGACAAAAATCGAAGAAGATTACTATAAAAAATCCACAATCATATTAACTTTCAAAGTCTAAATTTCACTAAGGAGCATTTTTTCTTTACAAAGATGAAAAGGAGTGCTTACTAACTCAATTAACTCTTGGTTTCTTACTTTGTATTATATTTAGCTATTTGAGATTAAATAGATTAATTTAGATATCATGGAATAATTTACATATATGACTTTAATTATCTTTCAATATATTATCAGGTATTGATTTAGACTGTTCTCGTAAGTCTTTTGGTCTTCCTCAATAGAAACTGATTTCCTGTGGATTCACATGGTTGCCCTCTAGATAACCAGGGTTAGATAACTGTGCCAAAATGATTGGCTGGAGATAGTATAAATTCACTTAGACCACTTTTAAATGTATCAAAGTATTGTAGTAGATCTCTATTGTACTTTAGCGTGATTTGAATCTTGTCCTCCAGGTCTGTGTATCTACCTGCATATGGAGTAACACCTGATCATAAAATTTAGCACTACTGGTTTACCATTTCCCAGTACTGATATTAGAACTAGATCTCAAATAGTAGGCATTTCTTGTGTTGTATCTGTGGGGAGAGAGAGAGTCTGCTTTCACATAACTTTCTAAAAGCGGCAAATTATATCTAAATAATGTTTAAGTGTTTTAAAATGTAAACACTTAGATTTTAAATCTAAAAACACTTATTGGAAAAAATCTTTATTTCCTTTGTATAATGTTGGCATGAACGCAGCATGGCTAGATTGACAATTCTATTACTGCAGCAAGTGGGTTTAAAAATATATAATTTCAAAGCCAAATAATTCAGGCAGGTATGCTCATAGGATGGATAGGTTCAGTGGATACCTTTGCTCTCCCCGCATTCACTCCACTCACCCCACCAACCCTGACTCCTCATTTGTTTTGTGCTTTGTCTTTCTTTTCTGTAGATTGGGATCCGGGTTCAAAAATCTTTGCATAGTTTACCCTTCTGTAGTCCAATTTTAAATACTCTAATGGACTGTTCTATTGTTTTGTAGCAAGTCAAACAGTTTTCTCTCCCTCTCTCTCTCTCTCTCTCTCTCTCTCTCTCTATATATATATATATATATATATATATATATGTATATTGATTAGCCATTCCATACATAGTTAATTCTTTTAATCTTACCTCATAAATCAATATTTCTGGGTCATTAATCACCCATACTGCCCTTTACACATCTTACTGTATATGTCCCTTTTCCCAATCCCTTGTAAACCTGATTTTCCCTCTGCACGAAATTTATTATACAATCCTAAGTAGGCTGAAGATATAAATTGCTTTTTGGAAGAAGGGTGCTTTAACATTAAAATGTCTCTCAGAGTGGTCTTATCTAGATCTGCATTGATCCCGCTATGTATCAAAGGACAACCTAAAGCCGGAAGATAACTGAATAAGTCTTTTAAATTACTTGGCACTCCTAAAATATTGAGTTACATTTGACTAGATAGCTCCAATAAAAGGACAAGATTTATTGCTTAGGAAACTTCAACCCTGTATTATTGTGTATTGTTTAGCAAATTTTTCTAATGGAGAAACATGTATTTAAAGAGGTAGAATTTTTTATTATTGTAAATGAACAAAAGATATTTCTAGCCAGTTGTGTCTCCTAGAATGTCCTGTAGTTAGGTATAATTAGGATGTTGCTTTCAATTTATGTATTCGATGCTTATAGTTTCACACACAACTCAAGGTATGTCTTAAGGTGAATGTGACACATAGAGAGAGAATCAGCCTCCCTATTACACAGATACTTAACTTAGATTGTATATGTGCTTGCAAGGATTGGAAGCCAAACTGAAAACAAGGGTTTTCGTGGGTACATTTGCTCTCTTTTCCCCACTCTGACTCAGTTTTTTCTTTTTTTTTTTTTTTTTTTTTTTTTTTGCTTTTCCCTAACTTTCCTTTTTCTGTAGATTGTGTCCCAGGTTCAAAATCTTAGTATCACCTTTGATTCTCCTTTCCTTCTCTATCCCATAGGTAATTTTGAAATATGTCAGAACAATGGCTTGTTTTATTTGCCATTTTCTTGTTATTTCAAACAATGTATTTATAGATTGGCTGATCCTTCTAAAGTGAAAACTGCAGGAGAGTAGGATTCCTGTTTGCCTTGTTCCCTCCTAAATGCCTGGAACTTAGAACAGCAAGTGCTCAGTAAATGTGTGTGTAATGAATTCATGAATGTCACTTGCCTTAGTCTTCCCTTTCCATTTGTACTAGCTCCGCCTTGGCGCTTTTGCTTCATATCTAGATTATTTAAAATATATAGCAACCCATCAGTTTGAATTTCACCATTCAGTACTTACCGCATTCTAGAAGGAGGATGGGGAATGCAGGAGGTAATGTGTAGTTTTAAACAGGGCAGTCATGGAAAGCTTTAGAAGGGACAGGTTCTGGTGGCACCTGGGGGTCAGTCCCAGCAGGACACAGAAGCAAGCGTACCTCCTTTCCCGCGGGAGGCTCCTGTGTGATATTTCACATGCTGACCGGTGTGTGGATGTGGCGGTAGCCGCCTTCCAAAGTCCCCTTTATGTTATTTCTATTCAGTGACTAGGAGCAAGAGCATTACCTGTGAATGAGGCTGGAGAAGAGGTGTTGGAGGTGTGAGGAGAGAATAAAATACATAAAATAGCCATCTGTGTGCATGGCCGATCGAATGGAGTAGAGAAGTGTGGTGAAATTGCTTGTTCGGCACCAGCTACATTGGGCTGCTGAGGCCTCAGCATAGGGTTGACAGAGAGCTTGATTTAGGCAGCATCTGCAAAGCACAGCAAACCAAGAGTGAGTTACGGGAGTTCAGGGTGAGTGCAAGGGAGAGATTGTACTGACCCACCGACCATGACTTAAACTGGGTCAGGCAGGAGGGCAGAAATAGGAGTAAGGGGCAGTGAAGAGAAGGGAAATAATTGGATTTTCAGGATTTTATAGTGAAGGTTTCAGCGTTAGGGTTGCAGAGGGATTGAGCTAGAAAGATAAGAAGTGGTAGCCTTAGAGTGGAATATATGAAGTCTGGAATTTTGGAGTGGCTGCAATTATTCGTTAGAAACCTGACTGGCCAGGATGCAGGTCAAGACCATGATAGAACAGGTCAAGGAACTAGAGAGGCTGAAGCACTGGTCCAGCTATCTACACAGGCACTGAAATGGGAGAGAACAGTCTGGAAGAGGAGGCAGACACTTCATCTCTAGTCCCAGTGTTATAAAATGGATTTTAGAGAGAAAACAACCAACACTGCCGGGGAGACAGCATCCTTAGGGAACAGTCAGGCTTCCATTAGAGCAAGACATTGAAAAAAGCAATCTGAGACGGGGAAGGGTATGCAAAAGAGGTTTTCCTAATGACGGACAGTGAGCGGCAGTGGCACAGTGCAAGGGTTTTGGTGTTTGATGAGGTGGCAGAGATGATTTCAGAAGAGGAGATGTGTAGAACCATTCAGGAACCAGAATGCAAAATGAGAGGTGACCTAGTGCTTACACTTTCTTGGGACTAAAGGGTATGGTGAGTTTGGTCTGGACAGTGCTGAAGTGTTGGTTGGTGATGAGTGTAGGAGGAACAGTAGGCTGGAGCTCAGCTGGACCTTGAGTTCTGCAATAGAGGGAGGGCAGTCCAAGGGCAGGTGATTTTCCTCCTGGCACAAGAGCTCCCTTAAGACACTTGTCCACTGGTAAGTTTGTAGTTTATTCATTTTCACCACCATTTTACAGTCCATTTTCAAAAAATGCTATGAGTATTCACTCTTTCTACTTATTCAGGATTGTTGTGATGTTTTCCTTTTTTGTTGTCTTTTATAAATACCGCTGCCATGAACATTCTCATAAACATAAGTATAGTTTCTTACTGAGAAAGACAATAATCATTGGTAAGAGATTCTCTAGGGAAGATGCCTAGAAATGCAATCACTTGGCCACAGAAGGTGCACATTTTTATTTTATTTTTATTTTTCAGAAGTAAAGAGTAAAAACATTGAATGATCTCATATAACAAAATATCTGGAGGAAACAGCTCCTTGATTTCTTCAAGGACCCACATCTTTTGCATCTTTCTGCTGTAGCATCCTTGGAATATTGTCTTGTTGCTTCATGGTAGGAACGTGGTGCCCATTGTTCTAGGCATCCTTTCACCATCTGGACAAGAAGAAGGAAGAAAGGAGTTGATATGTGCATCTGCATTTAGCAGGCATCATTAGTATAAAGCTGACAAATATTAATTGAACCATCATTTGTGTGCTAATGTGTCAGGCTATGGGATTTAATAATTAGTCAAAAATGTACAATTTGGGCTCTTTAGCAAATCTTACAGGTCTAAATATAAGACTTCTTCCTGGAAATTTCTTTTTTACCTTAGACGTGTCTGATTACACAGAGAAGGGTCATTCCCCAACTCCAGCACACTCTTACCAATTCTGTGTTCTGACTCTGAGGAGGGAAAGAATCAGGAAAAATAACCAGTGGATACTGGGCTTAATACCTGAGTGATGAAATAATCTATACAACAGACTCCCATGACACAAGTTTCCCTATGTAACAAACTTGCACATGTACCCTTGAACTTAAAACAAAAGTTAAATTTAAAAAGTATGCATTTTTATATATGCAGCTTTACTAGGCAATGCCAAATGGTTTCCAAAGTGTATCCATTTATACTCAAACTAGCAGGGATGAAACTTCCCGTCCCTCCCTATCCTCACTAACACTTCACAGTACCAGAATTTTTTGTCATGTAGTAACATAAAGGTGTTTTATTAGTGTTCTATTGCACCCCTGTGATTATTAATGAAATTGAGCATTTTAAATTTGTGGGAGTTTTTTTGTTTTTGTTTTTTTGTTTTTTTGTTTTTTGTTTTTCTTTTTTGAGACGGAGTCTTGCTCTGCCTCCCAGGCTGGAGTGCAGTGGCGCGATCTCAGCTCACTGCAAGCTCCGTCTCCCGGGTTCACGCCATTCTCCTGCCTTAGCCTCCCCAGTAGCTGGGACTACAGGTGCCCGCCACCGCGCCTGGCTAGTTTTTTGTATTTTTGGTAGAGACGGGGTTTCGCTGTGTTAGCCAGGATGGTCTCTATCTCCTGACCTCGTAATCCGCTCCTCCTCGGCCTCCCAAAGTGCTGGGATTACAGGCATGAGACACCATGCCAGGCTTAAATTTATTTTATTGGGCATTCAGTTGTACTCTTCTGTTGTTACCATATATTTCCTGCTTTTCTATGGGGTTGTTTTTCTTTTTCTAGTTGATCTGTTGGAGTACTAATATGTTTTGGATACTAATTTTTATTGATTATGCTTTATATATCTATTTGGAGTTTATGGCTTTTTAATTTTTTAAATGATATCTCTTGATGAGCAATCACTGTTAATGTGGACAAATTTATCAATTTTTATACTTTATGATTTGTCCTTTTAGCTAACTTTCTTAAGAAATTCTTGTCTATCCCAAAATAATAAAGATTTTTTTCTGCATTTTTGTTAATTTTCATACGGTTTGGCCTCTAATATTTCTTTTAATCACATGGAATTGAATTTTATGTATGCTGTGAGACAGAGATACATGTTTTCTTCTTGCATGAATATGCAGTTGTCCCAGCACCATATATCGAATATTATCACCTTTTCCCATTCATCAGCAATGTCACCTTTACCATATGATCAAGTTTATGCAATCATTCCAGAAATATTTATTGAACACCTATTCTGTACCATGTACTTTTAATCTAACAAGGAACAAAACAGTGATTCCTCATGGAGCTTGTAATTTAGCTCAGGCAGGAAGGTAATAAAAAATAAGCATTGCAGATGCATTCTACGGTACATTAGAAAGGAATGAATACTATGGAAAAAAAAGAGAAAGTGAATGAATACTATGAATATTATGGAAAAAAAGAGCTGGATAAGGGGGTTTGGAGTTCATGGTGGGGAGACCGTTATTTTAAATGGGGGGATTGTGGTAGGTCACATTAAGAAAGGGAGACCGAGACACTTAAAAGAGATGAGGTGATTAAACAGACACCTGGAAGAACTCCAGGCAGACACAACACCTAGAGCGAGTTCCCTCCATTGGGAATTTACCTGATGTGTTCAAGGGAAGCCAGTGTGGTTAGTGCAGAGTAAACTACGGTGAAAATAGATGAGGAGGTCAGAGAAGAGGGGCGGGAAACAGAGGAGGTAAGGCTGTGTTGGCCGCTGTATGACTCTTTTTAGGACACTTATTCTTTCTTTTTTCTTTTCTTTGACTATATGCTCCTGTTGGAACTAATTCTGTTGTAAATTGGAAGACATTTATCCAATTTTATTCTACCTGAATGGCTACCCAGATGTTCCAACACCAGTTAATGAATAGTCCATGTTTCCGCACTGATTTGAGGTCTAACTTTGTGACTTATTAAATGTGCAAAATTATTTGAACTATAACTAGATCCCTGCTCCAGTGACCTTCTGTTTTTACCTGTACATACTGATTTTTTTTTTTTTGGAGATTTCCTGACAAAGTTTTTAAAATAATTCCATGTAAACTACAGAATCATCTTCTCAATTTCTAAAAAGAAAAACCTAGTTGTATTTTTATTATGATGGTATTGTTTATAAATTAATTTTGCAAAATTAACCATTTCATGAGGTGTAGTGATGTGCAATCCTTCTATCACAAAATAGTGTGTTTTCTAATTTTTAAGTCTTTTTTATACTTTAAATCATATTTCAAAACTTCTTGAAATAGATCTTGTACATTTATTAAATTTTTCCCATGTACTTTTTTTGTTGTTACTATAATTGAGTCAGTATCTCCTAACTGATCATCATTTTTGTATATGAAAACTATAGATTTCTGCATGCTAGTACAGTTAATTTTGCATGCTACTACCTTGCTAAGTTTCTATGTTACTTACCAATTTTAAGTTGGTTTTCTCCGAGTACATGATCATATAATCTTCAAAGGCTTACTGTTTTATCTCATCCTTCCCCAATGTTTTAACCTCATTTTTTTTTCTCTTACCTAACTGTACTGGCTAGTGCCTCCAATAGAATATTTTTTAAATGCTAAATAGTACAGCAACAGAGAACATCCCTATCTTGTTCTTGCCTTTAGTAGATGTGTGTTGTATTTTCCCACATGATTCTGAGATTAGAGCTTTACATTCGACTTTCTTGGTAGATTTTTCTGTATTTCTTCATTTTCAATCTCTCTGGGTCACTTTGTTTTTAGCACAGATGTGTTTTTCTTTATGATAGAAACTGAAAGTTTATTTAATCTTTTTATATTTATTAATAGCTGAGATGTTGGTCCAGGTTCTGTGAAATTATTTTGTAATGTTTTCTACTTTTATCTTTCTCTGTGTGCTCAGTTTTCTTTGTTCATGTGTATTTGAAAGAGTATGTACACTATTTTTTTTTTATGGTTATCTTTATAACTGTGTGTATCACCTGTAGCCCTTATTTTTTGTGATAGCTATTAGTTCTCTAATATGGCTAATGAACATAATTAATATATTTTCTCTTCTTCCCCTTCTACAGTACCACCTGAGTTTAGTCAATAATATCGTATTTCACATAGTGCTTACCTTTGTCTGGTTAAATGTAGTTACATGCTCTAAATCCTGTCCTTTGCCTCTCAATGATAACAGATGAAGTGAAAAGCAAAAAAAAAAAGATACCTCCCATGTTTTTGTCATCTCTCTCTCGATTTGTGTTAGTTGTGTCATCTGCATATGATATGTGTCATTTACATTCTATACTATCATCCTGACACCAATGCTAAATGAGGAGTTGTGTAGTTATTTATGTGAATGCTTTACACAGTCCTTTCAAAGACGTTGCTCCAGTCCTTTCCTGAGAGTCTCAAGCTTGTCTCCACAGAGTTTCCTTGAGAGTCATTCATAGCAACAATTATCTTTGAATTTTTGAATTTCAAAAACTATCTATCTGACCAGGCACAGTGGCTCACGCCTGTAATCCCAACATTTTGGGAAGCAAGGCAGGCAGATCATCTGAGGTCAGGAGTTTGAGACCAGTCTGGCCAACATGGTGAATCCCCGTCTCTACTCAAAATACAAAAATTAGCCAGGTGTGGTGCATGCCTGTAATCCCAGCTACTGGGGAGGCTGAGGCAGGAGGATCACTTGAACCCTAGAGGCAGAGGTTGCAGTGAACCGAGATCATACCACTGCACTGGGCGACAGAGTGAGACTCCATCTCAAAAACCAAACCAAAACACAACACAACACAACAACAACAACAACAAACCTATTTACCTGTAGATTTTATAACTAAAGGGCACTTTTCCTGGAAATATATACCTTGGCAAACCTTTTCTTATGAATCTTGCAGGTGCTTATCTATGGATCTGTTGTCTTCAGGGATGAGATATTGAACTGGAAACATGAAGTCCACCTGACTCTTACAAGTGACTTGATGGTTTTAAATAACTATACAAAAAGCCTTTTAAAAAGAAATTCTGATAAGTTCACTAATACATGTCATTGGGCAATGTTTGCTTTAATTTTTCCTGGACCACAGAGGTAATAATTTCTTCAACAATATATAAATAGTTCTTGTATTTCAAAACATTTTTATAACCACATTTAAAAATATTTGTTTTTTTCTCATTGTTTTGAATTTTTTCTTTGAGGACTTCAATTATGATAAGGTAGAGCTCCCTTGCCAGACTTTACGTCTCTTTCACATTATTCATTTTCCTCTTTGTATTTTTGCAATGCTATTTTTCCCTTTTCTTCCAGTTTCATTTTTACATAAGTTTCTTATTTCTACTTGCTTTCCGAATTCTGATGCCTTATGTTTCATCTTCTCCCATTACATCACCATTTCTTCCCTGTCATAATTCTCGGTCTCCTTTCATAGAAGTGGTGGATTCACCAAGTTTTAAAAATTCCTGGCAAGCTATTTGATCATAGTGTTTAACTCTGTGTGATATTTTTCATCAATTAGTAAGTTTTGCTGCTCTTTTAAATATTGTTTTTCTTATAGTAACTTTGATGTTGTGCTAGGTCCTATTTTAATACTTATCATTGAATTGAATTGGTTTTTCCTAAACACTTATTTAAAGTGGGCTTCTGTGTTGAGGCTTCTTGATCCAACCTTCTCCCTCTCTATTCTGTCGGAAAGAATGATGGTTGCAGGGATCATTTGTTAACGTATCTATTTTTGTTTGTGGGCCCCTCTTCTGCCTCTTTGATCCACAAATGGATATGAAGGGACTTTTGCTGGGAGCCTTATTTATACTCATTTTTGCAAACAAGAAACAAATGTTGTCCCTCATGGAATCTCCCTCACCAGAAATACATTTTTTTTCTGGTGTTTTCTAGAATCTCTCAATGATCTCTCATCACTCACCATATTTCCTCTCTCTCCTTCCTCCCACATAACTTGTGCCTTATGTTAGCTGCTTTTGGTGGTCAGTTTTTCTCCTAATTTACAGCAAGTGAGGCTTATGGTTCCTTTTTATTTTTATTCATCTTATTTCATTCATATGATTTCCAAAATAAGAAGAAGAAAGGAGAAATGTTCACACTAGAAATTATATTAACTTTTGAGATTTAGTACTTGTTAGGTACCAAGGCACTAAAGGAGGCTGTGAAGCGGGGCATTTTCTCAACACCTCCTATATTTCCTTTTGAAAGTTAAGATTTCTTGTCTGTGGTGACTCATATGTCATCTTATATTTTAAAAACAATAATACAGTAACATATTTCAAAGGAAAGATGTATTAGGAAACCCCTCACTGAGTCAGATTATCTGTGTGTGTGTGTGTGTGTTGTGTGTGTGAATTACTTATACAAGTATATGGAGTGCCTATATAAAATTTTAGTATCTAACATATTTCAAATTGTGCTTACCAATTCTATTCAAATCATGTAATCATATGCATGCATCCAAAGTAAATAATGCTATGCAAAAAGAATAACTTCTGAATGTAATGAAAGCTATTAACAAAGCTTCTGGATTGGTGAGTTGTAAGTGTCTGGCTGGGACTGGTTAGACAAATGGCCAAGTCAGGCTTGTTGTTGATGGAGAGCGGTCAGGAGTTTAATCTCCATATGGATTAGTTGGCTTTATTTTGGACACAAGCTGACCAAACTTCAGCCAGCTTTCACAAATAAAGATTTTGACTCAGGGGAAAAAAATGCATATTTACTAAAAAATAATAAAATGTAAATGAAAATAAAAATACTTTGCATCTGAATAGTGAAAGATGCATTACTATATTTAGGGCAGACAACATGCTATTTAGGTACATGTTCATTGTTTCTCCTTTTACATTCTTAATATTTCTTTCGTGGTCAAATAGACCATGGTGGAAACCACGGTGGAAAAAACCTAGATGGATAGGACTCTAATCTAGTGTTTCTTATTAAATTATCTTCCAGTTAAATTGTAGTGTGTGTGCTTTATATGTGTGATATATATTTCATACATTTCTTGCTTTCTTTATTACTGGAGTTTCTAAATCATAATCAGAGTATTTAATAGCTCTGTAAATTGTATTAACTTTCTAAGTATTTTATTTTAGAGGCAGCCAGTGGAATTATGGGAAAGTGGAACCCTTTTATTTTTCTTACCAATGTAAATATCTTTTATTGTAGACAGTTCTAAGAATTGTTTTCTATTAAATAGCTAGTTTTTTTCTGGAGAATTTCAGTTTGCATCATTAGACACAAGAATTTTCAAATTTTCTATTAAAATATTCATGATATGTAAGATGTTAATGGTAATAGTCTCTTAATAGATACAAAAATAACATTTTTTTACTCTAATTATTCAGTAAGAAATAACTCTTGCAAGACACAGAAGATACGTGTTTAGATATAAACTGTTTACCACCTTTCAACATTAAAAGTATTAGGAGAGTAGAATATATTTTACACTCTTGCCCATTTATATTCTCCTTTCACATTTAGCTCGCGATTCCTTTGGCCTTAGAGTTAGGTGTGACAGTGTATTAGCTAAGCTGTCTCAGTCATTCAGGCATTTTATCAGTTCTACAAGACAGATGCTAAATAGCATAGTCTAAATTGAAGTCTCTGATGACTCTCGGAGACAAGTTGAAGGCAAGAACCGCACTTGGGCACTTAAATATGTGGCTTTTTCTATATTTAACTGCAAGAAGAGAGCAGCTTTTAAGTAAACTTTTTCAGCCTTTAACTGTCAAGAATTTTTTTAATCATTTGATTGTTGCATCTCATTTTGTTAAGAAAGGCTAACCACCTTTTCTTTTTCTTCTACAATGGAGAGTTTTAAAGATCACTGCTGCCTATTATTTTAAACAAAAATAATGTAAAACAAATTTTGTTGTTTAACCATGGCTTTCAGGACAATTTTAGACCATAGAGACATTTTTGAAATGAAATATTGCTTCCAAATTGTGCCGCAGTTTATCTATAAATTTTAAACGACATACTCTCGATTTACTTAACAATCTTTGGGACTTCCTTAGGTCATACAGTTATTACAGAAACATTTTTAAAATCAAGTGGACCTGAAACAATCTGGTATCTATGAAATGGAGATAGATATTAAGTAATAGAGCTGAAGAAAATATGCTTTGAAATGTCGACTGGGATATGTTTCCATAGCCTCTTTGGATTTCAGTTAACCAAGAGAAAAACAAGGAGTTGATGTGTTCTTTGCAGTTCCTCTTAGCTCTAAAAGTGTGTGAATGCTCTGATAATATCGTATGTCCTCAACATTTGTTGAATTGATAACTTGAAGTTTTCCCTGCCAGCCATTGTTGCCTGTAGAGCTTTATTTTTAAAGACTCCGTAGGATGCTTACTCAACACGTTAAGTTAAAGAAGTGTAGAAGGAATCATAGAGGTCAGCCAGGAACATTTTAGAGGAGGCTAAGGCTGCAAGGGTCCAATCACCTCCCCACACCTGGCAGTTCCTCCATGTGTGCTGAGCTGTCTTCTGAACTGCATGTGTCTTCGTGAACCTCCTTAAATCCTTCTGGAAGCAAAGCAGCTTACAATGTATGGTCAAGCAGAAAAACCAGCTCTAGTACCAAACCGTGCTAAAAGTTTTAACTGAAATGTTTGTCAATTTTCTTTTCTTTTTCTTTCTTTCTTTTTTTTTTTGAGAAAGAGTCTCGCTCTGTTGACCAGGCTGGGGTACAGTGGTGATATCTCACCTCACTGCAACTCCACTTCCCGAGTTCAAGTGATTCCCCTGCCTCAGCCTCCCAAGTAGCTGGGATTACATGTGTACGCCACCAGGCCCAGCCAATTTTTGTATTTTTAGTAGAAATGGGTTTTGCCATGTTGGCCAGGCTGGTCTTGAACTCCTGACCTCAGGTGATCCGACCCCCTAGGCCTCCCAAAATTCTGGGATTATAGGCGTGAGCCACCATGCCTGGCTAATTTTCTACATACTACTATCTTATACTGATAGCATTGCATCTTTCTCATAGTACCTATTAGAAAAAAAATGCATTATAAGTTATTTGTTTTTCTGTGACCATCGAAAGACAATGGTAATTTAAATGTAATCTATTATAATATGCACATGTTAATTTTAGTTTTTATGTTCATCATATTTAAACTAGTCTCTGCAAGTACTTTAGACTAATTTAGATTATTTCATTTAAGTATAACAGAAACCTTAGATGTTCAACCAGATTTTTCATTTGGACAAATGAATTTCAAAACAGGAAATGTGAATTTTATTGCTAGAGATTTCACATAGAAAATGTATTGATCTCATCAATAGTGAATTTTTGGTTATAAGAGTGTAGTAATAATAACCACTTACATTTATGAAATGTACAGAAAATTCAGACAAATTAATTCTGATTTAACTGTTAACTACAAAATTGTAAATGGACAAATACAGGGAATAGCAGACATAATTTTCTGATAATTATTTCTAATTAAAATTGTACAGAATTCAGGTTCATAGGAAATTATAATATGTTTTTGTCTGGATCCACTGAAACCTGTAGGTACTCTGTAAAGGCTAAATAGCATTTTCTAATGAAAAGGAACAATGCCTTCAGACCGAAGAGGTTTATCTTCTGAGTTTGCAGAATTCTATATATTTTTTGTGACATTTCTCATATTCTTATTTCAAGTGCAGATTGTGGGTGATTTTTTTTTATCTCTTCTCCTAATAATATATATCTTGAAGCTAATGTATTTCACTTGTATTTTTTCTCCAATCCGACCAAACCTACTAGTAACTTGTGAAAATTAGGCTTTCAATATATTTTTAATGACTAAATGATACAGGTAAAAGTCTAATTTAGAGCTATTTTCTTATTTTATTTATTTATTTATTTTGAGACGGAGTCTCGCTCTGTTACCCAGGCTGGAGTGCAGTGGTACGATCTCGGCTTACTGCAAGCTCCGCCTCCTGGGTTCACGCCATTCCCCTGCCTCAGCCTCCCGAGTAGCTGGGACTACAGGTGCCCGCCACCATGCCTGGCTAGTGTTTTGTATTTTTAGTAGAGACGGGGTTTCACCGTGTTAGCCAGGATGGCCTCGATCTCGTGACCTTGTGATCCACCCGCCTTGGCCTCCCAAAGTGCTGGAATTACAGGTGTGAGCCACTGGGCCCAGCCTAGACCTATTTTCTTAACTCCATTTCTAATAAACGGTTTAGTTTATGTGACCATAGATCCCCAAATTCAGAGTTATGAGCTCCTAACATTGAAAAACTTATTCTGTACTTCACAGGTTTCTCTGGCCATTTTTTGTAAGTGTATTGGTTATACATACAGCTTCCATTATAAAACCCACTCCTGTTCCATAAATGGTTATATAATTTATGAATTCCAGTGTAACAGTCCATTAATTTTCTTCTCTTTTCCTATTTCCAATTACCATTGGTTTTGACCTCCTTCAGCAATCACACCTGGCTAACATCTCAGATTTTGCCATTCCATGGGGTAGAATGGCTCCTATAGAATACGAGGTCTTCTTCATATTTCTCACTTATTCCTCAGTGCACTACAGTCTGGCTACCACCTCATCATGTCACTACTGGTTTTAGATTTTCAGATGGATACTTTCAGTCCTCCTCTTAATAATCTCCCTTTATTATTAAAAAAAACAAAAACAAAAAAATTATCTCTCTCACTTGTTGAATTTTATGGTATCATCCCTTTTCCATTTTCTTGCTACTATTCTGACTATTCTTTCTCTTCTCCTATAGAATCCACTTATTGTTAAATATTCAGGTACTGTCTTGGGGCCCCAGCCTTTTTCTCACTATACACTCTCCCTTTGGGAAAAGTTGACCATTTCCATAGATTGAACCTACCACTTGGTCACAGTCAAACAATATCAACAGCTTAGACCTCTCTAATAATCACTCTACAGATGTCCAGTTGTTCAGTGACCCCTCCTCCCCAAGTTGTTTATCCCACAGGCATTGCAAGCTTCATGTGAAGAAGGATCTAACCCCACTTCACGGTAGGGATGTGGTTTGTTAGAAAGATTTGTGCTGAGTCTTGAAGGTGATGAATGGTTATTCAGGAGAAAAGGAAGGAGAAGAGAAAAGAGTGAGGGCACAAGGGAGAATTACAGGCTGATGGAAAAATCATGGAGACCAAGGAGGAGCAGGATATATTTGAGACTGCCAGCATTTTGGTGTGAGTAATGCTTGAAGTGCCTGTGCAGGAATGACCGGAGAGACTGACAGTCAGCTTGCAAATGTCTTTGTGTAGTGTGTCAATGGGAAATCATTGATGGATTGTAAGCAGATGAAAGATATGATTTAATTAGTCTATTAGAATATTCATTGTGCAGCACACAGAGGAATCAACTAGAGAAAGCAAAGCTGGAGGCAAAAAGAGCAAATAAAGAAAAGACAGAGACTTTCTTACACAAAATTTAAAACTTTTCAATGCTAAATAAATAAAACAGGAAACAAAGATGGTAAGATATTTTCAGTCAACACAACCAGTACTTAATATATTCCAATATAAAGATCTCATACAAATTAACATTAATGAGGAAAAGACATGAACACACGCATTCACAATGCATGCATATTGTATTTATACAAAATGAGAAAATGCTCATCCTCCTTTGTTAAATGTAGTAATCTAAATTGAACAGGAAGACTGATCTCTTTTTAAATTAGAAAATAATATTATCAAGAATCATAAAATATACACAAAATTTACCTTATTATTTCACATTGGAGACTCTGTCTGAAGGAAATAATATAAAAAATCTCATATGCCTGGAATGTTTATACAATGTAATTACGATAGGCAAAAAATGGAAATAATACACATTCCAAATATAATGGCAAATAGTAGGTGGAATATTACTTAGCCATTAAATATGAAATTTTGATAGAAATCGCAACATCAAAACATATTAAACTAAGTTTAAAAGTACACTAAATGGAAAGGACGTAAAAATATGGTATTTGCAGTTTTATGGTTTTGAAAAGTTTAATAGGAAAAGCACAAAGTTATTAATAGGTGGTAGGATTACAAGTGATTTAATAAGATTTTCTTGCAAGCTTTTGCAGTTTTTTATTATTTACATGATTTAAACAAATAGACTATTCATAACTTTGTAGTCTTGAACTCTAAATTCCATCTCTGCCTCTAGCTCTCCTCATCCAATCGGTCAGATGCCCTGAATAATCCTTTAGATTTTTGCTTAAATTTAATGATCTAGGATAGTGACTGAGGGACATGTCCTGTAGAGACAAAGAGATTGGGATTAAAGTCTCTTTTCAACTGTGTGCTGACATGGTGATTTCCAGCCAGTTATTTACCCTCTTCAATTTCCTTGTCTGTGAAATCATTTTCATACAGTTTTGTTGCAAATTGATACCAATAATATTCATAAAGCAATGAGCACAGTGTGAGGGATTTTGTTCTTATTCTTGATGCCACCCTAATTTAAGGCTTTTGCCATCCTATGCTTGGACCACTGCACTGAAATGCAGACCACTCACCTTGACTCTATGTTCTCCTGACCTCAGGCCATTCTGTTAGACCTTGACTGAAAACCCTTCCGAAAGTAGATGGCTCAAATCACTTGAAGTTTTCCCTGCCAGCCACTGTTGCCTGTAGTACCTTATTTTTAAAGACTCCATAGGATGCTTACCAATATACTGAATATTTATTGAAATACAGTCATGTATTGCTTAAACGTGGGGATCCATTCATGCGTTGTTAGGCAATTTCATCATTGCGTGAACATCATACAGTGTACTTACACAAACTTAGATGGTATTGCCTACTACACACCTAGGCCATGTGGTGTAGCCTGTTGCTCCTGGGCTACAAACCTGTACAACATGTTACTGTATTGAATGCTGTAGGTAAATGTAAGAAGATGGTAAGTATTTGTGTATTTTAAACATATCTAAAGATAGAAAAGGTGTGGTAAAAATATGGTACTACAATCTTCTGGGACCACAATGGTATATGTGGTCTGTTGTTGACTGAAACATTGTTCTGCAGCACATGACTGTATATAAAGGCCGACCTTGGAGATATCGCAGATTCAGATTCAGACCACTGCAATGAAGCAAATATCAGTTAAGAGAGTCACATGATTTTTTTGTTTCCCAGTGCATATAAATTACATTTATACTATATTATAGTCTAGTAAGGTACAATAGCATTATGTCTAAAAACAATGCACATACCTTAATTAAAAATACTTTATTGCTAAAATATGCTAACAATCATCTGAGCCTTCAGTGAGTCACAGTCTTTTTGCCGGTGGAGGATCTTGCTCTGACATTGATGGCTGCTGACTGATCAGTGTGGTGGTTGCTGAAAGCTGGTGTGGCTGTGATGATTTCTTAAAATAAGACAACAGTGAAATTTGCTGCATTGATTGATTTTTCTCTTCATGAAAGATTTCTCGGTAGCATGTGATGCTGTTTAATACCATTTTATGCACAGTAAAACTTTTTTCAAAATTGAAGTCAATCTTCTCAAATTGTGCCCATGCTTATCAATTAAGTTTATGTTTGCTGTCATTGTCCTTTTTTTAAAAAAATCATTTTGATAATGTTCAAAGCATCTTCACCAGGAGTAGATTCTGCCTCAAGAAACTACTTTCTTTGCTCATCCATAAGAAGCAGCTCCTCATTAAAGTTTTATATGAGCTTGCAGCAATTTGTTCACATCTTCACTTCTAATTCTAGACTTTTTGCTATTTCTGCTACATCTCCAGTTACTCCACTGCAGTCTTGAACCCCTCAAAGTTATTCATGAGGATTGGAATCAACCCTCCTTTTAATGTTGATATTTTGACCTCTTCCTATGAATCAGAAAGGTTCTTAATGGCATTTAGAATGGTAAATCCTGAATCTTTTGCAGAATATTTAAATTTGCATTGCCCAGATACATCAGAGGAATCACCATCTATGGCAGCTAGAGCCTTACAAAATGTATATCTTTTTTTTTTTTTTTTGAGATTGAGTTTCACTCTTGTTGCCCAGGCTAGAGTGCAATGGCGCAATCTCAGCCTACTGCAATCTATGCCTCCCGGGTTCAAGCGAATTCTACTGCCTCAGCCTCCCAAGTGGCTGGGATCACAGGCATGCGCAACCACGCCCAGCTAATTTTGTATTTTTAGTAGAGCCAGGATTTCACCATGTTGGTCAGGCTGGTCTCGAACTCCTGACCTCAGGTGATGCACCCCTCCCCCCCACTCAGGCTCCCAAAGTGCTGGGATTACAGGTGTGAGCCACCACACCTGGCCTAAAATGTATTTCTTAAAAAAAAAAAAAAATAAGTTTAAAGTCAAAATTACCCCTTGATGTATGGGCTGCAGAATGGGTGTTGTGTAAGCAGGGATGAAAACAACATTCATCTCCTTGTACATCTCCATCAGAGCTCTTGCGTGACCAAGAGCTTTGTCAATGAGGAGAATACTTTGAAAGAAATCTTTTCTTCTGAGCAGTAGATCTCAACAGTGGGCTGAAAATATTCAATAAACCATGCTATATACAGATGTGTTGTCATCCAGGCTTTGTTGTTCCATTTACAGAGTACAGGAAGCATAGATTTTGCCTCATTCTTAAAGGCTCTAGAACTTTTCGAGTGCTCAGTGACCACTGGCTTCAACTTAGAGTCATCAGCTGCATTAGCCCCTAACAAAAGAGTCAGCCTGTCCTTTGAAACTTCGAAGCCAAGCACTGATTTATCCTCAGTAACTTTACCAGCCCAGTATCCTCTTCCAATAGAAAGCTGTTTGTTCTTCATTAAAAAGCTCTTGTTTACTGTAGCCACTTTCATCATTTATCTTAGGTAGATCTGGAAAATTTGCTGCAGCTTCCCCATCAGCACTTGCTGCCTCACCTTGCACTTCAATTTATGGAGATGGCTTCTTTCCATAAATCTCACAAATCAACCTCTACTAGCTTCACACTTTTCTTCTGAAGCTTCCTCACCTCTCTCAGCCTTCACAGAACTGAAGACAGGTAGGGCCTTGCTCTGGATTAGGCTTTGGCTTGAGGGAATGTTGTGGCTGGTTTGATCTTCTATCCAGACCACTCAAACTTTTTCCATATCAGCAATAAGCCTGTTTCACTTTCTCATCAATCATGTGTTCACTGGGATAGCCCTTTTTATTTCCTTCAGGAACCTTTCCTTTGCATTCACAACTTGGCTGACTATTTGGTACAAGAGGTCTTCCAGCCTGTCCTGGTGTCCAATATGCCTTCTTCACTGAGCTTAATTGTTTCTAGCTTTTGATTCAGAGGAAGAGACGTGTGACTCTTCCCTTCATTTGAACACTTAGGAGCCATGTAGAGTTACTAATTGGACTCATTTCAATATTGTTATGTCTCGGGAAATAGGGAGGCCTGAGGAAGGGAGAGAGATAGGGGAACGGCCGATTGGTGGAGCAGTTAGGACACAAACATTTATGGATTAAATTTGTTGCCTTATATGGGAGTTGTTTGTGGTACTCCCCCAAAATTACAATAGTAATATTGAAGATCACTGATCACAGGTTACCATAACAGATATAATAATGATGAAAAGTTGAAATAGTACCAGGATTACCAAAACATGATGCAGAGACATGAAGTGAGCCCATGCTGCTGGAAGAATGGCACTGATAGACTTACACAATGCAAGGTTGCCACAGACCTTCAGTTTACTAAATAAACACAATATCTGCAAAGCGCAATAAACCAAAGTGCAATAAAATGAATGTTTGTACGTATCCTTAACAAATAAGGCTCATATCTTTTCTGACTATCATGATCATAATATATTGTTAAAATCTTAAATTGTTATATTGTTATAACTTATAATCATTTTACTTGATATTATGAGCTCATTTTTGCTATCATTGAGGAACCTATCTTCTGTTACAATGCAATTTTCTTATTGTAATAATTTTGTAAGCATTGTCCTGGTCATTTGATGACCTTGAGTATTGTAAAATTTCTAATGCATTGAAGCAATTACAGTTGGCAAATGAGGCAGACACTGAATTACAGAACTTCTCACTCAGGAGCCTACGCTGATGGTAACCGATTTACCGTTCCTGAGACTAACAGTTCAGTCCTGACAGAACTCAAGTCAACAGGTCTTGCCCACCCGTTTATAACAATGGCGTTTTCACGAATCAGAATTTCAGATTGAAGCGGATGAAAACAAGAAATCAATAACTTTGCATCCTATTGTTTCAGCGTTCTAGTGGGTTGGCTAAATTGGCCAATTAGAATAACACAATGCAAATTTCCTGTTGATATAAAAGTCTTTTTTAAACAGCTTCCGTTTATGCTAAAGAATAAAAATAGTGAAAAGAAAATTTTCAAACTATATAATGAAGACTTTTGAAGAGCCTTACATTCCTTCCTTCTTATTATTAGTTTTGTGACCATATGACAGACACTGTGATCTAAGTCCGAAATCCATTATACCACATTCCGTAAATGTAGGCATATAAAGTATTCTGTCATCTGTATTCATTTCAAACTGCATTCAGTATCTTGGTTCCCAAGCGCATCGGATTTTATTAAAAGCATTCTGCTGTAACATCCATTCTTCCTAATTGGTTTACAGATTGCCCCTACCATTCAGGCAAACCTTAATTGCATTTTCCCACAAATCTCGTTTGATTTATGGTCTCTTGTTTGCTTTCTATTATTTATAATAAATTGAGGCAAAATTCTTAAAACATGAAATAAAATTTATAATATTTTCTCTTCTACAAGTATGGAACTTACCTAAGGAGTTTCAGGTCATTTTGCTTGTTTTAAAAGTTGTTTAGACAAGCTACATCCATCTGTGTGGTTTCCAATAATAAGATCTTTATTACCATCCCAGAATTAATTATATTTCACTTGATTTTTTTATGTACAGATTTTTAGGATTATATGGAATAAATTATGTATAGAATATCAAAATGGTATGTCTTTCTATAAAGCTTAGGTGGATATACATGTCATAAGTATCTGGAACAGAAAAAGTATTATTTTGGCTGTAGTGACAAAGCATCTGCATAAAATTCGGTGCCACTCAGTGCCACTGATGCACCGAGAGAGCTAATTGAGAGCATTCTAGCTTCTGTTACAAGTTCTGGCTTTTGAGATGCCAAGAGTTAATTTAGAATGGATCTATAGCAGATCCCAAAAAGTATAAAGTGTTTAAAAATAAGTAAATAGCAGAAATATAAAGACAGAGGATACCAGAGACTCAAGAAGAGAATTTCTCACTGTCAAGTGATTACATATCACCATGGATTATGTTGTAAAGTTCTCTTCTAAATAAAGGCTTTCCCTGGAAGTGCAGGCATGGAATCATTTCTGTAGGGTACATGAAAATTTATTGAAAGGAAGAGGTATAAGTTATCTATATCAATTTATAAAAAGCCTTCTAAGCTTTGTTAGAAATGTGTCCATTCCTTCAAAAGTTTGAACACTAAGAATTTTGAGCTGAGAATCAGAAAGATTGGAGTATATTCAGTATAAAAGACAAAAAGAAAAGAGAACTTGATTTTTAAAGAAATGCAAAGACCAAAGGGGGAAAGATGGATGATCTCAACAAATTTTAGACCAACTCAGTAAGTTCGAGGCTTACTATCAGCAGTAAAAATAACTATGTGATGTCTAGAAAAACTCAGAAAGGATGGTTAGTGGATGATTAGCAAGCAGAATATCTAAATAATGGTTGTAGTTGAGTTTTTAAAATGGGGCATTGGGACTTTCTTCTTCACTAGAATGGTAAAGAGGCCCCAACATCTGCAGTGCCAGTGGAGACCTCACCAGGAGCTTGGGCTTGTTCCCCACTTAGTGACAAAAGAGTTGCCTCCTTCCCATTGGAGTTAAGTCAGAGGACTGCCTAGAGAGTCAGGAATTTCACCACTGTTCAGGGGAATGAGGCCACACCATTTATGATGTCAGTGTGGACAACGGGGGAGCAGTAATGAGTCACTCCTGCCTCTTCCAGCCAGGAGGTTATCAGTGGAGGCCTAGTGGGTTCTGGAATCTCCATCCCCAGCCAGTATTAATGAGGCATTCTCTCCTCTGGGGTCACCCAGTATTAATGAAGCATTCCCTCCTCTGAGGGCAGTAGACGCCAAGTAGAGTAACGAGACTTCTACCCCAACTTGGCAGTAATAAGGTAGCACCCTTCCCCCAACCTTTACCAGAGAAATGTCAGAATAAGCAAGCTAAAGCAGAAGCTTTAAGATCTCATAATATAATGTATCGAACATCCAGGTTTCACAAGAAAATCAACGATGACACCAAGAATCAGGAAGATCTCAGAGTGAATGTAAAAATATAATCAACAGGTGCCAACAACAAGATAACAGAAATGTTAGAAATGTCTAGGGAAGAATTTTTAAATTACTTTCAAAATGCTTTTATGAATATTATGACACACTTGAGACAATGAAAGAGTGGAAAGTCTCAGAAATGAAATAGACAATATAAAGATGAACCAAATAGAAACTGTAGAACTTAAAATAGAACTCAAATTAAATAAAAGTGCATTTGGGCTCAACAGCAGAATGCAGGAGGCAGAAAGAAGAATCCACAAACTTGAAGACGGAGCAGTAGAAGTTACCCAATCTGAACAACAGAGAAAATAGGCTGAAAAAAAAGTTTCAGGGATCTGTGGTATCATAACAGAAGATCTAACATTAATGTCATTGGAGTCTACAAGGAGAGGAGAAAGAAGGCAGGCCAAAGAAGTACTCAAAGAAATAATGACAGAAAACTTTCTAAATTTGGCAAGAGACATGAACCTACAGATTCACAAAGTTGAGCAAATTTCAAACACGATAAAAAGCAAAGAAATGCATGCAAAGGCACATCATAATTAAACTTCTGAAGATTAAAGATGAGAAAAATCTTCGCATAAATAAAAAAAAGTGGCACCTTATCAATAAGGGAAAGCAATGTGAATGAGAGTGGATTTATCACCCAAAGCTTTGAAGCCTAGAGGGAAGTGGCACACTATTTTTCAAGTGCTAAAAGAAAGAACCATGAACCTTAAATCCTACATCCAGTTAAAATGTGGTTTTGGAAATGCAGAAGAATTAATAAAATTGGCCAACTTCTAGTAATACAGACAAAGGAAAAAGTGAAGACACAAATTACCAAATATCAGAAATGAATAATGGATATTATGAGAGACCCTCCAGACATCAGAAGGATAATACAGAAAAACCACAAGCAATTCTACACTTGTAAGTTTGACAACTTAAATAAAACAGACCAATTCCTCAGAAAATACATGTTACTGCAAGTCATGCAATAGGAAGCAGATTATTTGAGTAACTCTGTAACTTTAAAGGCTATTATATTACAATTTGTAATAGAAAACTCCATATCAAAAGGTGACAGAATAAGAATCTACTGATTGATGCAGAAAAAAATTGAAAAAATAACTAAAATAACTAAAAAAATATAACTTTTTGGCAACATAAAAATTTGTCAATCATTTATCAATTCCCAAAAATGTGATTCAAGATTTACTCCTCCAGGAGTTTCAAAAGTCCAGAAATCACAGCTCTACAGTTTCCATGACAGTAATATAGTTAAAACTGTTCTTTTTATATAGCCTCCAGCTCAAAGAGCTGAATAAAATTGTTGTTAAATACATGTGGTTATTTAACAATTGAATGAATTTGACTGAAAATGGTGGCTATTAATTCTAATTTTAGAACAAATTCCTAATCTTCAATAAGTGAAAGGAAATCTTCCTTCCTACTGGTAATGCCCAATGCTGCCTCAATTACTCATATCATCATATACTGGGAGTAATGTGCTATGTAGTGGAGTAAATTCTAAACTCTAATAAACGTGTGTTACCTCACTCTTCAACTCCACTTCAGCATTTCCTCATTGTAATGAGGTATTTCTTAATACCACACTTAATTTCAAATATAATCCTTTTATATATGTATTAGATACAATGTATTTTTCATCTCTAATGTGTATTGTATATTTATTGTATGTTATTTAGATATGTTAATATATTCATCAAAATTGGAGTTTTTAACAAAATATTGCAAATTAACATATAAAATAACTAAAAAGATTAAATTATATTATTCTGTCCATAGTATTAGCAAAGTAATCATGAATTTATTAAGCTAATATATAAAATGACTAGTATTTACCTTTTTATAATAAGCAGGGAAAAATAGTCATGGTTAGACTATATGTAAGGAACAGAGCAGTACACTCATTTTCTAAGTAGTTTACTTATTACTTTCAATTTTGTAATCTAATGAATTAGGTCCAATGTAAATAATGCAGATTCCAAAGATGTATTCAATGTAAATAACTCTATAGGAAATATTTCTTCTTTAATGAAAATTTCAGTTTTGGAGATGGAAGTTTCTCATCGGTTCTAATTTCTCATCTGTTCTGTTACTTTCTTGTCAATTCATGTTACCAAATGTGAATTCATGTTACCAAATACACACACATAATAGGCCACCATTTTTTTCTTTCTACACTCATTTATTATTACCCTTATATCATTTTAGTAGTTTTATTGTTAATATTCATAATATGAGAACATATTCCACTGTTTTACATATATATAGAAAGATTGAAATGTTTTAAATTACTTCAGTATTCCACAAAGTATATCAAACCCAAGATTAGAATTTATAAGTATTTGAAATTGTTAATGTTTTAACATTCTAAGCTTAAGACACTTCTATTAAAATGTTTTTCGTAAACGTAGTATCAGTCTTCCCTATAAAGTGATATTTTAAGTGACATTTTCTAGGAATGCTTTCTAAAGTAGCTTGAAATAAAGTAGACTTTTAATAGTGATTATAAAATAATTTTCTTCCCCAGGTGTTTGTATTAGCAGATTTCTGTTGTCCCTTATTAGATAATGTGGTTTTATCTTCCAACATGTTTATACAAACTGAAGTCTTTTAAAACAGAAAGCCCTTTTATTGTGAATGTTTTTAGTATGTCTTAAAACCTGATCCCTATTTTTTTTTTTTTTCAATTAAGGTGAGAGGCCCTCCAACGGCAGGGGCATTTAAAGAAAGACCAACCAAGCCCACAGCATTTCGAAAATTCTATGAGCGAGGTGACTTCCCAATTGCCCTTGAGCATGATTCGAAAGGAAACAAAATCGCCTGGAAGGTAAGTCAGGACACAGCTGTGCCGGCCAGCTGCACTTCCTGGAGCGACATCCCCCAATACCAAACACACTTGACTGCTAAGTAAATAAACTGGAGTCATTTCTCAGCACATGGAAGATGGTGGGAAAGCTCTTAGAGAAAGCCCCCCTGTGTCAGCCATCCACCTTGACTAACAATTAAATTACAGCCTGCAAAGAAGAAAATGACAGAGTTGCTTTGCCTTAGAGAATTGTCTGCTGCCCAATTCATCTCTATTTTTATGAGAACCTGGCAGCCCGGCCTGATCAGGCAGTCCATCAAATGATGGAACTGGCGGCTGGATACGGAGAGCAACAGCCATTTATCTACCCCAAATTTCACCTTCCTGCAGGACACTTCCAAATGGAAGCTTTAATTACCTAAATGGATAGGTCAAGATTGTCTGCTCTCTGGAAATGCAGAGTAGAATACAAAAGCAGGCCGATCCCAATCCTGGCTCTCCTCTCCGTCCCAGCCTGTGTCAGCCCGCGCCATGGCTGTCACACGTGCCCTGTTAGAGGGTGACCTCCACCGCCGAAGCCATTACAGCATAGACATTTTTCTGACAAAAGGTTAATTGGCTTCAAAATAAATGCATTGCCTAATGACTCCATTCCAATGTGGTTGTGTTCCTTTAGAAAAGGCTGACTGATGTTATTTGTAAAAACTTGCCAATCTCTTAACCGGAGAAGGCTTTTACATTTAATTTGAGAAAAATAAATGCTGGTCTCTAACCGGCTCCTGCTATTTAATTATTGTTGTGATCAAAGACTTTGCTTTTGGTGATATTTATCAGCTAAAAGGGCTTCTCTGTCTACAGACAGCAAAGCAGTTGTGCACACTTATGAGTATCACATCAAGTTAAGGACAAGAAAAGGCTTTGGCCAAGTATCAGTTACATTAAGCAATTGACACCTTTAACTTGGAAGTCCAGCAGTCATGGCCAAAAGCAAATCAGGAATCGTTTGTAGTTAGTAACAAATAAATTTATGTTTAAATTTGTTAAACATAAATCAAAGTAAATAGCTTATAGTAATTTACTTTGAGAAATTAAATAGCTTAAAAAGGTGCATTAAAATTAAAATTTTCCTTCCTGTATAGAAGCATCGAAAGGATTATTTGCATGATATCTAGTATGTATTTTAAAATATTTTCATATTTTTATCAAACATTTCTAATTCTTGAGCAGTCATCCGATATCAGTTATCGAACTTAGAATTATTCCAGCTTATGTTACAAGAGGAACTTGGTGGTATCCTTATTAGGAAACCTTATTATAAAATTTTGGGGGGATGGGAAAGAGGTGAGTAACATTATTGTCTCCTTTATGATAGTCTCTGTTAGAGTCTGAATTTGTTATGTGAAAATGTATGTATGATGAGAAAAAATATGTAGCGAGTATAACTAACTTTCATACTTTAGTCTTAATATAAGTATGTATTTCCAAATTTTGTTGGGATTTTTGGATTCGTATATTTGATTGGTTGCATGGATTTTGTGTTTGCCTGTCTATGTACTGGCTCATACAAGATAACACAGTAGAGTGTCTTCAAAACCTGATTCCTGTTGAGTAAAATAATATGTCATAATTCTTTATAAAAAGTGAGTGGCTTTTGGTGTTTTTCAGGTAATTATAACCTACACATAAATTGCATTAATGAAAATAAGTTATATAGATTTATTACGATTCAAATAATTTTATGAGCAACCTTAGAAGTGTAGAGACTAGAAAAAATCACTTTGAAAATAAATTATTAATAAAAATATGAGATGAATCATTTTCTTTATCTTTGATAATCCAACAGTCAGCAGGGATATAACATGCTTTTCTTTTTTATGGATATATTAATTCTCTTAAGCTACTATTGATTATAGTACTGATTCAGCAAGCTAGAAAGTAATAAAAAGAAGAAACAATTTATTTGCTGTCACTGGTAGTATAATAGCATAAATTTAGAAAAACATCTTATTCCAGAAGCTGTGGACTTCTTTTAGAAAGTTGCTACTACATTTTAATTGCATTACTGTATCACTGAAGATAAGACATTCAGATTATTAATCATAGGCTTGGGAACCATCTATCCATAGTTTCATATTTATTTCGTGGCATATTTGAAAAAGCAAGAGACCAAGGCCCCGCACTCCTCTTGTGTGTGGGCAGAGCAGCAGTCTGGTCATGCAAACCTCTTGTCTCAGTGTCATAGCTCATCCCTCACTGAGGACTCCTGAGGAGCAGTGCTTCCCTCAGAGGATATGGCCTCTCTCAACTCTCCTCAGACACCCTAGGGACTCCAAGTGGATCTGCGAGCACCTGAAATGAAGTGCATAACTAAGTGAGAAGCATGTCTATTTCTTTATTGGTGTTTCCAGAGCCTATGGCTCTGAAGGACTTAGGAGGCACTGCTCTAAATCCTGGCACAGGCTGCCCCAGCCTCTCAGGGTCGTTCGAGTCTGTGAAGGTGCTGGTCTGGGGATCCCTCCGCAGGTCCTCAGACTCTTCTTCTACTTGTTCTGGATTAGCTGACCAGATCTTCACCAGGTTAGGGACCGTTGTATGTTCTTGAAATAACAAAGGTACTCTATGGTAACATCAGAAGGTAGAAGAAAGAGTTAGAAACAGACAGATGTCTTTGCAGGCTTAGGTTTCTCAGCCCACACTCTGCTCTCAGTACCAGTTTCGTGCACACGAAAGTGGTCATTTGTTCCTGATGCCAAAACAACGTGGCAGGCTGCGTGTCATCGTCTCTGTAGCTTCGTCTCTTTCTTGTGGCATCTCTGAAGATTGCAGCAGTGTCTGATCCAACTGTCTGCAGTGGTGGAAACGTTCCACATCTGCACCGTCTAATATGGTACAACCGGCCATATGTGGTGATTAAGCACTTGAAATGTGCCTACCGAGACTGAGGAACTGAATTTTTAATTTTATTTAATTTTATTTAATTTTAATTTAAATAGCCACATGGTTACCATATTAGACTGTGCAGCTCCAGATTAAGATAATGGCAGTCAAAAATAAATGCCTGAATCTGCTCCCCAGGTGGATAGAAGGCTTTCACTATGTTAGAATTGTTATTATTAAAGTGAAAAAATGGGACTCATCTATGGACTTATTGTCATGGTTTTCTACGCGTATCATAAATTTCTTGGTAAATATGAGAAAAGTTTTGCAAAATGTTTGTAGCGAAAATTTCTCTATACTTATCAATGGCAGTTCATGAGCTATGAAAGATGAATAGATCTCATCTCAAATATGAAATCTACCAGACAATCTTGATTATCAATGGTTGTAGTTATAAAAAAGCTTAAGGAATACTTAAACAAAAAATGTTAATGTGTTTCTTTTGCTACATTTTTCGTGACCCCTCTAACATTTGGGAAATAACGACTGTTGATTGTTTTGCTGTCTTCAATATACCTGAGGCACTGTTGATTTTTAGAAATAACTATATGGATTGTAAACCATTCATTTATTTTGAAGATGGAAACAGCTACACCTACGCAAAGGTGTCTCTAAAATCTTTCACTTTCTAGGCATTTTTATGTAGTAGATGTTGATACAGGCCGTCTTTCTCCATGATAATGTGCTATATGACAGAATACAACATGCACTAAGATGGTCTTGTTTTCCACTAAATTTCTAATAACCAGGCATAAGAAGGTCCCAGATATCAGATATATTAGAAGAGGAAATAGATAAACCTATAACCCCCTAGGAAAATCAAGATATAATACCAACCCTTTCACAAATGCAACAAAATCACAACCCTCTCAAATCTGAAAGGGAGAAATGCAAAATGGACTTGTACTTTGTCCAAAATCCCTCCCCAGTTCCCCCACAGCACCCAATCACCCCACATCTGACAATGTCATGGTGGTCCTTGTCCAGAGCAGCGGAGGTGCCAGAGGCCTTTCTGCAGTCTAGCTTTTTCTTCTTTGACATGTAAATGATATTCCATAGCTACCTATATTGAAATGAAATTAATAAAGCCAGAACTGATACACATGAACAGGTATATGTGAGAATGGACTTAGGTGGCCTCTACTCACTACCAAAAGTGTATCTTCCTCACTGGCCTATTAGAGACACATCAAATCTCACCATGGAGGCAAATTTCCCCTTAGGTTCATGTAGTAATTGTACCTGTTGATTAACATTTAGATCTCCGGACTTTGTTTTGTATTAAAAAATGCCTTCTTAATATTAATCAGATAGCTATAAACACTTAATAAATACTTTTTATAAATAAATGTTGACATAAATGTGTCATTTATATATTTATACCCCACATTATTTCAAAATGGATTTAAATTGTCTTACAAAAAAACTATAAAGTCAGCATAAATAAGAGATGAGAGAAATGAAAACCATAGGGACCCAAAATGGATCCAGTACCAATGTTAGTAAAAATAGGCCTATCCTGAAATCCTATAAGGCAGAGATCTTTGTCTGTGTTTCTGATTTGTTCACTCACTTTCCTGGTACCTAGAACAGTACTGTCACAGGGCAGGCGCCCAGGGGTATTTGTTGGATAAAAGTAAAGCATTCAGGAGTTGATTATTTTTAAGTCTTATTTCTCTTGCTCCATAGGCCTCTCTTTCCTTATCTGTAGGTGACAACAATGTACCAGGTGATTTCTATGGCCCTTTTAAATTAAGAGCATTCAAATAAGTTTTGTTTCATAATTATTAAAATAACAGTATTTTGAGATGTTCATGGATTACTTCAAAGAACAAATATAGAGTACAAATTTGCCACAGAGATCAATTCTTCTGGTAGTAAAATGGAAATAGTAGCAGCAGGACATTTAATTTGAATCCGTAGCCCTTCAGGTTCCAGAGTGATATGCAACGGTCTTGAGGTTGAACTTTTACCACGAGAATGCTCTTTAGGTTATACATGAATGTTTTTCAATGACTACTCATCCCTTAAAGTTTGCTTTCAAAATGACAAGTTAGCGTCCCTTTCTAAAGGACTGAAAATATATGTCGCACTTGAACACCCAAGTAAAGGAAATGCTGTGAATAAATTAATTAGATGCATAAATCAGCCTTTATAATTTCCACTGATGTTGTCTCAGACAACACCTTTAATTATGTGTTGACTGACAATTCCATTCAGTATTTCTTCTCTGGCATTTTCTCCTTTTTTTCTAGTTCCTTTTATTTCTCAGCAGCATTGGTATTCATGAACTATAAAAAGCTCTGTCACTGTGACTGTTTTCATTGACATAACTGATAATTTCCTAGTAGGAAAAACAGTTATTGCATGTAATTATTATAAAAGTGTGCACACATTTTCTTACAATTAAAATCAGCCCCGACTCAGGATAGCTCATTATCTGTAAATATTATTGCATTTTAAAGTAAATCACACTGTGATATGATACACGATCCATTTGCTATCAATGTATTCACAAGATTCTGTAATTTTGAGTTATAATTTAGTCCCTTGGTACCTTCAATTTCTTAATGTTTCAATTTCTTAAGGATTTAAAAAATTAATGCTACATCTATTGCCCCTAAGTTAAAACTGATATTGACTTTTGAAATCTTGTAGGCAAATTTATTTGAGCTGAATAATTTGTTTCACATCAAGGAGAATGAATGTTCTCTTAGAATTGTCCTGGGCTTCTATTTCTTTTGATAACTGCCAAAGCTTGAGTTTGGATAACAGGACTTAGTAGAATTTGCAAGGCAAATTTTACAAGAGAAGTGACAATTTACCTGATTTTTGTACAGGAGATCTGCCACGTTCCCACAATTATTTCCTTTGTGATTAATTAATAGACAGAGCTTATTCCAGAAGTCTTGAAAAAAATAATCCTCTGGCAATGAGTGTACCATTCTTAATGCCATTCTTTTATTTGATGTAAATTGCTACATCTTAAAAGTGTACAGCATGAAAATACAGCCATGTATCAGAAATAACTTTTATTTAAATTGGTTAGATGACCTCTGAAAACCAGATGAAAGATTTTCTGCTGAATGGGCTGGTGCTCCCTGCTGCCTATATAATTTATGTGAGAAATTAGTGCAAATGGTTCACTTTTATGGAGCAGAGCTGCTTGTAGCAAGCCTGCAGAAACAATTTTCCCCCAAGCCTCCATCTGTTCTTCAAACTAGGGCATATGCCATCTCATCGAGCTTGAAAGTCAACTGATTTATAACTCCTGGAAAGTGCATAGATTGAAAAGAAAGGTCGACCGCTGCTCTGTGACAGTGATTTGTTTGGCATTGGCTAAAGACAATTCACATTACCAGGGACCCAAGGGGAAACAAGAAATGTTGTAAGTTTCAGATCTCAGTAGACTGACAACTAGAAGAAAAACAAATCACTCCTGCTTTTTAAGTCAGACGACCACCACGGTTGAAAAGTAGGTCTTGGTAGTGCTGAGGGTGTCAAAGCTAAGCTGCCCCCCGTATTGTCACATAGCATCCCATGAAGAAATGTGTCACTGCCACCCTCTCAGTGGTAAATGTTGCCATTGTAGAAGTATCAGTACTGTGATGTTTAAACAAAAAATGTATGTCGCTGCTTGTCAGAAAGTTCTGTTTGGAGACACAAATTGGTCTTTGATGAATTTTCTATCTCTACCCAAGGTTAATCTCCAGTTCTGTTCCAGTTAGCAATTTAATGAATGGTTCCCTCCTGTCTTGTCACTCATCACATGTCTCTTCTCTTTACTGAAGCACTATTGAGATCAAAAGTCCTTTGACAGGTGACAAATGGAATCAGATTGGCAGGATGCTTGTAAACAACAACAAAAAAATCATTCTTTGTTTGATGTTTTCATTTGAATAGTCAAAGTGTCATCCTCCTAGATAACAACTTTTAGTATATTGATGTTTTTGTTATCTTTTTACTACATGTATGTATGTTTTTTGTTTTGTCGAAACTGTGTTTCACATGATAATTTTTAAGGAACTCAAAGGAGCATTCATGGTCCTAATTAAGAGAGGAGATTGATAGTGGACATACTGCCACAGGAATTCTAATAGTTTCCTCCAGTTTAATGACAACGAAAAAGACAATCATCTTTTAATGTGCAGGTTTAAGTTTTCAGCAGTCATTACTAAGATCTTTGGAAAGGAGATACCCAAACATGTGCCTATGCAAAGCTCCATGTTAGCAGGGATGCACACACATGGCTTTTCCTGTAGTAATTCTCATGGCATGGTGCCCAACCACGTAAGCAGGCTTGTCATTGTGAGCATGTCGTTAGCATGTTTTTGAAGAGAATAGTAACTACTATTTTCACAAAGTTCATTATGTCTGAAGCACATTTCTTGCTATTGGAAAAAGTATAGAAATGGGCATAGTTGACAGAATCATTTTAAAGCCAGCCTCTGCCCCTACTCTAAGACACTGTCTTTACAACAAATAATCCTACAGAATTTCCAAGGTTTGGTTTGAATCTGAATAAAGGTAAACCCATCAACCTTTCTAGTCATAAATTCTCAAATTTTGAGTTCTTATTTAGATTGCGCTCTCTCTGTTCATGCACAGGTTTAAGCACTTAAAAAGACAAGTATATGGTTTGAATATTTCTGAATTCTTGAATATCTCGAAAATACAAAATTTCAATTTCATATATGTAAAACATAATTTAATTGAAATTAACATTCTTAAATTACAATTGCTTCCCTTCATATCTCTTTAGAAGATAACATCTTTGTATTCTATTAATAACATATGTTTGCTGAAAAATTAAGACTAGCCTGATTTTATTCCTTTAATGTCAATCTGTTCTTGTTTGTTTGTTTTGTTTAACAACCTCGGTAAATGCACTATTTTTGTGTAATTAGAAGTTGCTTCCATGTATTTTTCTTTTCCTTTTGTGTATTCTTCCTTTACCACAGTAAGCTTATTGTCTACTTACTTGAAACTTTTTCTTAACTGAGGAGAGTTTTCTTTTGTAATATTACTTATTGTTACTCTGTCCCAATTTTCTATTTTCTTTCTTAGAACAAATATTACATGTAGATTATACATTTATATTCTATTCTATTATTTCTATCGTTATCTCCCTCAATATTTTTATCTCTTTATCCTTGTTTTAACTTCAGGCAGAGCTTTCTTATGTTTCCCATTTTTGTTGGTATGGATGTATCCATTACTCCCACCAGTTCAAATTTTAGCTGTGCTTAGGTAAACTGCCCTGCCCCTGGCAATACCCCGTGTCTAGCATGAGCATGTTTCACCTGGTCTTGTTCTGTTGGCCTAAAAGGGGGCTTTGTAACTTCTGACACTGAGATAGCTTAAGTACACAGGCACCTATAATCCCTAAAAGGCACAGATACCCAGCTCTGTCTTCGTCTGCTTTTACCTATAGCATTTTGCTTGTAGGACACACTACTTTCTAGGACAGAATGCAATGTGGTACCAGAAATCTCTGTCCCTACTTGCTGTCCTGTTGTTTCTTGAGTTGACTGTGAATGGATGTAGGAAGGGTGAATGGAAGTGGATAGTGCTTTGTCTTGAAAGGCAGCTACTTCAAGGTAGCAGGCTGGGGGCCTAGTCCCTCCCGCCCCCATCATCGCCCTTTTATTCTAGACCTTATGTTTCTGACAGGGCCAGGAAGGGAGATTAGAAAGTGTGGGAGAGATGAAAAAGCTGACTACCTACTTTTGGATTGGTGCCTCTGGTTGCAAAACATAAGCTGACTATGAATTGTGGTTTTCCAATCCAGTTCCGTTGATCTCATTTTCTGTAGAAATTCCCTTTATTTTCTGCCTGCACATTTGTTATTATACTGATTTGCTGTTGCATGTTCCGTTGTCCTCTTTTTCTGTATCTTCATAGATAATTTTGTGGTATGTTGGGAGATACTGTGTCAGAGATTCATGTCAAGATGCTATTTAAAAACCCTGAGTCTAAGTCGCTTTTGTGCATTAATGGACTCCATTCCTTTACAGAGAAGTAATGTGATCTCATTAACACTTAGGCTACAGTGACTTGTCTATTCATAAAGGAATTGAGTACTTATAATGGGTAAGACATGGTGCTGGGTCCTGTAACCTGCATAATATGAGTTCTGGTCTTAAGAAGCTTATTGACTGGAATAGATCACTATTCAAGGAAGAAACCGAAAGTCCTTTCAGAGTATATATCAGGTCTTAAGACAGATTGCTTCCGCTTGCATAGATCATAATTCTTAATCTTTTATGCAGTATGTGTTACACATTTGCTACTTCAATGATCTGGTTCAAATAATTTCTGTAGACAAACTTTTCAAATTGAGAGTCTCTATAAAATTTTTGCCAGTTCATAAATGGTTATCCATTTCAGTGAGCGCAGCTTGCTGATGCTTTCATTTTTCTTGTATTTCAGTTTTTTAATTGCCATACTAAGAAATAATAAATTTTACCTTTAAAATGAACTTTAGGCAGTCAATTCACATACCTACGTATCTACATATTGTGGCAATCCCAAGTATCAATAAGATATTACTGACTTCAATGTTCTACTCTGTACTTTGAAATAAACACTTTGAAAAAAAAATTATGTTTTTACCTGTTTGTAAATTTTAAAGGTTTATCATGCTTGAGATTCAGTCTGAGTTAAGTCTGAAGACTTCTGGAGTCATGGTTAAATACAAGCTGGACTTTCTCATTCCAGCTTTCACATCCTTGCATCTCTGTTCTCTTATTTTCTATCTTAATAATTTACCAGTTTAATCTACTGTATAATTTGTTGAAATGTTTTCAAATTTATTTTCAGTGAATATCAATTCTGGAATATATATATATATATAAATTTATTTTATTTTTTATTTTTGAGACGGAGGCTCGCTCTGTTGCCCAGGCTGGATGGAGTGCAGTGGCGCAATCTCAGCTCACTTCTAGCTCTGCCTCCTGGGTTCACGCCATTCTCCTGCCTCAGCCTCCCAAGTAGCTGGGACTACAGGCGCCTGCCACCACTCCTGGCTAATTTTTTGTATTTTTAGCAGAGATGGGGTTTCACTGTGTTAGCCAGGATGGTCTCAATCTCCCGACCTCATGATCCACCCGTCTCGGCCTCCCAAAGTGCTGGGATTACAGGCGTGAGCCACCGTGCCCAGCCTATATTTGTTTCTTAAAAAGATCTGCCTACTCTTATATTTTTCTCACTTTATGGTTTCTCTTACTATCTTTATCAGATTGTATTTTTAAGTACACTCATTTGAGGTTCTTTTTCACACTCATCTATTATCTTGAGTTCCTGGGGTGTGAATTGGAATCTGCCTTCTGTGGGAGTCCCTCAGGGCCTGGGTTGTGAACACACACCTGTGGTGTGCTTTCAGGTTCGTCTCTTCAGGACACACATTCTGAACCACTTTTTATGTGAATCAGCCTTCATGTTTCCTCACTGGGCTACTATTCACTGCTCTAAATTTGAGTTTCCCTTTCATTTCTGGGGACTTAGTATTTGCCTATGTTACTTTTGAGAATGGCTATGCATTTTTAAATTTTATTTTATTTTACTTTTCCTCCAGTATTTATAGCTTTTTTGGCCATGTTGACCAGAGGGGTTTCTATTAATTCTGTAAAATTGTTTTCTCAATTAACTGAATATCTTCACTTAGATGCAGATTAAAGTACCATCTTGAGATGTAATCTTTCCTCAATGTTAGACCAATTCTAATACTTCCACAAGTGAAAAAAAAAATCAATGGAATAAAATATGTTTTGTATTTCCCATGGAAGTCCCTTTATGTAAGCAAGTTACCTTTATGTAAGTTAATGTGTATTGCATGATTGTGTATGTGTGTGCGTAATCACACACACATAAATGAAAACTCTGTTGAACATAGCAAAACTTGGGTTTGGAAAAATCACAAGGAAAAGACGTAAAAATGTCGTGCCAACCCACAATTCTCATTTTTGTATGTATATAGTACATGCATGTGTATGTGTGTATTTATATGTGTATGCAAATATGTGTAGACATTTTGTTCCTATTTCAGTACCAGAGTAAAGATTTTTCTTTTCTTTTCTTTCTTTTTTTTTTTTTTTCTTTGAGACAGAGTTTCAGTCTTGTTGCCCAGGCTGGAGTGCAATGGCGCAATCTTGGCTCATCGCAACCTCCATCTCCCGGGTTCAAGCAATTCTCCTGCCTCAGCCTCCCAGGTAGCTGGGATTACAGGCATGCACCACCAAGCCCAGCTAATTTTGTATTTTTAGTAGAGATGGGGTTTCTCCATGTTGGTCAGGCTGGTCTCGAACTCCCGACCTCAGGTGATCCGCCTGCCTCGGCCTCCAAAAGGCTGGGATTAGAGACATGAAACCCTGCACCCAAACAAGATTTTAATTTTTTATTGTAAAATTAAGGTAGGTGGGGTTATCCTAAGGAGATCTTTATCTTCTCAATATTCATATCTACTAATATGAATCTCTTGAGAAGCATTAACCCTTCCATTGGAAAACATCTTTTCAAATGCTTTCCATTTGCAGTAAGTTGTGTAACATTTTACTAAACATCATTAAATACTTTTTAAAAATCAACAAATTATAGCATTGGATTGGAGATAATTTAGTGTTTAGAAATCATCTTCATAGAAAGAATCACTGTAGATTTATTAGTAATTTTTAGTTTTGAAGAGTTACTTGGGTAATGATTAAGTAACTTATATATGCACAAAAAGATTGTTCATTTACATAAATTTTTATTTATATATTTTAAATGCATTATGAGAAGTGCCAGTGTATTAGATTGCTAATATCAAAACCACAAGTCAAAAAATACAAAAGTTAAGATTTTTGTAATTCTATTTGGGAATCTCTAGCTTTTTCTGTTGGTGTGGGTTATAATTTCAACACTGCATTATTCTAACTTATTACATTTAATAAACTAACAATTGGGACTAGCTTCAAATCTCAAGTAGCAATTTAGCAGATGGTTCATTTCATGAGAAAGAAATATGGACTATGGTGGCTATGACTGTACTATTGGAGAAATGGAAGAAAGTGAAAGTAAAATGTATTGGTTAGTTGCAATATTACTAGTAATATTTTGTCTGGTTAATAATATTAGAATGTAGATCGATTTGCACAAATAATAAGCTCCACAACCAAATGAATAATCCTCTATGGAATATACTAGTATTGCAGAAAACCTTTTTGGTAAGAAATTTTGCATGCTATTACTGTAGAGCATCATTATTTGGCTTCTTAAACAATCACTTTGTTTTTCTCATCATTCGCTGTCTTGTACTTTATACATCAGACATCTCTGTGCATGTAGATTATCAACCATGCTGACTCCCTCTTTGTCTCTGAACCTGTACCATGCTGGCCTCTCTTGAATGCCTCCATTGTCTCCACATCCACCTCCTCTGCTCAGCCTCTAACTGCTCATCTGCTTACACCTGGCTCAGCTCTTACAGTCTCTTAAAAGTCTTTCCTGACTTTCCCAGGCCAGATTGAGTACCCTTCTCTGGGAAACCAGCATACGCTATAACTGGTCTCATCGCTGAGTAAGACAGTGATCTGCTTTCACATCTCCCCTCAAGATGGTGGACTGCAGAAGAGCTGGAGCAGGGTTATCTGACTTTGACCTGCCATAGCCCCTGATACAACATGAGTAAATATTTTAAGGCTGATGTTTCAAATGATTCATTAAAATACATTTTTATACTTTTCATATATTTTTGTTTGTTGAATCCAGTAGCAATTGCAATTTTCATCTACTTGCGAACCAAGAATGAGGGTGGTTATCTGTGACTTTGAAATTTTCTTTGCAGGCCCCATAGATCTTTCGGTAGCTCTAGTTATTTTTGTTTTCTTATAGAATGTAGTTTGCAGTACTTTTAAAGCCTGTATAGTATCAGCTCACTGAATATTGCTGATTGCTGAAGAAAAGTGTTTGTTCGTTTAAACTCCAGTGATCATAAATTGCATTCTTATCTATGTGTTGTCTTTAAATATGTGCTGTCCAGTTGGTGCTCATGTAACTTGTAAGAAGCGTTATTCACTTGCTAGGCGTTACCTGAGTACCTACTGGGTGCTGGATCCTGCTCTAATCTGGAAATACAGCAGTGAATGAAGCAGCCAAATTCTCAGTGCTCATGGAGCTTCCACTACAGTAGGAAAAACTAAACAACCAAACAAATAAATACAGAGACTGATAAATGGTAATGTGTAGGCCATTTGGTAATATTGTCTAAATTGTTTTTAAAAATAAGAGTCCTAACTTAATACTTTTCCCTGTTTAAAATGCAGTGATATCGAAAATAATAAAGTGTTAAGGAGAATGCAATGAAAATAATCAAATAAATTGTGCACTTTCAGAACCTAGTACTGAAAATCAGTGTAAGAGTTATAACCCAACACTCTAATGAATTAACAAATTATATTTTAATTACATTTTATTCCACTAAAACCCTAATTAAGGAATCATGAATGACTGTGTTTTGTACATTTCAACATAAATATTTTGTGAGTTTATGTAAATATATATTTCCTTTGTGAAAAGTACTTTTCACATTTCAAAAATAAAAAAAACCTAAATAGCCAAGCAAATCCATTTTTTATGTCCCCTTTCTCTCTTCTTTTGAAAGTGAAATCATTACTAGTGAGCAGATTTAGAAAAACAAACAGGAAATGATGAGACACATGTGAACAGATAAAATGTCATATCGAGATTGTCTTTAGAGAGAGCACACGAAAGCAAGCCCCAAATGCAGGCAAGGCCTGGCCTGCAGGGAAGACACATTCAGATGGAGTCACAGCTCATGAACTTATCTGGGATACAAATATATAAAAGTGTCTTCTATGGCAGTTGTATAATAGGATGCATCTGAGAAATTAATGGAATTTAACGAAAAGAGATGAAACTGAGTATTAAAGATGTGCACTATTCATTTGTTTGTTCTGAGCATTCTTTCATCCATCACACATTTCAGAAGGTTGCAATTTATTAAGTGCAGTGAAAGTCACTGGTGATATAGGCCTTTGTGCAGTGTATACAATTAGCCATAAGTTACATTCATGAGCTGCATAATGTGCTTTTTGGTCAATGATGAACTGCATATTTGATGGTGGGACCATAATATTATAATGGATCTAAAAAATTCCTATTGCCTAGCAATGACATAGCCATTGGAACGTTCAGCAACACACGTTGTCTTTTCTCTGCTTAGATACAAAAATATTTACTATTGTGTTATAATTGCCTGCGGTATTCAGTACAATCACCTGCTATACAGGTTGGTAGTCTAATAGCAATGGGCTACACCATATAGCCTAGGTGTGTAGTAGGCTATACCATCTAGGCTTGTGTAAATATGCTCTTTATGATGTTCTCACAAAAACAAAATCACCCAAGGACACACTTCTCAGAATGTATCCCTATCGTTAAGTGGTACATGACTGTAGAAAGCAGTAAAAAGTAACTTAAAATAGTGTAAAATTACTTGTGTTTTGGAAACGATAAATCTAAATGCTGCCTCATGATCAGCCACAAAATTAGTAGATAAAATTAGACACCAAAATTATTATCTCAGAAATCTAAATTATGTTTAATTAGTGTACATAGTTTTAAAATTTATTTTGCTTTATAAAATAATTTTAACCTCATAAACATGTTCATTTGTTTAATTTCTTTCTTTCTTAAAAAAATTAGAGATGGGATCTTGCTATGTTACCCAGGTTGGATTCAAACTCCTGGGCTCAAGCGATCCTCCCACTTCAGCCTCCCGAGTAGCTGGGACTACAGGAGCATCTGTATCTTAATGTAAATTCAATAAGAGTTTTATAGCAGTTGAAGTGAAAACATGCTAAATTTTGTATTGAAAGAGCAATGGAATATTTAAAGGATATTTAAATATATAACCTTAGCATGTCTTTGAAAGAACACGTGATCAAGTCCAGATTCTAATAGAAAGATCCCATTGTTACTGTAAGGAAGACAAATTACTTTTTCTCATTCATGGCTGAGGCTCCTGTAACAAAAAACAAATTAGCAAGAAAAAAAGCATACAAGTTTATCTAATGTAAGTTTTATAAGACATGGGAAGCTTCATAAGGAAATGAAGACACAAGGAAATGGTTAATCCTGAGTGTTCTTTCTAGCAGGTTTGATGAAGAGGGGACAGTTGTAGAGAAATAGGAGAGGACAAAGGAAGCTTGGCAAAACCTCTGTGTTCAGATTCTTCTCTGTGACCCTTTGTCTTCTGAGATAAGGATGTTCTTTTTTTCCGGGTATGGGAAGGGCACCCCTCACCTATAAGGGTCTTATGACCAGCTTTAGGAAAGAAGGTGGGAGAAGGTGAGAGAGAACTTCCTGCTTCTTCCATTTTTAAAGATGTGGCATATTTGGGGATAGCTGTCCTGACCCTGTCATTACCGAATCCCTTCTTTGGACTTTAGATTATCTTGCACTGCCTTTTCATTATTATTTATTCAAATGGGACCCTAACACAAAACCAATGTGATATAGAAAGTTAACACCAAGAAGGGCTCGTGTCTCTGTGGCTGCAGTAAACAGGAGGAAGGACGTGGTCCACTCTCAGAATGCTGTCACGGTTCAGAACTGAGGGATTTAATATTGGTTGGGTATTATTTTCTCTTCTCTCTCCCTCTTGCCCCATTTCTCACTGAATAGCAACACCAATGTATTTACCTGTTTGGTTGGACTACTTTGATGGACTTAAGCATAAAGTTAAAAAGGAGGAGAGCAAGCTCAAGTGTACTAACTTGAGCAGTTTGGGGAATCAGGGATTAAGATCTTGTGCTTCTTGGAGCCCTGGGGACAATGGTTGAACTGCGTCAGGCAGCCAGGCTGGAATCAGGTGGAGTCACTGGCAAGTTAGAAGCCCTTAATTTTGTCAGCCTCTCACTTCCTGTGACCCTGGCCTGCCCCTACCTACTCACCCACATGGCTCCAGCCATACTGACTTCCTTGATTTTCCAAGAAAAGAAATGCCCAGATCTCCCTCTGGCCTTCATCAGGAATGAGTTTCTCCAACTCTTGGCCAACTTCCCCTCTTTAGGGCTGTGCTCTGATATATCAAAGCAGCCATCCTTGGCATCCATTCTCATCCCCCTCTCCCCAGGGACACAGTGATGTCTCTCCAGAGCTCAATACCATGCCTGTCCCAGGTAAAACACTGGGATAAGAAAGACATTTTGTATGTGGCTCTCGCTACCATCCAGTGATAGCTCCAGATGATTTTAGACAGTAAGGATTAAAGGATGGTGATCTAGTTGAAAGTGTGCAGGCATGGTGGGGGGTAGGCGTCTTACATTAAAATGAAGTTTACTTATCAAGCATTTAGTTATTTGAGTGGCTTTGGTGAAGAGCTCAGCTGAAGGAGATGAAGTTGGGGAGAGAGGACGGAGACATCCTGAGACATCCCTTCTAGCTGCTGCTGGTAATTTCTTCCTTTTCTTACTTTCAACACACACATTCTCAGCTCTCCTTTATTTAGTCATGAATTTACTCATTTATTCAAGAAATATTCATTGAGCATCTTTGTTACTGCCATTAGTTCAAATAATATCTTCTATTTTTAATCTGCTTCATTTTGTCCTATTCTGTTTGCTATTAAAACCTACCTCTTCTGTGCGAATCCCATAGATTATTGTTATTCTTCTAACATACTGTTCATTCTTTGAACCTAGAAGAGTGCAACTTTCACGATGGTATTTGGAGCATGGAGGCAGGCAGGTAGGGTTTAGAGGATAAGAAGGAGACAAGCAGAGCTGAAAGGTTTTGAAACTGCCTTCAAAGCCAACACATACACCACCATTTATTCATTCTAAGACTGCCTTCAAAGTCAACACATACACCACCATTTATTCATTCTAAGATAGGTCTTTGTGATTAAAAGTTAATGATGTTCAGTTTATATTTATTGCTTTTCATTGTTTTATTAAATATTTCATTTGACAAGTACTTATTGAGCATTTATGATAAGCCAGACATTGATTAGTTGCTGTACATACAGCATCTAAATTCTTGTCCTGGTAGTGCTTGAGATTTTGAATAGGGTGAAATCATAAGAATGCCATAATATTCCTTGGCATTAGTGAAACTTGATAAATTTATTTTGTTTCTTTCATTAAACTTCATTTTCTAAGTTCTGGGATACATGGCAGGATGTGCAGATTTGTTACACAGGTAAATGTGTGCCATGGTGGTATGCTGCACCTATCAACCCAGCACTAGGAATTAAGCCCAGCAAGCATTAGCCATTTATCCAGATGCTCTCCCACCCCATGCACCTCCACCCCCACAGGAAGCCCCAGTGTGTGTTGTTTCCCTCCCTGTGTCCATGTGTTCTCATTGTTCAGCTCCAACTTGTTTAGGTTTTCTGTTCCTGAGTTAGTTTTCCAAGGATAATGGCTTCCAGCTCCATCCATGTTCCTGCAAAGGATGTAATGTTGTTCCTTTTTATGGCTGCATAGTATTCCATGGTATATATGTACCACATTTTCTTTATCAAGTTTATTATTGATGGGCATTTGGGTTGATTCCATGTCTTTGCTGTTGTGAATAGCACTGAAGTGAACATACACATGCACGTATCTTTATAATAGAAGATTTATATTCCTTTGTGTATATACCTAGTAATGGTATTGCTGGGTCAAATGTGTGTCTGGCTCTAGGTCTTTGAGGAATCACCACACTGTCTTCCACAATGTTTGAACTAAATTACATTCCGATAAACAGTGTAAAAGCATTCCTATTTCTCCATAGCCTCTCCAGGATCTGTTGTTTCTTGACTTTTTAATAATCGTCATTCTGACTGGCATGAGATGGTATCTCATTGTGGTTTTGATTTGCATTTCTCTAATGATCGTGATGATGATGATGATGTTGAGCTTTTTTCATGTTTCTTGGCTGCATAAATATCTTCTTTTGAGAAGTGTCTGTTCATGTCTTTTGCCCACTTCTTAATGGGGTTGTTTGTGTTTTTAAGAAAAGGTATTTTTTAATCAATTATTTATCATGAAATCTAAATATGCCTTATCAGTATTCCAATCTATGTGGCCTGGTTGTTTCTAAATTTTATTTTTAATAACTGAATGATTTTAAATAAAATTCTTGCTATATCTGGTTTAAAATGGTTTTGATGATTAGCTTTTGTTAGTGGCATTTACAAATTCTAAACAACTTGTACCACATCCATTATTTTCTTTAGCTTCTGCTGGGATTTGCTGTGTAAAAGAGTGTGGGAACAATGTAGCTCACATTATTCTGATAATTAACATCTGGGAAGGACAAGCTTCTGCATAAATTTTTCTCATAATAGGAGGAAGTGAGCAGAAACAGAATGAGCATTGTGGGATATGATTTTAATATTTAAAATATTTTTCTCTTAGGAACTGAACCTCTAGCTTCTGCACATAAAAGCAGTCTTTTTTTTTTTCATTTTTTTGCCCAAATAAAGACAATTCCAAATAAACTATTATATTTTGTTTGATGTCTTCCTTTCTACTCAACAGAGCCAATGATTTGCAATTTGAATAACTTTTCAAGCAATTTCTCTATTTCTTTTTAAAAATTTTTAAAATATAATTTATTATATGAAGATTTAATCAACATTTGAAAGGAGTGATGCCATCTTGCTTTTTAATTAAATTTCTTTTACTAGACCTTTCACAGTGGACTCAGGCATAAGTGTAGGGTTTTAAACTTTTTCCCCTCTCGACTAATAATGAGGTGAATTATGAAAAATAATAATTTGTCGTAATTTCCAAAAGAATGGGCTCTACAGTTTTCCTGTTACTAGTGTCAAAAGATGAATTAACTTTCTTTTGTTACCTAACCATTTGGAAAAATGGGAATACTTCTATATTTAGGCAATATTCCTTCTAGCTATTAACATGACTTCAGTTTCGTTTGGTTGTCTTTCTTCTAGTAACTGCCTCATTCAGAGAAGATATTACCAACACTTTTTGTCACTTTTGATTCCCCTCTGGAGCTCTTTTATGCCCCTTGCCTTGGCAACTTGTTTGTGCAGACTTTTCTGGAATTGGAGCATTGTTTGTATCTTTTAAAAAACAATGTGTTAATTATTTTGAAAAAAACAATATGTTGTTTCTTGACTTTTTAATAATTGCCATTCTGACTGGCATGAGATGGTATTTCATTGTGGTTTTCATTCGCATTTCTGTAATAATCAGTGATGTTGAACGTTTTTTCATATGTTTGTTGGTCGCATAAGTGTCTTCTTTTGAGAATTGTCTGTTTATGTCTTTTGCCCACTTTTTAATGGGGTTGCAATTAAAAAATATGTACCTAAAAAAACCAATATGTTAATTAATTTGAATTTTTAGGGCTTTTTTCATTATAACAGTTTTACTAATGATACTTTTATAAGTATTGATGCAATCTTATTTCTCTTCTTTTCTAAAATTGTGGTAAATACCCATGATATAAAATTTACCATCATAACCATTTTTAAGTGTATAGTTCAAGTCATGGTAAGTGCACTCACATTGCTGTGCAACCAATTTTCAGAACTTTTTTTCATCTTGCAAGACTAAAACTCTATGCCCATTAAACAGCTCCTCACTCCCTGCTCCCCACATCCCCTGCTAACCACCATCTTACTTTCTGTCTCTATGAAAAGGACATAATGAATTTTGTAAGAGATATTTCATGTATGTTAGGTGCACAGTGAAGCGTTATTTTGTTTTTGTATGGGTTGGTAATATGGCCTCCAAATGCTAAAAAAAGAGAAGAAAATTAAGTCAATTATCTTTTCTACTTGGAATGTTTAGCAGCTACAGAGAGTTAAATAAGAAAACTGCACCTGTGCTAAAAAATTATGACAACATATGAAATACATATAATTTAATTAGAAATTAAAATATCAGGGTAAAAATGTGTGTCTAAACCCTGTCTAAAACATTAGATACATTGTATAACATTTCATACATTGTATAATGAATGCATATATGAAAGGTTATAAAACCTTTAAAAATGATATAAGTTGTTTTAGGCCAGTTGAATTATGTACATGCCATTTCCCAAATATGCTGTTTAATATCCCTTACACCAATAAGCACATGTACGTGTGTATGTTTGCATTCAATTCACTTTTACCTGCAAAGACCCTGTTTCTGACATCCTTATTAAAACTTGGAATTGTTTGATTTTTTAAAAAATGTTGATAATTGCAAAGGTTATCTAGTTATGCCTCAAGATCACCGGCCTCTCTCTATAGCTTTTGCCAAAAATACTCCTTAAATCAATTGTCCTGTATCTGAATGTAGATTCTATTATATTTCCATCCAGATGTTTTTGCTAATATCATTTGTATGTTACTTTAACATAATGAAACCCAGAAGGTGCAATTTCATGTTAAAGAGCATAATCAGCGCTTATCATGTCCTAATGCCAATCCCAAATTTTGTTCTAATGTAAAACTTCGTAATAACGTTTGAAACCAAAGGGGTTTTCCTGGTTTACATAAACTACTAAATCCCCTTTATTTTGGCATATTAAGTTAAAATAAACTATAAGAGTAACTTAAATGCATATGATTACTTATATTTTTACTATATTACTTGGCATCATTCAGCCCTGTTTCAAGGACTTAATGCTTATTTGGTTACTCTTTTTCATTTTCCCATTTCGTTCCATTGTTTGATGCTTGGAATAAATTATACAAGCTAAACTATATTATTTTTTCACTATCTGAGTCTTTCTTTCCTGATGATGAATATGCTTTAGAAATGGTTTATTTGGTAAAACATTGTTTCATCAGTCATTCCTATCTGATTTAGTATGCAAAGTATACGTGAATTATTACAAAAGAGAATCTTTACATTAAATTTTATTCTGTTTGCCATTTGTCATCCTTTCATAATTATTTATAAAGCAAATTCTATTTCTAAAAAGAAGGTATAATATGATCTGGTCCTTCTGTGTACTCTTTTTATTGCTATTTGTAATTGAGTAATAGTGAGGGAAGCACTGTCTTGAGTCATTGGAACATGCTAGGAAATCATTCTTTGATATACACCTTCAAGTATGAGAAGATAAATCACAAATGGTAAATTGGATACCATGTTAAAATATCTGCAAAAAATTTTTTAACCATAAATGTATTTCATAAATAGTTATTTAATTTTACATCTTAAAATATAGATTTGATCCTGCATCTTGACAATGAAAAACCCGAGGGCTTATGAAATTCTATCCTAAGCAGAGAAAATCTGTGTTTTTTTGTTGTGTGGTGTTATATACTACACAAGTAGCACGTGCTTTTTAATTACCTGCTGTCATCTATATGAACTTGTTGAGGAAATGAAAATCAGCTTGGGTCTTACAGTCTTTCATTGGACACATTTCAACAAAAAATAATAACTCACTCCCAACTTTTCAACTCTTTTAAAGTCTTCTGTTTCAAATCGTAATGAAAAGTATCATATCATATGTGTGAAACTCATAAGTAAAATGATTCTTTTCAGTAGGAAAAAAGTGGTTAAAAATAACCTACTTTTTCTTCCTGTCTTTTCCTTTGTTTTGGTCAATTTTCCATCCCACATCCTGTTCTGTCTTCCTTTGCTTTATTGTTGTTAAATACTTTCCTGTCCTAAATCTTGAATTCTGACATATTTTTGCATGGCTTTAAGGTTATATTTGACTTTAACATGATTTTTATTTTTTTTTTTTACTTCTTTTTGGTAATACTTAATATATTCATTGTGCAGTATTTTGAATGGGAAAAATAAATAATCAATTTTTCTCTTCTTTATTCCTTCAAATTTTCATTATTTCCCTCAATTTATAAATCTTTATAACTTAGGCTTTCTCCCCTTTCTTTTTCTCAATTGGGTTATGTTTTCACATCCCGGGTCTAGCCTGGTACAGGGGTAGTCAGAGGGCTGTGATTTCAGGGAAGCAGAAGCCTCCTCCTCTTGGCATTCTCCTCAATATCCGTAACTGTTGCTTGGCACATTGGCCCAGAGTTGTGAGCTAGGATCACCTATCTGAACACTTCCCTTTCTTTCCTCTTCTGCCTTCCATGATTGCTCAGGCTGAGGGATTCAGCTTTCAAGTTTCCATGACTTTTACATCATATCGTCCTTTCTGCTACTCAAAAGTACTAAAGAGTGGAGGTGGAGGGAAGAGCCCTGTGTCATTTAGAAAGAAGTTCCATTATCTCTTGCTTCTCTCTGCTTCATTGCCCTCGATGTGATTATTTTCTATACCTTCAATCTTGCTCTTTTAGTCACATCCCTTCTTGTTTTTTGTATTTTTCATTTGATTTTAAAAAGTGTTTTCTTAGCATATAGGGGATGGGTTCATGCAAAAATATTCTTACAAATTGTGCTGTAAAATGTTATTCAAAGATGATCATGAACAAAGTATTCCAGAATATTGGGAAGAAAACCAGATAACTTCTAGACCATTTGTCTGTCTTCAGGTATAAAATTAATATTCAGATATTAGTTTGGGGATTTTTCACAATGTTACAAAGCTAGTGAGTAGCCCTAATGGAGCTAGAACCTAGGTCTGCTATACCAGGTCCCTTCTTTCTATTATAGCACTAAAACTCTTGCAGCTAAATGTTAGAGAAGATGTATATGCTTCCTTACAGAAATTTTAAGTATTTTAAAGCAATGGATAACCTGATTCAGAGATGGAAATGTAAATAATTGGATGTAATAGGTAGGGAATAATGTGGGATAAGATTAAGTGGAAAGGCAGAGGCTGGATTGTGAGGGTCCCTGAATGGCAATCTGAGGTAGCACATTGTCCTGCGTAGATAGTGGGGGAGATAATAAAGAAGAAAATTAGTGTTCATTAAAGTTTATGTTTCAGGCACTAAATATTGTGAATCAAGTATTTTATTAAAGAACACTGAGTATATATGTAACACGTGGTGCTAATAAAGAGTATTTGGGTTGTCACCAGCGTGCAGGTGGAATTGGACTCTAGCAGCTGTTTTAACAGTCCACACATTAAATGATAAGGAGTTGGAGTGGAAAGATGGTAGAAGAGGAGATAGAACTGGCAAATAATAGAATGCTAGTGATCAAGAGGAAGGACACATAAGGGGTGAATTCAAAATACTAGCAGCAGAGGATGAGATGCAAGTAATCTGTTTCTTTTAAGCAAGAGCAAAATAAAAATCTCATAATTTTTAGTTGGATTTGACAGAATAATCCCCACAACTTATCTGGAAAAATTAACAATCAAGGAAATCAAATGACATTTTCCAATAAGTTAATAAAGGAAGGACTTATCTCAATTAAGTTTCAACAAATTTTAGAAAGGAAATAGAACTGGGGCTTAAATTATCTCTGAAGGAGTACATACACACTGGCCAGTCATACACCTCAGCACGTTTTAAAAACTGATGGGGGCCTCACACAACAGCAAGGAAGGGTAAACAGTCATCAAAGGCATCTGGAAACAGGATTAATGACTTGGAAGGAAACAAAAAATTGTTAGCATTCCTTTTGCCATATATTTAAATAAATTATAGGTGATTTTGAAAATAAATACAAAGACTCAAGGTAGCAAAAATAGAGTATTTCCTTATTAAAATGATGCATCATATTTATTTTAGAAAATGTAGATAATATAGAAAAACATAGACAAGTAGGAAAAAAAATTCAACCAGAAGAAACCAATGTTAATGTTTTGGCAAATTTTCTTCCATACTGTTCTTTCCTATCTTAGTTGACTTACTATTACATATCATTTTATATTCACCGTAAGTATTTTTTCAGATATGGGAGTTTATGCCAACTGCCGTAGAAAATAATCCTCCACATCTCAGTGGCTTGACATAGTAAGACCATCTGTCATTTATCTGTCAGTCCAGTGTGTCGTGGATGGGCCTCTGCTCCAGGCAGTCACTCAGGGACCTAAGTTACTTTGATTCTTCTCCTGAATCCTCTCCTGTATCCTTTTCCCATAGATGTGGGAAGAGAACATGTAGGCCATTATGAGGGATGTTTATGGTCTCAGACTGGAAGTTCCATTCTTCACTTTCATCTACTTTTTGTTGATCAGAAATCAGCCAATTACATAGCCATGAATAACTTCAGCAGAGGCTGGGAAATACAGTCCATCTGTGCACCTCAAAGGAAAAGGGAAGTGGTCTGAACAATGAGTCTTTCCCACACTAGTTATTAGAACCTCCTTATTAACGTCATTTTTGAGGCTACATAACATTCAGTGACCTGGGTGAATCTTCAATTACATAGCATTCCCTTTTGTTGAATGTAATATTTTTATAAGCTGTCACCATTACAAATTAGTGGTTTTCATTTTTTATTGATCACAATCCTTCATTGTCTGCTGTTCAACATCTTAAAATGGTTATTTCTTATATTTTCTCCAGTGTTATAGTTATTTATATAACATGAAGGCTACTTCCATGCCAGTTACTCCATCATGGCTAGAAGCAGAAGTCCACTATGCTATATTGTTATTATTTAGTGTACTGTTTTACCTCATCCTTGTGTAAGTAGTTTTGTTTATTAATCCAATCTGAGTCTGCCTACTATTAGAGTCATAAAGCTGATGTGCTCTTTGTCAAATAATCTCGTATCTTAGGTTCTAGAGGAAATGATGTACCTTTATTAGGTAAATATGTGAAAAGTTTCATTTTTATAATGAAATGTCAAAAGCAGCCCAAATAGCCACAATAGGTAATAGTTAATTAAATAATAATAAATTCATTTGATGAGATATGTTATAATTTTGCACATTAGCAATGCAGTAAAAATACTTCAGACAAAAATGCCAGGTTAAAAAACAAACAAGCAAAACCTCACTGACCCCATTGTATATGAAATGGTACATTCCAAAATTAAACCTATTTAAAACATACTCACGTGTCCAAACAGTGAGCAGGAATCCCCCAGGCTTGCAAAATTCACTGCAACGTGGCAATGGGTATTATCTTTTTTTTTTTTTTTGGTGGGAAGGATTTCTATACTTTTTGGTAAAGTTCATTATTTATATAATTAAAACTAATGTTTTCTGGAGAGAGAAAATATTTGCTAAAAAATTCAAGTATATACATTTTTACACATTTTCTGTGTATATTGGTCATTAAAACCTCCTGTGATCAATGTTCACTTAGCTAAACTTTGACTTTTTTTCATTATCTCAAGAAAACGTTGTTTGTTGTCACCTTTAATATTTCTAACACCACATCACTGCAGACGTCATGCCAGTTCTCCTTCTCAGAGGCTTAGGACTTTAGCCTATATCATCTGCCTAGCTTCATTAAAAGTATTTTCTTGAATCGCATGTTTACAGTTTAATAGAAATGTTTTAATTTACCCCCAGCTGTTAAAATTAATTGCCAGTTTGCATCTTTCAATCTCTGAATTTTCATTTGCGTGTTATCATACACTACCTCATGTTTTGTATCCTGTGTTTTACTAAATATCACCTCATGATCATTTCCCAGCATCATTAGAGCGTTGCTGTGTTCTCAGGATAAGTAGGAGGGTAAGGCTCTGGGAGAGGAGGGAGGGAGTCAGTGAGAGGGTGGGGGAGCCGGCAGACCTAGGTGCGGGTCTGACCCCAGTGAAGCGGAGGGAAGGAAGGAAGCTGGAAGGAAACACCATGGCCTGCACTGCATCTCTAAGGGGAACTGGACAGGGCTGTCAGGGGGCCTTAGAGCCACAGCGGCCTGTCAGAGGATCCTACATCTCCAGGAGGGGCCTGCTTTCCTAGCCCCACCAGACTCAGTCACGCTGGGGGCAGCCCCGGGGAGCATGACCTCACAGGAACACAGGGTAGATTTTACAGTGCAGAGCTGGGTCCAGGGTCAGTTACATTCCCTGCAGTCAGAGATACGGGAAGGGCATTCTCATAGCCCCCACACTTTGTAAAAATCATCTTTAGTGCACCTACCATTCTATCTTAAAGCTATACCATATTACATGTAATTCTTCTGAGTAAGCCAGAAACTCAGAATCTTCCTTGACAATGTTCTCTCTCCCTTACCTCCGTAGCCAAACCATCACCAAGCCAAATGAATTTTGTCTCTTCCATCTCTCTTAGCACTGGCATTTTATATTCATCTTTAGTGGGAAGACCCTAATAATAAACCATCCCCACATCATATCCTGCCTCTTTAGATCACCCGTGTCACCCTCCAGTGGCTATTTTATCATATTGCCAGAGTAATTTAGGACAGAAGGCATCATGTTTATCCCTACTCCTTTCATCCACTTTTGGCTTTTCATAATCTTTTGGGTGGTGTGAAATAATCTCGGCAATTCCTGTGGTGCTTCGATTCATATCATGCTCCCCATTGTTCTCTGTGCTCCGCACACTGTCCACTGTGTCTCCCACACTGACCACTCTGCTCCCCACACTAACCACTGTGCTCCCCACACTGACTGCTGTGCTCCCCACACTGCCATGCTCCTCACGCTGACTGTGATGCTCCCCACACTGACCACTGTGCTCCCCACACTGACTGCTCCTCACACTGACTGGCTCCCCACACTGACCGCTCCCCACACTGACCACTGTGCTCCCCACACTGACCACTGTGCTCCCACACTGATCACTGTGCTCCCACACTGTCCGCTGTGCTCCCCACACTGACCGCTCTGCTCCCCACACTGACCACTGTGCTCCCCACACTGACCACTGTGCTCCCCACACTGACTGCTGTGCTCCCCACACTGACTGCTGTGCTCCTCACACTGACTGTGATGCTCCCCACACTGACCACTGTGCTCCCCACACTGACCGCTGTGCTCCCCACACTGACTGCCGTGCTCCTCACACTGACTGTGATGCTCCCCACACTGACCACTCTGCTCCCCACACTGACCACTGCGCTCCTCACACTGTGATGCTGCCCACACTGAGCACTGTGCTCCCCACACTGAGCACTGTGCTCCCGCACTGTCTGCTGTGCTCCCCACACTGACTGCCGTGCTCCTCACGCTGACTGTGATGCTCCCCACACTGTCCACTGTGCTCCCCACACTGACTGCCGTGCTCCCCACACTGACCGCTCTGCTGCCCACACTGACAACTGTGCTCCCACACTGTCCACTGTGCTCCCCACACTGTGATGCTCCCCACACAGACTGTGGTGCTCACCGTGCTGACCACCATGCTCCTCACGCTGACAGCCGTGCTCTACACACTGTCCACTGTGCTCCCCACACTGATGCTCCCCACACTGTGATGCCCCCCACACTGACCCCAGAACTTCACACACTGACCACCTTATGGGTCCACACTAGCCGGCCGTATCCTCCCACTTCAGCCATACATTCACACACTTCCTTCTTCCTAGAATGGTCCTTCACGCCCTCTTCGTCCAAGTCCTTTACACACAGCTTTAAGGCCACAGCTTGGGAGAAACTTATTCAAGGATCCTTCCTTGACACTCTGTTGAAGCCATATTCCTTGCTTGTGACCTCTTGCAGGCCCACATTTCTCATCTTTTAGTATTTATTGTAATTTCAGTTTCCCCTTTTTTGGGATTTTTCTGTTACTATACTTTGTAATACTCTGCGATGCCCCCATGATACTCTGCTATGAGGACAGTGCCTCCTGTTTATTTTTGCTCAGAAATAACATCTAGGATGTGTGTATTGTTGACTGGATAAGGGGCCTCAGTATACAGGTGTCAGCTGAGATGCAGGTATGGGAACAGTTGCAGTTGGAGGTGTGCGAATGGATGTGGTCCCCAAGGTAAAAAGGGCAGGGAGGAAACATCACCCGAGGTGAACACCTGTGGCCTGCGTTCTCTTAGGGAAGACAGAGCATGTTTGAAGGCACAAAGGTGCCAACATCAGCATGTGTTGCAAGATTCACAGTAGTTCTGAATAACCCGAACAAGGAGCTACTGGGGGTGGGGGGCTCAGGATGAAGACAGGAGTAGAAAGAAACCTGACCATTAAGTATTTTATATACACGTTGAGTGATTTGGACTTCACATCAAAGGCTAGTGGGAAGCCCTGCAAGGTTTTAAGGAGGAAGAGGCCTAAGCGGATGTGGCTTTCGGAAAGATCATTCCATCAGGAATAGCCAAGAGAAATTGGAGGGGGCAGATCAGGGCCAAGAAGCCCCTAGGCTGCTCCTGAGTGACCCCGGCGGGAGTGAGGACAGCCTGAGCTAGTGTCGGGAAAGGGAACCTCTAGAAGGTGCAGCCCCAGAGCTACCACAGAGCTGGAGGCTGCGGCCCAGGAGAGACCAGAACGCAGGAGGCAGGCTGATGGCGCTGCTACCAGCTCCAAAGGATGGAGCCCGAGAGAGGCCTTTGGATTTGGTAAGCGGTCAAATCTGAACTTTCTCCGTGAGCAGCGGACGAACTTCACCTTCTCCAAAATAGCACCGGCAAGGAAACACAATGACTTCTTTACCTTTTACTGAAATGTGTCCTTCAACTTTAGGAGTGGCAGAGAGTCAGGAAAGGAAAATAGAACGTCTATCTGACCAGCTGGCCAGGAGAACACAGCCTCTGACCAGTGCACCGTGGTGGGCACGGACAATCAACTCATGTTCAAAATATCACTCGAGGTCTGGCACACTCCTTCTAGATGAACAGATGAAATCGGGTCCAGAAATCTACAATGATGGGCTTATAATAAGCACTTTGCCCTGTGACAAGATATCAAGTAAAGCTTTATCAAACTATGTAGAATTCTTTCCAGCTTTGAAATTAAGGTAGCTACCTTTATTCTTTCAAAGACTTCCTTAAGCCAATTTTTATGAAGAAGAGGGAAATTTTGAAACACCTTATTTCCATTCTTTGTGATTTTACTTAGGATTCATGGATGGTAGCTGTGTTGGCTTAGTGCAATTTAAGGCTTATTTCATGTGAAATCAATTGGATAATAATCACTTACTGAGTGATCTCAGTATACACTATGTGCCAGGCACTGGCCTAGATGACAGAAACGCAGATACTTCATACCTAATTGTCTTTGCCTTCTGAATTTCAGTGATTTGGGGAGAAGAATGCACATGCGAGGTCTATGTATATAAAATACACATTCAGAACAGATCTAGAAATCCAAGTGCTATGGAAACACAAAGGAGAGAGCAACTTTAGGGGAAAGTGAGGGATTTGGAACAGAGATGTTGACAACTGAGTTGATGCCACATGGTAACTAAAGGTTTACCAGAGAAATGCAAGAGAAGGGTTGAGAGCAGAGGAAGCAGGGTTCCAGGCAAGAGAAACAGTGTTTACTGCAACACGAAAATACCAAAGAAGTTGACATTATTGGGGAAAAGGTAAGCAATTTAGTACACTGGCGTGCAAAAAGAATGAAGGGATGGTTAAAAAGAAAAAAGGACCCTTTAAGACAGTCATTAAGCTTTAATTAATCACACACATGTAAAGGAGTGGGGAATATCACACAAGCAGACCAGTCCATGTGCACCAAGACAAGCCTGGAGACAGGGGAGAGAGAAAAGAACAGGAAAGGCGGAAGCATCCCAAGGTTCTAGAACTATAGTCAGCTCCCGGTTTGCTCCACTGAGGTGAGGAATGCGTGCCCATTCCCAGTGCCTGCTGCTGAGAAAGTCACGTGCAGCACAGGGAGCAGGCCAACCCCTGGCAGGGCGCCCGACTGCCAAACGGTGCACCCCCAGGGGAACGCCGCAGAGCCCTGACTGGTAACCAGCTGATATAGGTGGTCTGCTCGGGCTTTTTGTGCTCGTCTGAGATCGGAGGACTTCATCACAGAATAGTTCCTGTCTATCCATTGTGAGGCTTACTCACTTGCATTGCTCTACGTATCTCCTTTTATTATCTTTCTAAAAGTACAGAGGTTATTGAAAACTACAATTCAGTATTTGCAATCATTAAAATCATAGTGGCAAATCATACCGTAACTTGTAAGTTTTAGATTTTTGAAATACCTGAATATATATATATATATTTTTTTTCTTTTGAGACGGAGTCTCGCTGTGCTCCCAGGCTGGAGTGCAGTGGCGTGATCTCGGCTCACTGCAAGCTCCGCCTCCCGGGTTCACGCCATTCTCCCACCTCAGCCTCCCAAGTAGCTGAGACTACAGGCGCCCGCCACCACGCCCGGCTAATTTTTTGTATTTTTAGTAGAGACGGGGTTTCACCATGTTAGCCAGGATAGTCTCGATCTCCTGACCTCGTGATCCACCCGCCTCAGCCTCCCAAAGTGCTGGGATTACAGGCTTGAGCCACCGCGCCCGGCCGAAATACCTGAATATTAAGACAGATTTAAAATATCTCAAAGAGCAAAGGCATGCTGTTTGCCACCTGACAAATAGTAGCTAGTCAATATTCTTGCATTTTAATACTCAGCAGATTCTGACAGCTTGACTAGCAACGAGTTAATATATTGTTTTTTATAACTTCATTAAGAAGAAGTTTGTGGGGTAGCATATTTCTATCTCGACTATCCCCAAAATGCCGTTTCTAAGGTCATGCTCAGTGCTAAGAATCATAAATGTGTGTGTCAATAGAATCACAAAGCAGCAGCATGAAAACTTACATTTAGGGGAAATGTTTGCTGATTCCAACTTTCAATGACTTTTATTTGGGAATTTTACAGATAATATCTTTAATCAATTGCATGGTCTATGATCTGTCAATCTCATGTGTGTAAGTAAAACCAAAGTTCATCAGATCAGTATTAAACAACTTACTTGCATTCATAAAATATGTGTAGCTTTATAGTGACTCTTGTTGACTTTCTAATGTGATAGAGTAGGCGTGCATAGATTAAAACTATGATATAGTGAAATACATAATTGGTCTTCAGCCCATTTCCTGGCATACAGCTCCTAAAATCCTTAGAATCTCCAAAATGATATCCTTTTGTATGCAAATAAATCGACAGATGGCAGAGGTAGCTTCAGAAAGGAGCTGGTCACCAGAAAGACCAAGGCATGACTAGACTGTTGGAACTTTCGGCCCTATCCCTGAGCCTAGGGAGGGAAGAGGGGCTGAAGGTTAAGTTGATGGCCAATGCACAATGGTTTAATCAATCATGACTATGTAATGAAGACTTCATAAACCCCCAAAAGGACAGGGCCCAGGGAACTTCGGGATAGCTTAGCATGTGTAGGTTCCTGGAGGGTGGATCGCCTGGAGAGGGCAGGGAAGCTCCATGCCCTTTCCCCCATACCTTGCCCTATCCATCTCTTCATCTGTATTTTGTGTAATATCCTTGATAATAAACCAGTAAACTTAAGTGTTTCCCTTAGTGCTGTGAGCTACTCTAGCAAATCAACCAAACTAAAGAGGGAGTTGAGGGAACCCCAACTTGAAGCTGGTTGGTCCAAAATTCCGGAGGCCGAGTCTTGCACCTGGTGTCTGGGGGAGGGAGGAGACAGTCTTGAGGGCCTGAGCCCCCAGCCCGAGGGATGGGAGGCCATCTCCAGTGGGCAGTGTCAGGACTGAATCCGAAGACACCCAGCTGGCATTTATGGCAGAATTGATTGCTTGCCTATTGGTGAGGAAATCCCCCACACATTTGGCCACAGCATCTTCTGTGTTGACTGTGGTGGTGGTGGGGTGAGAGCAGAGGAAAATGCTTTGATTTTTCCCTAACAAGGACCCAATCTGATAGATCCCCACCTGCCGTCGAGCCTCCTGGTGAGCCTGTGTCCAGCTGCGGCTGGTAGATTGTGGTTCACGGGGCGATCCACTTAATAAATGCCCAGCTCTCTCTCCTGTCCTCTCCTGTCTCCTTGCCTCCCTTCTGCACCCTGGCCGCAGCTTCCGCAGCTCGGCTTCTGCTGTCTATTCACCCACACTGTGATCTTCATTCCCACACACGTTCCCTTCTCTAGAGAAGTGACCTTCAAAATAATTCATTCACATTTATCCCAAAAGAATTCTGAAAAATGGTAGTCTCTTAGAGATCTTTATTTTGGCATTTAAAATGCATGTTTATCATAGTTGCAAGCAATGTAATTTCTAGTGAAATAGAAATATTGACATTTAAAAATAAAAGTATTTTTTTCACTCTGTTAATTGTATCCAGTCAGTTCTTAGTACCATAGGGATCTGATTCCCACCATCAGTCATTTTTAAAAATACATGAATTTGCTTTTCTTTAATTGCCAGAATTTTATGTTGTTCTTTTTTCCCCCTTGAAACTGTATTTTCATTTCACTCTCCTCTCAGAATGTTTTCCTGATGTAATTTTTTATTCTGAATATTCTTATTGATTATGCTATGATATGTAAATTAATTTAAACTTTAAAAAAATTTCCCATAACCATGTTTCCAGGAATTTAAATATATTTAAAATCTGTATTTTTACATAGACACTACATTGAAATGGTGTCCATCTACCTAACTCTCTTATGTAAGAGAATGAAAAACATACAAAGAAAAGAAAAGAGGAGAAAAGAAGAGAAAAGAAAAGAAAAGAAAAGAAAAGAAAGAAGGAAAGTTCCATCCTGGATAAATTTTGTCATTAGAAGTATTACTAATGCATAACTTTCAGAACACCTGTTGTTAATCAGCAGGCTTGTCCACAGGTTTACTTGTCCACAAGTAAACCTGGACAATGACTCTGGAACCCAAGGCTTGATCCTTCTCCCTCTGGGAGGGGCTACAATTAAATTCAGTTTTTTGTGATCAGCTTCCCCCCGAACTGGTGACTGCCTCTGCCTGACTAGAGTAGGGTGGAGTTTGAGTATTCCTATGTGCCCAGGGTCCCCAACTCTGGGTATCTGTCTTTCTCAGACAACTCCCAGAAGGAACTGGCACAAGCACTCCTGACCCCCAGGGGCCAGGGTGCCACCAGCAGCAGAACCCCCAGCGCAGGCTGAGCGGCTGAGACATGCTTCTGTGGGATGGGGAGCCTCCTTCTCCTGCGGGTCTCCCTGCACAGCCTTCTCCTGCTGGACTGTGGAATTTGTCCTGAACCCTGGCAGGTAGAGACCACAAAGGGATCTACCTTGCGTAAAAAAAAAAAAAATAGATGTATTACAAATTCCGATAGGTGATTTTTAAGCATAAAAGTAACATTTTATATGAAATTTTTCTCTTGATGAGATAGTCCAGGCTTCCGTTTTCAGTTGATCCACACATGTACCTGAATACTAATTTATTGTGAGATAAAATGAGGCCCGGCATTAATTTCGAGCCTATGTTTTATTTTATAGACGGAAGCATAAGAAAGCCCTGTTATAATAAAGCAGATGTGAATGAAAGGAATTTTAACAATGTCACTCAATTCTTTGAACTTATCCTGAGAATTATATGCCAACAATCACACAGCAATTCATTAATCAATAATTCTTTTTAGTGATCTCACCACTGATAAACCGCTGGGTCTGCCTTCAATTTTCTTGAAAATTGAAACCGCCTGACTTACAACAGGATTTGCTGCCCAGCCGCCAAAGCCATTCCCCTTCTCAACACTGTCACCGACATGATTTCAAATGGAGCCTGTGGCCTGGTGCCCTGGGGCCTTGCAGCCAGAGACAGTGAACTGTCAAGTTTGGGATGGATGAGAGATTTCCTTCTTCTGTAAAGCGGCAGAACTATTGTGAGAGGGGAGTAGAGAAAAGAGAACACCAGGGGCTTTCCTGAGCAGATCACTTTCAGAAAAGAGTACACTGAACGTTTAAAATCTGGAAATTGAACCCCTTAAAATTATTTGCATTTGGGTGCTCCGTGGAAAGCCTTTGTATGCCAAAGCTTTGTGTCCTCAGTGTAAAAATCTCTGCTCCAGAGTGACTTGATCTCCTTGGAGATCAGGCAGAAAATTCTGTGTCTTTTGCTTTTCTTCGCAATACCTGGTTGAACCATTGACTTACTGTACATTTCAGCTTTCTTGATATCCTACCATTATGTGTTACTATCAGCCTCGAATCATCCTTTCTCATTATTTTATTCACGGAGCTGTGGTGTTCTCAGTCCTTGTACCCAATCTTCTTGTTTTTATCACAGCCTTAGTAAGACAGAAAGAAATATGCATATAAAGCTATACTACCAGATAATGCAGGAACAGAAAACCAAATACCACCTGTTCTCACTTATAAGTGGGAGCTAAATGATAAGAACTTACGATCACAAAGGCGGAAACAATACACATAGAACTTAGTATCTGGGGGATGTAACAGTATGTACAACAAATGCCTGTGATGTGTGTTTGTCTATGTAACAAACCTTCACATGTACCCCTAAACCTAAAATAAACATTTTTTAAAAAGCTATACTACCAGATATGAAACATTAGACCAAGTACTTAACCTCTTTCTGAGTCTTGGTTTCCTTGTTTGTATCTATGTATCTACCTCATAGGGTTGTCATTTATTATAAAGATTAAATAAGACCATATATTCTTGAACTTAGAGCATTGTTGGGTCCATGCTAGGTATAAATATTAACTATTATTATTAGTATCATTAGTGTATTTATACATTTAAAATCTCTAACCTATTCTATGGTCAACAGTTGAAAGAAATATATTACTAATCTATGTCTATAAATTTTTCCTCCCTCATATTTTGACTTAAACTATAGGTTTTATTTTGTATTTGCCTTATATATTTAATTCTCATTAACTTGCTAGCTCCAGGGAAAGGAGACCAATTTCTGTTTGTTTGTTTGTTTGTTTAATTAAATGATTTTGTTTTATTCATCTTTATTTTCTTGACTGCATATAGTATCCTGTGCATAGTAAGCATTCAGCAATGCTTGTGGAATTAAATTTCGACAAAGCACACATTTTTTATTTGTGAACGTCCGTGAGTAGCTAATGATCTATTAAGCTGGGAACAGAAACTTCTACCTGCATAGTTCCACAAAAGAAAACCATCTGTGTGTTTGTTTAACCAGTAGAATTGAAAGATGTTTTGACTTTGCTCCAAGAATTAGAGTTTCATGTGACCTCCAGATAAATGCTGTCTGACACATAATGAGGCCTCACAGAGAAGGAATTAAAAAGCAAGCATTAAAGATCCTACATTATTATTATTTTTTGGTGTGAGACTGACTTTCTCACCAAAAAGAAATTAAAGCAAATATTTGTGTATGCAGTTTTAAAACCTATATTTGTTTTGGTAGATAATGTCACTGACATTAATTGGCATGTATGCATGAGAGTATGACCAAAAAGGCCTCTGTACAGCTAGTTATAAACCTTTCAGTTTAGTCCGAGGCTGTACCATGTAGGCCTACTATGAATTGTGTTTGATTCTGACTTCACCTAACTGAGCCTCATGACACGTGTGAAAGGCCCCACTCCTTCGCTGGTTTTAGCACAGCTGTCCCTTCAGTAGGCTGTGACTTGCCATCGAATTTCACATGGGTAGTCCCTTTGGAGGTGCACAGAGTCCAAAAAGCGTTTCTTCTTCCCTTCTCCTTTTCACCGTATCCTTGCACTCTTCCTAGAGAGGCAGAGCAGCCACTGCAGCATCACTGCTTCCACGCTGTGCCCTGGGAGCGCGCCTGGCTTGGTTGCTGCTGGAGTGGCTGAATCTTAGGAGCAGAGGACTCCTCGCGCAGTCTCGTGTCAACCATGATTCCTTCGTTCACTTCTAGCCCTGCTGTTAACTAGCTGTGTGATCTTGAGCAAGCTGTTGCTGCCTTCTCAGACTCGGCATAAACTGGAGATAATGCCCAGTGCTGACATGTGGTAGAGCTGTTGTAAGGATTAGGTGGAGGAGTGCCTGTAAAACACTTAGCACCCTATCTGGCACACAATAAGAACACAGTACATGATGATCATGTTATAATTATTTGTGATTTATGACACTGATGAAATTAGTAGGAAAAGTGGCCTCTGTCAGCCCTTCAGGCCTTCAGTTTAGACTAATTCCTAATCTTATAGAGACTCTTTTTTGCGTATCAAAGAGATGTAAGTATTGTAAATGTGTCTTAAATTTTATCTTATTATTTGATGAAGGAGTTATTATAGCCATCTGTCTTAAACAGTTATTCTAAGAAAAAGAATGGAGAAAGAAGAAATACAGAGGGAGGGACTTAAAAATATTCAAATGGCTTTCAAAATAAAATAATCCCAAAATATGGTATGAGACAACAGAGAGCTCAAAGAAACAAATAGCCAGGAAGAAGCTCTCCTGTCAATTTGAATGTAACTTATGACAAGGGAGACAGGAAGAGATACCCCAATCACCCCGGCAGCATGTGTGTCCACCTCCCAACTCCCTGCTTCTGGGAAGTTTAGTCATGTTTTCTCCACTGGAGATGCCTCCATAGGGCTTAGCAGTTCCTGGAGCACTGTGGACACTGGGTGGGAGACAGGTGATTTAAATGGCCTTCCTTGAGCACCAATGAACAGATGTTGCTAGTCAGTTATGGCCCCTTCTCACGGAGTCTGGGTTCAGGTTCTGCCTCTCATCTCTTAGACAGTGCCCCAGGCCACCTCCACCCATGCCGGACTTTATGCCTTCCTTGACTAGGAGGGCCACTTATCCTTGTTCAGGTCCAAGGCTGCAAGTTTTGGTTTTGTTATTATTGTTATTATTGTTGTTTTTAGAGACTTGGTCTGACTCTGTCACCCAGGCTGGAGCACAGTGGTGCGATTACAGCTCACAGCGGCCTCGAACTTCTAGGATCAAAAGAGATCCTCCCACTTCAGCCTCCTGAGTAGCTGGGACTACAGTTGTGTGTCACCACGCCCGGTAATTTTTAAAATTGTTTGTACAGATAGGGTCTCACTCTTTTGCCCAGTCTGGTCTTGAACTCCTGGCCTCAAGCGATCTTCCCACTTCGGCATCCCAAAGTGCTGGGATTATAGGCATGAGCCACCGCACCTGGCCTAAAACCGCCATGTGCATACAGCAGTGGAAGTGCTGAATTGTATTGTTATTGGATACTTTAGTAGTGACACGTTCAACCGGCTGTGTGGCCTTGGGAGAGTCATTTCCACATGATGAAGGTCTAAGCCCAGGAGATGATCAGAGAATCCTCCCGAGTCTCCTGCAGCCCTGGAGCATCTTCTGGTAGCAAATAACATAAACAGGTATCTTAATATGTGAGTGGCACGTCTCGAAGAAAAAAATCTCTCCACACAAATGGTAAAGACTTTGAAGGAGCGCCAGATCTTTAGCGCGTGCAGCACCACACTTTTCATAGATGATGTGATTAGTTTAAATGAGTAGTTGATTTTGCTTCATAAGTCAAATGACGATTCTTTTCAAGTAATTTGAATCATCTTTCACATTTTGATGCAGAACACATAGCCTTTTGAATAATTTTTTACATCTGCTATTTCGCCATAGTTTTTCTAGAAGGATTGAGTTTTCTTCTAAAGACACAGTGCTACGCTGAACGCTGATTTCCCCCTGAATTTTGTTTTTCCCATTTTGGGCTGAGAAGGCATCTGGAGTGACTCCAACGTGTTTACCTAGGTTTTCCCTGAAGAGGTTAGGTGATTAGACAATAACGAAGGAAAAGTGGAGTTGCCAGTAGGTGGCTCACTATGAATGTGCTTGGGACGGGATCAGACATGTCACCCCTCCTCCACTTAGCCTTTGTTTTCAATCCCTGCTGCTTTGAGCCTTTTTCTATAATGTCTGAGTCATTTGCAGGAGGGTGGGTAAAGAGGGGAGAAAGAAGAAAGCAAGCAAGCAACAGCCTTTGAGCTCCGGAATAGCAAAGGCCCCCATCTTGCTCCGAGAGTTCACAGAGCATAGCCCAGTCTGAGTTCTCTTTTCCACGCACACTTGCTTGTTCTTTTGTTCCTTGTGTCCTTGGCAAAGACTGAAAGAACTAAGCCTGTAATACTTGGGCCCTCCCGTGTCACTTAAGAAATAATAAGCCATTGTCCTCATTAAGCCACCCTTGTTTTAGCAAATAGAATCCAGATACTGGAGAGGGAACATTTTGAAGGGAGGCAGAATTAGAGTAGAGATGCTTTACAAAATTCCCTAGAGAAACTGCTTTGTTTCTCCTATTTTACTGCTCCTTACTGAGAAGATTCATATTCAAATGGGTTGGGGTTGTGAATAGTGGCTTGCACATTCTCATGCACCCAGGAAGGCTATGATTATGGCTAATTACAATGAAGAATGAAGCTCTAACAAGAGTGTTCCATCAGATTGTCGTTCATGCATGAAGTAACTAAGGCTGGCCAATGGAGGTGTGATTTTGGTAATTACAAACAATGTGGCTATTTGAAAAATGCTTAGTAAATCTGTTCAAGACAAAATAAGGTCTAATTAATCACTTTAGCTCTGAATTCTCCAGATGATCCATTTGCTCTGTTTTTTTTTGTTTTTTTTTTTTTTTTTTTAATTTAAGGTCTCTTTAATAAACTAGATCTAAAATATAAAATATGTTCTTGTTGCCCACACTTAAATGCAACTGTGTTACCTGTTTCAAAGGCTTCTTAATTCTGCCAATCATGTTGAAACCTGCTTTTAATGCAACTTGACAGAAGGCTTTTAAAAATAAATGTGTGTATATTCTTGTTGTTACCTGACAAGAAAATGTTTTATAAAAAGTTACTGTAACATATTAACTATTAATTTGGTAGCCATATTGGTATCATCATTGTGCTGACATACATTAACTCTTGAATACTCAGTGAATGTTGTGTTTAGCACTTGAGGAATGTCTAACTATACGGATAGCATGTTTTCACACTGCTATAAAGAACTACCTGAGACTGCATAATTCCTAAACAAAAGAGGTTTAATTTACTCACAGTTCCACATGGCTAGGGAGGCCTCAGGAAACTTAGCAATCATAGTGGAAGGCAAAGGGGAAGCAAGGCATATCTTACATGGCGGCAGGAGAGAGACAGAGAAGGTGGAAGTGCCACACATTTAAACCATCAGATCTCATGAGAACTCACTCCCTATTATGAGAACAGCATGGGGGAACCGCCCCCATGATCCAGTCACCTCCCACCAAGTCCCTCCTTTGATCCCTGGGTATAACAATTCAAGATGATATTTGGGTGGGGACACAGAGCCAAGTCAATCACTGTATTATAGGGAGAAGAAGTAATACATTGTCCTTACCTATCACAAGGTTCATGGCTGAGACCCCTAGAGCAAAGGACAGAGTAACAAGAGAAAAATAACACATTTATTTAATAGAGGTTTTACATGACACGGGAGCCTTCAGAAATGAAGGCCCAAAGAAACAGAGACGTGTGTACTTTTATGGACAGGCATGCAGAAGTATGACTGGAGGATGAAATGGCGTGCTCCGATGGGTACAAACTGGGGCAACTCAGGGAGACTTGATTGCCCAGTTTCTTCTCCGTCCTCCTGAGTGACATTCCTTCCCTCCTGGTATAGGACGGGACTCCTGTCACATGAGGTCTTCAGGGAAGGAGTGAGGCAGAAGGTCAGAGAGTGGCCTTCCCTGCTGTCATGACCTGCTTCAGGGAAGGAGGGGAGGAGGGAATTCTAGTTTCCATGCCTACTTCAGGAGACAGAAGACAGGAGAAGGTCACAGAGACCCTCCTGCTTCTGCAGCATTTTCCATTTTCTTGAGCCTAAAATAGTACACAAAGGTGCTATATTTTGGGGTATCATGTTCTTAGCCCCCAAAATATTCTACCTTAAATAATTGGAGGCCTCCATGAAGGCACAATGATGACACAGGAACTTATGCCTCTGTATCTTTTTTTTTCAGTAGATGATTGAAGTGAAGCTGTTTTGCGCTTGTCTCTTTTCCTGTTTGCCATTTTTGTACCTTTGTTCTCTCACCTAAAAATAGACTAATAAATGGCCAGAGTTGTTGCAAGAAATGTACAATGATAAAAACATCTAATTATTGGTTTTAAATGCATCAGTCTTCAATTTCTTTTAAATGTCTACTAGAATGAAATCTGCCCAACTATCTGAGGAGTTCTGTTATTTTTAACTTATTTGGTTTCTATATATGAACCCAAAGGAACTACCTTTTCCTAATTGAATTAGCAGGGCTAGAAAGTCAGCTCAACACACATTTGACTGAGAAGTGTCAGAGTTCAGAACACGCTATCCCAAAATACGGCACCTCGGAGGTCACTCTCTCACCTTCTCCCTCCCTCCTTTCCTTCACCTTCCTTTCTCCCCGAAGGAGGTTCATAGAAACCAAAATTTATCTTCGTCAGAGCAAATCATAAAACCTAGAAAGGTCGCTTTCAGACCTTCTCCCCTTCTCCCCTGCAGACCCTCAAGTGATAGGTGTCTTGCCCTGCCCAGAAAGGCCAAGAAGAAGCTAAACAAATAAGCCTTGCAGAGTCCCCCCAGTTTAGCACATTAAGTCATACCCACTTTGTGTCCAGGCACATTTCTATACAACTGTACATTCTTCCTGGAACCTAAGCAACAAAATTATGTAGTTTTTCCTGGGTCTTTGGGTCTTCATTTCAGAAGGCACCGTCCTGTGTCACAGAAAACCTTTGTTACATAAATCTGTTATGCTTTCCTCTTGCTAATCCACCTGCTGTCATAGGAGTCTCAGCCATGACTCTTGTAGTTGGTGAGGAAAAGGTATTACTTTTTTCTCCCCTACAAGAGTAATGGATTTCACAACTTTGACTGTTGTACTTTCTAAAAAATGGGTTCAGCAGGGAGGTGGGAGTGGGGGAGAGAGAAGGAAGACACAAAAAAGGCCAGTTTTTATATAGATATTTTCTTATTTTAACTAATTTATATCATCTATAAAGGGAAGCAAATGTTAAAGTTATTAGTTTCCTCAAGGAGATAACTAAAGAAAACATTCTTGTAACAGGGTAAGAAATAATTCCATACCTATATATCTATATAGCGTGCATTTCATTTCTCTAAAATCCAGTGATTTAAAGTTAAAAGGCCTCTTCTAATAGTTTTCACCAAATGAATTTTATATATACGGGAGACAGATAACATAAAAATGGTACAGAAAAACAGGAGTCTGAGAGTCTTGTTTCAGCTCTTTAGAAAATAAGCTGTCTAGCAGAACATGCCAACTTGGTTGCCTAAGAGGAAGGTAAACTTGAGTCCCAGTCACCATGTTGATTTATTCTTGTTTCCATTTACAAGTGGTCTGGAGTCTTTGATCTGCAATGTGTGTAGTTAAAATCATTGTGGCTATTATTTTATCTGCCCAAAATATAGATTTTCTAGGATTTGACAGTTTAAAGCATTTGCTTTCATAAGTTGAGATTTAATATTTAATGGTTTCTCTCAAATTCCTGATTGGTCAATATATTGTTGCCAATTCGTAAATTTTTATCAAAGGTATAAATTTGAAATGCTTTGCTGTATATCATGGAAGAGAAGTCATGATTATGTTCCCTAAGCAAGTTACAGAGGCTTCGAGTGGATAATTATTCTGTCCTTGTACCGGTACTGCCTTTGAAGAATTTCCATGTTCAGGATAAGAGAAGATGGTTTAAAAACCTGATGAATTCAGGTAGTTGCTTGAGAGAACGAGTAAAGTCCATTTTTTCCCTGATTAAAATTAAGTCTGTTAGTTCCTTTTTTTGCTCACCAAACACATCAATACAGATGCAGATAAGGTGAGGCCCCTTTCTGTAAATCAGCTGTCAAGGCCTATCAGGGAGAAAAACAATGGACAAGGAGGCAAACCGCTTCTCATGAAAGCTGTGCACTTCTTGTTTGCAAGAATATTTACGGGCTTCACAGCTGGCAGCAAAGAACATTTAAATATATGACTTTATACACATGCAAAGCATTCTGTAGATTAAATCAGCTCGAAGTGTAGAACCTGAGAGGGTTAATAGAATTTCTTGGTAACCATTTAATAAAATTAATGTGCTGTTGTTCTGATGTCTTAATTCAATTGGCTAATATATATTCCCAGTTTCACTCATGGGTGAGCCTTAGAAAAAGTGAATAAAGATTGTTTGAAGATTGCCAATTTTCTAAGAATGGGAATACAATAAATTGTAGGTAATCAAAATATTGAATCTTTGATTTAGGATCTGTTAGGCTACCAGTAATAGGTGCATATATAATGTCTTGTATATTCCTCAAATTCTTACTTCCTTTAACTTCCAAAATTAAAAAACTGCCAGAAAAGTATGGCAGGTGTTTTTAGCTACCTATCAAAGCGAGAGCAACTGAGACCCCGAGTGACGTCGTCAACACAAGGAGCACCACAGAGGGAACGTGGAAGCGCTGAGCAAAACCCACCTCCCTCTGCCTCACCACCCACCTCTCATTACACACATTTATTTCCATCGCATCATGGAGATGCAGAGGTGCTGGCAGAAAGTCCTGGGTGCTTAACCGTTAGATAAATCTTTTACTGAATCTCTTAAAGTTGTGTTCATTGTAATTGTTGGTGAAACCCTTTAGATCTCTGTTGTAAAGCTCTCTAAATTTCCTCTTCCACTGGTGTTCATAGGTTATGACCTGTCACACTGAGATGCTGCCGAGGGAGTCTGCACAGAGTGGTAATTCTGTATCTGCTAGGCCCTGGGTATTTTTGTATCTGCTGGGGTCTCGGTATGTCTGTATCCACTACGGTCTGGGAATTTCTGTATCCTGCTAAGGTCTCAGTGTTTCTGTATCCACTAGGGTCTTGCCATTTCTGTATCAGCTGAGAACTTTGGTTTTAGGCGACAGAACTCCTCTCTGTCTGGCTTGACCACACATAGGTTGGAAAGAGGCTGTACTATACTCTCTCTAGGATAGTCCACAGGCACTCAGTGGACTGAGGAGGTGGCTCAAAAGTTTGGAAGGTGTTTCAAGATTTAGAAGGCAGTATTCAGGTAGCCCCAGAGGGTCTTGGGAATGAAGTCCGATTCCCCCTTGTACCACCTTTCATGAGACTCGGGGTTATAGGGGCAAAGGAGAAAGACGGGCAAAGCTTCAGTCATGTCATTATATTGGGAAGTGAGAGGGGAGCGTTGGCTGAACCTCTTGGGACCCCCTGTGTCCTCTGTGGTGGGGGAGAGGGGAAGCATCTTTGTTTACTCCCTCAATGCTGTATACAACAGAAGAAAGGAGGTGCCTGAAAAGGCAACAGGGATACATGTAGGAAGAAGCAATTGATGCTAGGCACGCAAGAAATGCTGTAACATCTAAGTTGTACCTGAAGCAGAATTTCAATTTAATGTGCCATGTCAAGGTGGCCACAGAGCCATCTTTATAAACTGGGAGTATCCACATATTCCAGACTCAAAGAGCAAACATCCAGGACTAGTACAGAAAGTCACTCCGTGTAATTGGAAAAGCTTGCTTGTCTGCTTTCAGGTACGTTTCTCAACCCTCATCCATAACACGAAGCCGTAAACCCTAGAGTAAGACAGAGATAAAGCATGTGCTGGGATGAAGAGAGCCACTTTGGGGAAGTGCCACCACATCCCAGGCTGCAAGGCATCTCTCTCTGCTGCTTGTGCAGACTGGCTGGCGTGATCTTTGGAGCTGGTCTCATCTCGAAGGCAGGCCCTGCTGAGGCCTCTGTGCAGGCCCTGCTGAGGCCTCTGTGCCCTTTTGCCTGGGTTAGATTTGGCTTGAAAATTAATTTGAAATCATTTACTCTTGCTACTCTTAGCAGGTCAGTGATTAACAGGAAATTCAGTGCCCATGTTGGTCCTGTTTATAAACCCAGGTCTATGTCTTAAGTAAAAACAGACTTAAACACATCAGGGAACTACTCAGTATAGAGTGGAAAAAGCCTAGGCTGGGCTTCCACTCCAGGCCCCAGCACGCACTGCATCCACAGGCCCTGAGGGCAGCCCCTGGGCTTCAGCTGTCTGAGTGCACTCTTGTCTAGTACTGTGCCTGCTGTGGGCCACGTGCTCAACTGGTATTTGTTAAGCACATCATCAAGTTACTACGTGAATAAAACATCAGTTATCTGGGTCTTGGTTTCCACCATTTGTAAAACCAGAGAGTTGGGCTAGAAAACTTTTGAGTCCCTCCAGCACAGCGACTGATGTATAACATAATCAGCAATGTTGAACTTTGAAGAGAATACAAGCCTTCGGTTGTCACTGATATATTTCAGAACACCTTGTTACTATTTGTAAGGATGTTTGAGAACATGTGGGCAGATGCATCTATTTTTCTTCCCTAAAAGGTAAACTTGTCTCCTTTACAACCAAACAAAAGAGGATGGCACTGCATAGCAGATGCTAGGCTACAGGCTGGGTACCACTGAGCAGTGGGATAACCCAAGTTTAAACTTGAAACCACATTTGTGTGATAAGTGAAAGCTTCACATTAATAGAACATCGATGCTGTGGCACAACAGGTTACTTTCATATGTGTTATTTCATTAAATCCTTAAAACTTCAATGTTGTATGTATTTATTATTTAATAAATAAGGAACCACAGACTCAGAGAGTTTACTTAATTTGCCTAAGTTCACAGAGGTAATAAATGGATAAAACCGAGATTTGAATATAGGAGGTCTGAATAAATTGTTCATGCTCTCATACCTACCTATTTCATGTTATGGATTTGTCTACCTTTCTGCTTCTTTTTCTTTTATATTTTTACTCTACATGATCCTTATTTTGAGGCCTTCCATTGCTTTTTCTCCTTCTCTTGATTCCTGCATTATTTCCTTTCTAATATGTCCTTTGATGCATCTGTTTTCTCTATGGAGCCAAGGAATTTTCCATCCTCTCAGTTTTATGGGAAGATACAGAAATTCTCTACTCATTGAGTCCCAGTGACAATCTAATTATTTCTAAATCTCACCGTCCAATAATTATCTTTTTAAGCTCTTTCTCTTCCTCTAAATTGTGTGGTGTGTTCCCTGTTGACATTTGATTAAGTCTTTGCCCATGCTGCTTGAGTAAAAATATTTATATTTCAAAATTTCTGACTGCCAGTTATCCATATTTTGATGCTTAATGTCCATATCATAATTTGACATGAAAGGTATTCTTAAAAAATCATTTTATTATAGCCACAGAGTAGAGTTGGAAAAATAACTCTAGGATAAACAAATACATACTTATTCATTCCATACCTGCTTGATGACCTACTATGTGCCAGGCCTTATTCTAGGTGCTCATACGTAGTACCTAGAATCCTGTTGATCCTGGGAGTTTAACGATAGGCAAATGGATGTAAAATGAGATAGATGACAGATGTTCTTTCTTCCTGCCTATCTACCTATTTGTCCATCCATCAATCTTCATGAGAAAAGGGACTCAAGATTTTGAAAACCTCAAAATGCTTCCTTTTGTTCTAGCCCTTGCTTTCATGTTTAAATGAACTCTCAGTGTTGTATATATTTTAGAAAGTTTAATTTTCACTAAAATAAACTTTCAATATCTACAAGTGTTGACATTTAACTACAAGAATACTTTAGTTGGTTGGAAAATCGTTTCTGGTAAAGACTTCATTGTAGAGAGACTTCTCCGCCTCTGATTACTCCTACACCTTGACTGAGTACTGACTACATATACTAGACGTTTGCTGTGGGCACGTTTCATATACCGTTTTATTGTGTTCCCACTACTGATCTATAAAGTATGTGCTATTATGTTTTATTTCATTTCTTGTCCAAAGAATCCAATTTTTTAAACCAAAGAATCCAGTAGAAATGCCTTTAGATTTACATAGTGATTGTTAGGAGAATGATCTATAGCTCTTCGGAGTTTGCAGAACCTTGAGTGAATCTGTCACCAATTATGAAATGTTAACCGAACATTTGTGAACATGTGTAATATACTCCCTCTAGGACAGTATAAAACCTCAAGAAACCCAGGAAAATGGCCAAATTCTTGCTCTGGACTGTGGCTCTCAACGATAATTGACATATACTGGTTATTTAAGACCTCACAGCTGCTCTGGTCTGAACGCTATTTGAGATATAAAATTGTGGGCTATGTATGCAATCTGCCTTGGCTCCCACAAAATTAAGAAGTTTAATTATTAATGTACATGAGTATGTTGAGAAAATGATATAGTTCTGCTGATTATGATAGTCTTGCTGTGTTACCTACTGTTTTAGGATATAGGGATACAGCATCTTAATATAATTGACAGTAAGCCTTATTGTAAATTAATCTGAGTGCTTCACATTGAAACAGGATTCTTTTTATATATATATATTAAGTTTTGACTCTATTGATTCCTTTTAAACTTTCTGAAGAAGATTTTAAAAAGCTTAGACTGTAGCTATTCAGATTTATAATTCAACTCAACTCTGGTATATGATCCTGAAAATGTTTAAGTACATTACATATAACTTAAATTATTTAAAAGTTTATTTTACACTTCTTGAAGACTAAGAACTCCTTGAATTTATTTCACAAAAGGCTTATCTTCTCCAGAATAAATTTAACTTGCCTCATGCAATTAGCATTCAGAAAGGCTCAAATTAACTGGAACATAGCTAAATAGAACCTTTAATTAACTAGATTTTTTTTCTTTTTGCTCTACTTTTAGAGCTTAAAATCATTGCAAAACAAACAAAATAGCAAAGATTTGTTTTAAAAATCAGCCTCCAAGGTTAGTGCTAGGGTCAGTAAATAGCCAAATTTTCATATTATAAACCTATATAGTTATGATTTATTTAAAATGACAAACCAGAGACACCCATGTTTTCTGATGCATGAAAGAAATATTACAGAAATATTAAATATGTTATTTGCTAGGATTAAAAAGGTAAGCTAATAGATGTTGAGAATATTTTCAGCAATGAAAGACTAAAGCAGAATTGATTTCCTAGTTATCACTCTGAAAACCGAGAAATTAAATGAACCCAAACTCATTTTTACCGGCGCATTCTAATTAATCAAATGGATTAACAAATGCATGAGTGAGAGATGAAAAATACTTGTGGGAGAAAAACAGAGGTGATACTTTTGGTGAGAGAAATTGCTCATTTAAAATAATTTTAAAGGAAGTTACACATTTACTGAATACAGCATATGGAGTCCTGTGCTTCCAGTCTTTACGAACTAATCTCCCCTAAGCCCTACCGTCACCCATCCCTTTTCCAGAAATCTTCTAAAAACATCTCCTTCTTCTCCAACTACTCTTTATCATAACGTTTATTAATAAAGTCTGGCAACATTTATGTGCCAGGTACTATCCTCACTGACATAGAAACCCTGTGAGCCATAGAGCTCACTCTTCTGCTGTAACTTCTCAGAGTTCTCTGCACTTCAGAATTCGCCACTTCAGACATTTCATTCTTCCATGTTTATTTCAAGAGAGGTTTATCAAACACACAGAAGACAAAAATCTCTGAACTAGAATGCTGATTTCCAATTCCCCTATTTCAACTAGTTACCGACTTTCCTACTTCCAATACAGTTTGAGGAAACTTAAAAGACACAGTTACAATAAAAGCCTAAACAGAAAAGAAAGCAGGATGGAGAAAGAGAATTCTATCAGAGGAATCATGCTAAGAAAAGCAAATTGCACCCAACCGAACCAAAAGAGACCAGAGATACTCATGACAGGAAACTTGACAAGCTCCACTGTGCATATTTGATTAAAGGAAGTAAATCAGTGCATCAGGAAAGCCAAACATTTTCTCTTGACTGAACTTCAAGAGGTGTTTCCTCTGTGGTTCTTTGTCTCAGGGTTTGTCCATGATAGGCATGGAGAAATATTGGTTGCATGGTCAATAATAAATATAAGTGATACTCAGCTGATAACCAGGGTCCACAGGGAGAAAGACTGGGCAATAGCTCTCCACTCCTTGTCCTGCTTCCATCCACTGGGAAGTTACCTTTGCCAGTGGCTTAGTGCCAAATGCTCAATTGCCCCTGAGAAGTGTCACCTGAATGCTCCCCAGTCCTCTAGCCCATTGACCTTGGCACCCAATTAAAACAGCTTGAACCCTCCTCTCATACCATCAGAAGCCTCAGGACCCTACCTTGTGTTTTGTTATTCTGGGTTTTGTTTTATTCTGTTTTTGTTTTTATTCCGAACTCTTGCTGTGGGACCTTCTTGGATATCTCTCCATCCCTGTTGCCATTTCTCCCTCCACATCTCTGGTAACAGATGTGAGAATTCTTGGACATCACTGTGGCAAGCACGGTGGCCTTCCTCCCCCGCACCCTGGCTTCCTGAAGGGCTGTGCTGGCTTCTCCTCCAGGGTCCCTACCATGGAGCCGCTTCAGGTTCCTCTTTATTATGCAGAGCAAAGGGACTCTCCTCTCTCCCCTCCCAGACTATTCAAAAGGCCCGCCATCTTTGCCTTATTAAAATTCGCATTGAGATATTTTCCAAACAAAAAGAACTATCCGCAAGAGAAATGTAGTTCTCCTCCAGCAACTGGCCCAAATTGAAATGAGATTTTAAAATAATATTTCTCCCTGTGACACAGACACACCTTGATGAACCAGGTGGCAGCCCTCTAGGGTCCTGGAAACATCTCCCAGTCAGAACAGGCCCAGTTTTCTCCAGCAAGAGAAGAGGGTTCTCTAAGGAGCCCACGTCCTAGAAGGCAGCGTCGCAGAGGGGAAGAACCAGGCCTGGAGCCAGGCCGACGTTGGTTTAATTCTTTTCTCTATAACCCATTACTTTGCTGTTGGCTGTTGGACAATTCTCAGAACTTTTCAGAGCCTCACTTTTCTCATCAATAAAATGGAGAGAAGAAAGCTTAGCTTTGTATTGCAGGTGCCATTTACCCTTCAAAGTGACTTTTCTTATTCTAGACCCTTTGCATTTTAAGCTGGATCTCTCACTCAGACACCTATGAACAAGGCAGTACAGATGCCTTTGCACATGGCCTTGGTGACTGGGATAGGATACACGGTGTTCCTAGATCCGGTCTGGAGCCAGAGGCGATAGGCCGCCCTGAAAGGCCAATGGGTTTTCCAGTAGGACAGCCCTGGTTTTAAATCCCGTCCTTTCCCACTACTACTAGAGTGACCATCAGTCTTTTTTGACCTCAGTTTTATCTCTTTAAAATGGAACCAGAATTATCTCAGAGACAGAATGACATCTTTTAGACTGTGGTGAGGAACGCGCTTCCCATGGTGCTGGGTAGACAGCGCTGGGAGCTGTGGCAGGCCGGCTGCTGCGGCACAGTGGTGAGATGCGGGGCCACAGTCCTTCCCCCTTGGGAGTTGTTCTCCCCTGAGGAACAGAAGATGGGAACTCTTTGAGTGCCTGGAGAGGACCCCTTGCCCTGGCACTGAGTTTCTTCCAGCCCCGCCCCATGCAGGTGAGATCCCTGCTCACAGCCTAGAGCGCACCGGAGCTGCCAGAGCACGGCCTCCTTCCCGGCTCATCACCTGCTTCCTGCTGGAGGAACATGCAACGCCTACGCCATGCGCATGCGCTCAGGGTCTGCCGGGGATGCCCTGTCTTTCCTGCAGATGGGGAATTGTTTGGGATTGTTACACAATCACACACCAACACAGAATCCTACTGAAGAAGGACACAGGCTCGTTGAAGTCTGCGCTAGAACCTAAAACCACATTCCTTTTAGACCTGTTCTAGGACTACATTATCCTGATAGCTGCTGACACAGGGCAGCATGCCTGAAGCTCCCAAGTTAGACTGGTAGGTACTTTTAATTATTCCTCATTACGTCACGCTGGTCCACACAGGTACGATGACATGCGCATCCTCTGCTCAGTATTGCTTCTGTGCTGCCGGTGACGATGGCTTCATGGGTCTTTACAGAATGTAAAGGCAGAGAACGGCAAAGAGTTGCTGGGGTTTACCACTGAATAGCAGCAAAGACAAATCCCAAAATAACCATAGATGTATTTCATTATCAGTTAAATGGAGGGGCTGGGCTACGGCAGCTTCAGGATCCCTCTGGCTCAGAACGTTCCTTGATGCTGTCATTCCATCTATGTAACATAGCCTGAAAGTCTTAGCACATGTTTTCTGAGATTATCCCAGCAGAATACCTTGTCTGCAAAAGGCTGAAATTTATTATTTGGGAATAATAAATCAGAACAAAAAAGATGTAGAGTCCACGGCATATTATTACTTTCGAGTGTGCTAATCCTTATTTTATGAGATTTAATTTTCGTAATGTTTACCTTTCCATTCAGACTATTGTCAGGGAAAAAAGTGTGATTTTTGTGTTCAGGGAAGAGGTAGGCAAGGGACTAATGATTGTGTGCTTTGCCCTTGCTCAGATAAATGCTATAGTTATAAAAGTCGTGGCAGGTTATGGGGGCCCTTTTGTTTACCATGGTAGAATTAATACCTTACAAGTTTTCTAAGGAGTTTGTAAAATGTCTCAGACTTATTTTTAATATAATTTCAGAGTTGGAAAGCTAGTGAGTTGGAAGTAGTGCTTGGAAAGCCTGATTCCTGATAAATTCATTATCAATAATACCATGTGCAGAATAAAATTACAATTTCAGCAAAGAATATTCTTCCATAACATTTTATTATTACTGTGAAACTAATTAAACATTATAATTTGCAAGTAATTAAAAATTTACCTGAAAATATACTGTGAGCCCTCTTGGCAGTACGTGGAGCATTTTGTGCGATTATTTAACATCCGCTATTTTTTTCTTGATTGCTCTATTAGGAAATTGTACTCTATATGGTTTTATAAAAAGGAGGCAAATTGTAGACTAATTGAACTAGAATATGCATTAAAAGATGGTCTGCCTCTAGGAGATTGGGTGTCCTCTTTGAAAGTCCTCTGAGATGGAATGGGGACGTTCCTGGGAGCCCCTCCTGGGTTTGGTACTGTGGACTTACAGGTGACTGTCAGTCTATTAACTATTATGTGTCCATGTGTTCCTTAAGCACATTTTCACAGATGTATTTTTCACATGCAGGGAATGAATACAAAGCAACTAGCACACTGCTTGATGATTATCAAGTGTTCAATGAAGAGAATCATTCTGCTAGTAGTATTATTTGTGCGTGGATTATTACAATGCTCTAACGTTTTTAACTTTTCACTCAGAGGGATACTCCAATGAAACTTTTTATTATAACTCCTTGTTCACTTACCAGTGTGATTTCTTGCTACCACACATACATTTCTTCTTTTTTTAAAAATTTTTCTTTCCATAGGTTTCTGAGGAACAGATGGTGTTTGGTTACATGAGTAAAGTCTTTAGCGGTGATGTGAGATTTTGGTGCATCCATCACCTGAGCAGTATATACTGAACCCAATTCATAGTCTTTTATTCCTGACCCACTTCCCATGATTTCCTCCTGAGTCCCCAAAGTCCATTGTGTCATTCCTATGCCTTTGCATCCTCATAGCTTAGCTCCCACTTATGAGTGAGAACATATACATGTACATTTGTTCTAAATGTGCTCTAGTTTATCCACATATTATTGAAATAAAGCCACCTTACTTTATGTCGTCTTAAAGTCATCTTACTTTATGAGTGTTTCTTATCGGGTAGAAATTTCTGATATAATAAAGGCCAAAGTTGTAACATGTTTATTACCTTCACTTCAGCTAGACTCACAAAAATAGCTGCGTTGATAGCTCGTTCCTGATCTCTAACCTCTTCCTTCCTTCCTCCTTCTCTTCTTTCTTCATGCATTGAAAATTGACTAGGGCACCATTTGCAATGCTAGGATATGACTGTGAACAAAAGTAAAGGCCTGTGGTATCATGGAACATTAAGTTTTGGGAGTGGGAAATGACAATTAGTTACTTAATCAAGGAAAAGATTAATTCCAAAAAATGTTGATTGCTACGAGAAAATTAAAATGAGGTGATGTGGGGGTGATAACATACTCTAGATGGGTTGGTCAGAAAAGGCTTCATAAACATTGTAAACTGTGCTCTTTTTAGGAATTTCTTTTTTTTTTTTTTTTTGAGACGGAGTCTCACTCTGTCGCCCAGGCTGGAGTGCAGTGGCCGGATCTCAGCTCACTGCAAGCTCCGCCTCCCGGGTTCACGCCATTCTCCTGCCTCAGCCTCCAGAGTAGCTGGGACTACAGGCGCCCGCCACCTCGCCCGGCTAGTTTTTTGTATTTTTTTTTTTTTTTAGTAGAGACGGGGTTTCACCGGGTTAGCCAGGATGGTCTCGATCTCCTGACCTTGTGATTCGCCCGTCTCGGCCTCCCAAAGTGCTGGGATTACAGGCTTGAGCCACCGCGCCCGGCGGAATTTCTTAATATTTAGCATCAAAAGTATGCAATCATACTTTTGTATTTTATTTTATTATTATTTTTTGAGATGAAGTCTCGCTCTGTCACCCAGGCTGGAGTGCAGTGGCCAGATCTCTGCTCACTGCAAGCGCCGCCTCCCGGGTTCACGCCATTCTCCTGCCTCAGCCTCCCGAGTAGCTGGGACTACAGGCGCTTGCCACCTCGCCAGCTAGTTTTTTTGTATTTTTTAGTAGAGACGGGTTTTCACCATGTTAGCCAGGATGGTCTCGATCTCCTGACCTCGTGATCCACCCGTCTCGGCCTCCCAAAGTGTTGTGTTTTATTTTTGTTTAGTAAGTTTGATAAATAGGTGATGTTTGTATAATGCACATGGATTTTATGAAGGTGTATTTTAAAATGTGATTACCATTTTAAATTGCAAAGATCTGTTCATTCTGGTACAAGGTATTTCCCCAAGGTCTTAACAGAAATGTAAAGAGTTGATGCTATTCTGAATGCATATAAAACTTTTAAAACTGAAGAACATTGTTTAGCACTATACAAATTAGAGCAATCATTTAAGATCTGCCATAATGGCCTTCTTCTGTGCCTCAGAGAACTTGGAAATCATCAGTAGCCTATGCTAATGTAAAAATACATTAACCACAAGTTACACATTCTCATATGTATGTTTTCAAATACCAGCAATCATTTCATTAAAAATAAAACAAGCACTTACACTTATCTTAAAGACTACTTCTCAATAGAATATTTTAAATTCTTCCAAACACTATAAGATATTTTTAAGATTAACTACCGTTTTTTAGCTGAATTAATTTTGATTGTAACAATAACTATACAAAGTGTGGCATTATGTTTTCCATCTTATAGATAAGGAGGCTCAAGAACAGAGAGAGAAGTTCAGAGCTTGCCAGAATCACAGTCGTGGGAGATTTTAAGGAGGTGGACTCATAGCCAGGGCTTCTAACTCCAGATCCCCCAAGTTCTCTATGGGAGCTCAGTGTCATTGGAAAGCAGTAAAAGACAGTGGTATTGTTAGGTTGACTAAAATCTGGGGGAAACTGGTCACTGATAAATGTAATTTTACAGTATCTTCATTCTGTAGATACAGACTAATACCTCTAATAAATCTTATCTCTAGTAATTGAGTATTAGAATGCTGTATTATAAACTTATGCCAACAAAAATTAATGATGTTGAGTAGAGAAACAAGAAAGAAGATATTTCAATGTATCATTACCCCACTTACTTTTGTCTATAAGAAATTGCCCATTTCCAGATTTTTCTTTCCTACTCAACCAGCCTTTTGGCTTTAAAAAAATAAATAAATACGTAACTAGAAAATTAGAAATTAGAAACTTCCCTAAAAATTGTAATAAATATTGTACAGATTATAGAAAACCTTCATAGAAAAGAAGAGGGAGGGAGGGAGGTAATTTCTATAATTGGATTATTTTTGTAAAACCTTTTCAAGAAAAATTGCAGGTCCAGACACCCACATTGTCCTAGCAACTTCCTTGGTTCCCACCATCCCACCGCTGCTCAAGGCACCCCCACCTTTATTCTGAACTGAGTGGTTTCCAAGCACAGTTTGCATAAAGAGACATGAATAGAGTTTCAGGGAATGGGCGCTCATAGGTAGTGCAATACTTTATTATCTCTTATAATTATACCGATTTTGGCTTCAAGGCCTGAATAGCACTAGGTATCAGAATCTCAATTTTATTAGTACATTCAAAAAGTAATTACTCAGTTAAGAAGTAAAAGTTACAAAAACCAGTTTAATGTGTAATACAGCCATTTACATGGCAAATGTAAGCCTAACTCAGATTCCAGAGATGAATGCTTAGCTTGGGCTTTCTGCCTAATACGTCTTTCCCTGGAACTACAGGTATTATTTATATGTGTGAGATATGGTTATCAAGAAATAAATAAGAATACTAAATTCCAAGAGTAGTTTGGTAGTTTGGTTTTTTGGTTGTGTGTGTGTGTGTGTGTGTGTGTGTTTTAGGTAACTGGGGCACCTTTCTGGCTTGCCACAGCTTCCTCAGTACCTATAATAGTGCCCTGTCCATCATAGATTCCTAATAAAATAATGATTGACTCATTAATGGTAGGTCACATGCCATAATTTTCTCAATTTTAGTGGTAGAAGTTATTTCTTACTAAACCTTTACTTTCATTTACTCAACACATACGTGTCTGTCTTAGCTCTGAATCTATTGCTGTAGGTCAGCAAGATATTTTAAAATTGTTCTTGATATAATGCTATGAAATTATGTAATCCGGTCAAAGTAGGAAAGCATAAAATTGGCAAAATGTCCAAAGCAAAGCCCATACTGTAAAAATCATTGCCTGATGTCACTGGAAGTTGTTTTGAGCATGAAACCAGCAATGAAACAAACCAGGATGACCCTCTTGGAGCCCAGCTAGATCCTAAATGTCACTAAAATCACCAAAGCACTTTACCATTAAATGTGGTAAAAATCCCTTCAGAAACTAGCTAGCTTGAAAAACCAATTCGGCACCAAAACTTTCAGTGACTCACATCTTATCATCAGGCCAGCTTAAAATTAATTTGATGTGCTACCGTGACACTCGGCATGAAAAGAAAATAAGATTAGCCAGTAAATTTTTGCCTACCATTCAGCAACAAATGGAAGAGCCAAATAACTGCACAATTCACTCTTAGATTTCTTGTAACTCAAGTTATCTTCTTTTCAATAAACGAAACCAAGCTACAAACAGATTTTACTGCTTACAAATGAGCAGTGCTTCTGATTGTACACTTCCATGTTAGACCTCACATTAACAATATTGATTATTTCAGGAATTTGCATAAACTCAATATTGGAATGAATTGGTTTACAATTGTTTTGTATTCCAAACCAGACAGATCAGGCAAAAACATGAGGGAGTAAAAATATATATATATATATGTGCTCACATGAAGGTTAGGGTGTCAAATCGTTGAGTTTTTTGGTAACTTTACTTCCCCCTCTCCAAATTCTGAGATGGCTTAAATAACTTTTATTAATAAGGCAAACTATTTTAATCTTTCCCTTCAAACTTTAGCTGCCGATTTGCCTACCAGTTTGTGACTGTTGGAATGTCCTTTTAAAAATACATCATTTAGGGTTTTGAGCTAGGACTTGGGTGCCTGGATCCACATTCATCCATCTTCCTTCTTAGAATGATAACCAGGGGGTGTGTTCACAGGAGGGCAAGAGACCAGCAGCAAACAGAGTGCCAGCCAATTCACAAATCTGGGAAATGCCCAGTCAGCTTCAAAGCCAGATCTCCTGGGAGGTCACAGACGGAAGCATGTGACCTGAGCCAGAGGCTGTTTGCCTCTTTCCCTCACATCTCTGCCTGATGAACGCTCCCCAATGTGGTGATTAGATTTTATCACATCAGCATGGGGAGAGGCCAGTCAGAATCATCCACAAGTACCAGGGAACACAGAGAGGAAATGAGGCGTGGCTTCTACATGCATAAACACACATGCATTCACACACTTCCATACACATTCACACACTCTCACACACTTATTCCCACATCACACACAAAGTCACATTCATCCAACTCACACACATTCACACTCTCACATCATTCACACAGATTCTCACACTCACACACCTGTTGACACACTTACATAAACATTCACACAGTTACACATTCACATATGCATACACACATTCATACACTCACACAGTCACATGCCTTCCACCTCACACAGTCACACACATTTACACATATTCATACACTCACATACATTCATACACTCATCTATGCATTCACACATATGTATATTCACACATGCATACTCACACATGCATTCACACCCTCACACATTCATACATGTGCTCACACACATTTGCACACTCACACATACTCATGCACACACATTCACACACACAGGCATTCATACAGAGACATTCACACACACGTGCTTCCTTCACCTGCACCTCCTGTGTAGTATGGTGTTTGGACATCCTCCATCTTTTGTCATTAAACATTTTAAAAACTCTTAGCCAAAAGTGACTGAAAGAAATATCATCTTTATTATTCTGTAAGTTTTTGTTTCACTTAGGTTGTACATTAACCACTTGTCCTTTTCCTCTAAGTGACACAGAGTCTATGTCCAAAGCTGGTTTTCCCCCAAAAATTCTGCTGCAATAATTGTGTCCTTGACTTGGGGTGTATAACATTAAATGCATGGAGCTATCAACTTGGCAGTCCACTAATGCTCCAAATTTTATGTTTAAATAGTCTTCATTAGTTGTATTTCCAGGGAGGTTTTCTTCCTCCAGTATGATCTTCTAAATGCTCACTGGAAATAATTTTTCTATTTCCCTGGAGCTTGAGCTCCTGTGTCTGTCTCCAGTTGTTCTGCATCATGCTTGTCTGAAGTTAACAGTGTTGAGAAGGAAAATGTTTATACATTTCCTTCCCTAGATAGAGCCGAAGATTACAAAAGGCCTCCCAGCTCTGTTCCACCCCCTCCTCCATCCTAAAACCATGCATGCTTCCTGGGTATCACTGTTCTCCTGTGGGTGCAGCTATCTGGAGGGTAGCGTTTCAATATTCATGGTCACCATCCTAGGAGGTTAATCTTCAAAGAAAGCAATGACAAGTGGAACCTCATTGTAGGTGGATTTGAGGGAGACTTTATACTACTCTGAAGCTTTCTTCTGACAAGGAGGAAGCCAAGAGTGGGAAGGGAGGCCGAGGCCACAAGATTCCATTGGAAATCATCACTCTCTCTTCTTGCTGCCTTCTAATAACACAGGAGAGAATATGGCATCAGCAACTGCCAGCAGGATCCAGGAGAGGCTGAACTCTGTGACCTTTTCTCTTTATGGTTTACGTGATACCACTTTAATATTCAGGAGGCTTTGATTTGCATTTCTCTAATGACCAGTGATGATGAGCTTTTTTTCATATGTTTGTTGACCACATAATGCCTTCTTTTGAGAAGTGTCCATTCATATCTTTTGCCCACTTTTTGATAGGGTTGTTTGGTTTTTTCTTGTAAATTTGTTTAAGTTCCCTGTAGATTCTGGATATTAGTCCTTTGTCAGATGGATAGATTGCAAAAATTTTCTCCCATTCTGTAGGTTGCCTGTTCACTCTGATGATAGTTTCTTTTGCTGTGCAAAAGCTCTTTAGTTTAATTAGATCCCATTTGTCAACTTTGGCTTTTGTTGCCATCGCTTTTGGTGTTTTAGTCATGAAGTCCTTGCCCGTGCCTATGTCCTGAATGGTATTGCCTAGGTTTTTTTCTAAGGCTTTTATGGTTTTAGTTCTGATATTTAAGTCTTTAATCCATCTTGAGCTAATTTTTGTATATGGTGTAAGGAAGGGGTCCATGCCAGTTAGAATAAAGTCAGGAAACAACAGGTGCTGGAGAGGATGTGGAGAAATAGGAACACTTTTACACTGTTGGTGGGAGTGTAAATTAGTTCAACCATTGTGAAAGACAGTGTGGCGATTCCTCAAGGATCTAGAACCAGAAATACCATTTGACTCAGCAATCCCATTACTAGGTATACACAAGAATTATAAATCATTCTACTATAAAGACACATGCACATGTAAGTTTATTGCAGCACTATTTACAATAGCAAAGACTTGGAACTAACCCAACTGCCCATCAGTGACAGACTGGATAAAGAAAATGTGGCACAAATATACTGTGGAATACTATGCAGCCATAAAAAAGAATGAGTTCATGTCCTTTGCAGGGACATGGATGAAGTCAGAAACCTAACACAGGAACAGAAAACCAAGCACCACATGTTCTCACTCATAAGTGGGAGTTGAACAATGAGAACTCATGGACACAGGGAGAGGAACATCATACACCAGGGCCTTTTGGGAGTGGGGGACCGGGGAGGGATAACACTGGGAGAGATACCTAATGTAGATGACCGGTTGATGGGTGCAGCAAACCACCATGGCACATGTCTACCTATGTAACATACCTGCACGTTCTGCACATGTATCCCAGAACTTAAAGTATAATAATGAAAAAAAGAAAAAAATGGAAAATAACTATTTCCCAAAATAAAAAATGTTTAATAAGAGGAAAAAAATTTCAGGTGGCTTCAGTCAGATGTGGGCTTATTGGGACCAAATATATAATAAATGTTTTATATCTGATAGAAATGTTTTAGGGAAGACATGGTGCTATGTCCTTTGTTTCAGAAATGGCATCCCTCTTCTTGTCCCACACAGAAGAGTCAATATGCCTAAAACGTATCAGAAGGGATTTTGCTTTCCATTAAAAATGTAAAGATTCATGGTCTCCCTTTATAGAATTATAGTTACCAATGAACAAGTTCCTATCCCCAAACTGTTAGATAGCAACCATCACCATGGTAACTAAGTTGACTGCTATGAATTATTTCTTACAACATTATTTTTGGAGATTTACCTAAGGTGAGAGGTAGTTTCATTTAACTATGTAAATACTAAATTTAAAATATACCTGTGAATTATAAATAGTATGAGCAAAAAGCATAGTAGTAATAGTAGATTAAAATTCTGCGACTTTTTTATATTAGGGGAATTATAATAACTTTGAATGTTTGTTCCTATTACTGTAAGTAAGATGCAATATCACAATTCACATTTTTACAACATAATTAAAAATTAACATTATGACACGGAAATGAGATACTAAATTATAACGACAGTTTTTAAAAGTCATGTATGTGAATAAGAAAATTGTTATAAACTTAATTTTTAATGTTTCTTCACTAAGTAAAAAAACACACCGATGTAGCCATCTTAATAATGAATTCTTCTTTGAATAAAATAATCATGAGAAACTTTTTAACAAATAAAATGTATTTTACTATTTTAGAGTGTTTGATGCCGTTACAAATATTGAATAGACTGAATCTTTTTCTCATCTGTACTTGCCTATCTCTATGTATAATGAAATAGTTACTTGGATTCGAAGAATGACATCAGCAAGATGGCCAACTAGAGCCACCTGACACTTATTCCCCCAACAAAAAGAGATCAGAACAACAGATGGCTACCCCATGTTACACATTAAGCTTTTAAAAAATAGTACTAGGGAAATTTGGAATTGTTCTGGCCTTTGAGTTTGGAAATAGAGCTGACACATAAGGGACAAATTAAAAATCCTCTGACTTCCCCAATATGTTGCTGCTAGTGGTAGCTTACCGTGATTTGTAGTATGTTAAGATGAATGTATGTGCATAAGCCCCGCGTTATTGTAAATCTGAATGGAGTGAATAACTATGGTGACAAGTTTAAAGATGTCTTGCTTTTTTTCTTAGTTTATCTTCTAAAAATATTGTTGCTATTATAGAATGGTTCTTTGTATGTAATAATAAAATTTCAGTACTACTTAAATTTTTATTTACTAAATATTACTTTTTTTGTAATATGTATTGTAATTGCTTACAAAGGAGGACTCTCAGGGTGCTTCAATACAGTCTAAATGCCTTCCTTGCCTTTAAAAAGCTTCTCAGTTTATATGATGGTCCTCAAAAATTAACCCCCCATGTAATTCTTTATCAATTCAGAAGAACAATATCAAGCTTCATGTAAAATATATTATAAAATCCATACTTTATTTCCAATTGTGCATGAAGAGACATAGCCCATTTTAACCTTCATTAACAGTCTATAGTTCTCTGTTCTATAGAATCATCCTTTAATGAAGGGAGAATATAGCACAAAAGATAACACAGTAAAACTATCCATGTAACTCCCCTTTTTGCTCAAGAAATTCAGTTTTAAAAGCTCATTATCTATTGGGCAAAAAGTAACATTGCCACCATGTGATTTTTGGCCCAGTTGGCCTGATATTCATGTCTCTGTCTCGATACCCAGACTCTGTGTTTAGGAATCATTGAGGGGCAGGGGATAGTTGGTGCTAAAACTGATCTCTTCTGTTCATCTACACTAATATAGATGTACCATATACAGATTTTTAAATCAATCCAATGTAGGACATAAGAAGTTAATCCAGCAAAGGTTTTGCTCAGTGGTTAGGGTAAATAGGAGGCTTCATTCATTAATTCATTCCTTCAACAAATATTTATTGAACACCTGCTGTGGGCCCGGCCCTGAGCTGGCTGTGCATATAGGACAGTGAGTAAGACAGAGAGCAGGATTCAGTCCTCCAGGAGATGAGGCAGACTGTGGGTGCCCAAGCAGCCTTCCAGGGCCATCCAGTGAATTGAAGAGGGCAGGGAACTTGAAGGAGTTACTCCTTCTTCAAAGAGAAGTGGCTGATATATTTATAAGGATTTCCTGATATATCTACAAAACACCTCTCTCAAAAAGCATCTGTGAGAATGTGTGAGGGGATATATTTTTTAGGTATTAGCAGAGCACGCGGCATGTGGTGAGTACTGGGCAGTCTCCTTTTGCTTCTGTGTCAAGGTCAAACCACACCTTGGAACCAGAGGGAGGCTGAGCACAGGGGAGAAAACAGACATGTATATGGGGATCCTGTGAGAAGTGGTTGCCTCCAACACCTGCTTCTGTGCAAATGAACTTCAGCCAGCAGGCCTGTACTGGGAAGAGGGAAGGCCTGATCTTCTGCCCTTTAGTTGCAGCTTGGTTTCTTGTCCCTATATAAAATGTAGCAACCCTAAGAAATGTTGGATTTCAATGCAATGCAGCAAACATTTATTTAACATCTGTCACATAAAAGACTGTTGCTTACTTGGGAATTTGAGGATGATGTCACCAGGCCCCTCACTGGAATCTACGTGAGAGAATGACCACATACGCAGCATTGGTTTTTGATAGATTCGCTTAGGACATTTGTTAGATGTACTGCAACTCCAGCGTGCATTTCTGTTTATTATAGAAAGAGCAAAGAAACAACAACAACAAAAAACAGGGTCTATCCCACAGTATACTGCAGAAGAATGAGTTCCTTGTAGTGTTTTGAATATCTGAGGTAGAAGGTGGCATACAGCCAAGGTTCTGTGTATTTGTGAACAAAAATAGAAAAATATAATGCTTCGTATGTTTCAGGCAACACTAAGTTATATATAGTAAGATCAGCCATGACTATTAAACAAGAATGCTTTAGAAAAGATAAAATGAAAATTTATATTCCTTTTAGAATCAAACGTATCTTAAATTTCTATAAACTGTTGCGCCTCATACATATTACAAAAATAAGCAGTAAAAAATACATTCCACCTATCTGAAATCGTCTTCCGAGATACCCTAAAACTACACATCGCTTTCATCTGACTGTGGCTGCATGTGGGCAAGGCTACATTTCATGCCAGCCAGATCCACGTTGTGTAGCAAAGCATGTGCCAGGGGTGCATTGTTCAGGGCCTGGCAGCCGCACTGTATTAGATGTGCTGGATGTGTGCACAGAGCCGTGCTCTGTCTGTACATTTATGTCTATGGAAAGACACAGATAGTCAGGATCTTCTGTAGGTGTGCATGTCATTGTCCTGGTCTTGGTAGTTGCTAACAGTGATGCTGGCAATGGTATCCGGGAATAAAACTGGATTGAATGAGCCGGTGTGTGGACCACAGCCTCAGCCAGCCTCAGTGCATATACTTTATTTTTTGGATTTTGCCTATTAGAAGTGTTTATAAACTTTAAACCACCTGGCAGTTTTGGCTGAGAGCCTTACTTCAGGGGCTGCCTGATGGTTGTCTTCAAAATGAGCAAACTTTCAATGATGATTGCTCCTTAATGAACCTGTTTTCTTTTGGGGCTATAAATGAGGCCTAGGTTTCATGCCTAAGTCCTACATATACCCATGCAAAAGGTAGATGTTTATTTTTAGAAAAACTGTATTAATGACCCAAGTCCTGTGGGAAATTTAAATTAGAAGGGCAGAGAGATGGGTATCAATGCTCCAGCAACTGCATGTGACTAGGGTATTAAAGTGTGTTTCCAATCATCATGTTCAAGAGATTTGCAAAGAGGTGCACTTGTGGCTGTTCACGTGGCTGAAGAAACACAGGGAGCACTCTTCACCTGGGGGCACTCTCCACCAAGACCAGAGACCCTGGGGTGCTCTCCACCAAGACCAGAGACTGGGGCGGGGTGCACTCTCCGCCATGACCAGAGACCAGGGGATGCTCTCCACCAAGACCAGAGATCCGGGGCCTCTCTCCACCAGGATCAGAGACCCCAGGGTCCTCTCCACCAAGACCAGATATTGGGGTGGGGGGCACTCTCCACTAAGGACAGAGACCCTGGGGCACTCTCCGCCAAGACCAGAGACCCAGGGGCACTCTCCGCCAAGACCAGAGACCCAAGGGTGCTCTCCACCGAGAACAGAGACCCAGGGGCTCTCTCTACCAACACTTTAGATAGATGGAATCAGTGGCAAGTCTGTGGTAAATTCTTGGATGTAAGAATTATAAAATGCCTTGGATATGTGGGAAAATTATAAGAGGAAGGGTGTGTAGACCTCAGGGGCTCTTTAAGTTTGTCATCTTGAGTGAACAAAGCTCACCTCCTGGGTATGAACCCTGAGGAGTAGGCGAGCTGGGTTCTGATGAGACTCAACTCTGAACATCACACCTGAAGAAAACCATTCTCTGCATCCAGGGCCTTGTCCAGGTCATTTCTATGCATCCCCCAACCCCATCCTACCAACATGTCTTTGGATTTCAAACTAACCTGACAGGAAGCCTTTTCTGACCTTCATGAATTATTTCCATTGCGCTCACTCGCCTCTTCCCTACTTCAGCAGGCTTACCCTGAAGTGTTATTTCCCAAACCTTCAGAAACCTTCAGAAACCCTGACTAGATCATTTTGAAGATGGGGCAATAGCATTTGTATGAGTGCTTAGCAAACGATGGAAACCCTCAGCCCGGCTTGAGCTGTGCTCTCTGAGCTGTGCTCTCCGGCTGCGACCTTCACTGGCAGGAGCACCTTGAGTTCTCCTCCCTGTTGCATCGTCAGCCTTGGAGCAGTGACAATTTGCATTCGGTTATTATTTACTAAATGGAACTAATTTTTATATGATTAAAAATCAGAATTAAAGTTCTGTGGGTCATTCTGTCACTACCAGGTTGGTGTTTTTTTTTTTTTTTTTTTTTTTTTTTTTTTTTTTTTTTTTAGCTGACTACTAATTTGTTAGATTTTTTTTTTAAGTGTGATTTCACATAATTATAAAGGCATATTGGCTGATGTTACGTAAACGGTCTGGCACATGAAATATCCAGGAAAGAGTTTTCCTTTCAGCTCTCATGACACAGCTTGTTGGGGCCTGCCGCCTATGTAGCTGGCCTCTAATTAATTTATTAGATTTTAAAAGTGTGAGTTCACAGAATTACGAAGACATATTTGCTGATGGCATATGAAATATCTGGCACATTACAAATGTCCAATAAATGTAAGTTCCCCTTTCATTCCTCTCATGGCATGGATGACTCAGTCTCTGCTTATTGACACGGTGCTCACAATGTTAACAAGTTTAGAGAATGATTTTATATTTATTACCCTCTTTTTAATCACATCTTTAATTTTATCAGTTTTTAAAATATTTTCCAGTCTCAGGGTAAGTCCAGTACGTATGATTTATATTCAGCAGGAGCAAACGTCAAGTGGTTCAGAAGCCATCAAATGATTTTTCAAAAACTGTGTGTGTATCAATGTGTGTGCATGCATATATATATATCTACATACACACATGCAGGTGACCCTTGAACAATGCAGGGTTTAGAGGCACACAGTCAGAAATCTACATTCCACATAGAACTTCTGACTCCCCCAAAATTTAACTACTAATACCCTACTGTTGCCTGAAAGTTTCACCAATAACATAAACAGGTGATTAACACATAAATAGACTGCTATCTACATATATTATATGCATTCATAACATATTTAACTTTTGTTTTGTTATTTTGAGACAGAGTCTCACTCTATCGCCCAAGCTGGAGTGTAATGCGCTATTGTAGCTTACCGAGGCCTCTACCTCCCAGGCTCAAGCGATCCTCCCACCTCAGCCTCCCGCCTAAGTCCCCCAAGTAGCTGAGACCACAGGCACGCCACCACACCTGGTTAATTTTTGTAGAGATGGGGTTTTGCCGAGTTGCCCAGACTGTCCTTGAAATCCTGGGCTCAAGTGATCTGCCTGCCTTGGCCTCCCAAAGTGCTGGGATTACAGGAGTGAGCCACTGCGCCCTGCACTTTTTGTTGTTTTCTTTCCCCAATATTTCTAGGCTAGAAGTTTCATTTGTAAGTTTTTTCAAACTGTCACAAATCACCAAGAAATTTTCCAGTATATTTATTGAAAAAAATCCATGTATAAGTGAACCTGGGCAGTTCAAATTTGTGTTGTTCAAGGGTTTGTCTGCATAAAAATACATACATACATGCACACAAATATAAATGATAGATATAGACAGTCAATTACAAAGCAAATTGGGTCAAATGTTAACAGTAGGTAAATCTGGGTAAAGGGTGAATGGGATATGGATGTTATCTCTACTATTTTTGTAAATATGAAATTATTTCCTAACAAATTTTTTTTACAAATTAAACAAGCCACTTATGACTATTTCATGAATTTTAGTTACTAGCAGTACGTGGTGTAAATGTTTTGTACTAAATTTGAACACAATGGTGTTTATGGTAAACCTGATATATAAAATAACGGTGTTAACATGTCACCGTCTCTTACGTGGAGTGATACGTGTATGCCTGTGTGTGGTAGTTGGCATTTATGTGTATTTTGCCAGCTCTCCAATGATAAACCTAAAAATCTCTAAACCTAAAAGTCTCAGCACTAAAACTCCAGCAAGGTCAAACAAAGATTTCAGGGGCCCAAGCTCATCTATTAACATAACATGAACCCAGCCCGTGTAATGTACTGAAATTGTGCCATGCCACTTACACTTAAACGAAGAGAAGTTCTGTGCTCTGGGTTTCTCAGTACACATTTATTCAGCACCCTGCTTCACTTTAGAAGTGAAGTTGGGGGCTCAATGTGACCCACGTCACTTGCCCATTAAAAAAGCCACCATCATCATAATACCATAATTTTCTGCATGAAATTTTGGTCTTCATACCCTTGTAGAGGTTCCTCTATGTACAAGATTGCACAAAACACTGCAGGGATTGTAAACCATGAACAAAACATGGTTTGCTTTCAATGCTCTGCAGAGTTTGGCCTTTTGGCTAACCTTTTTATTTTCTGGGAACTTTCTTTTTATTGTTATTATTATTATTATTTGTTTTTTGAGATAGAGTCTTGCTCTGTTGCCCAGGCTGGAGTGCAGTGGCACGACTTTGGCTCACTGCAACCTCTGCCTCCTGGGTTCAAGCGATTCTCCTGCCTCAGCCTCCCAAGTAGCTGGGGTTATAGGAGCGTGCCACAATACCTGGCTGATTTTTGTATTTTTTGGTAGAGATAAGGTTTCACCATGTTGGCCATGTTGGTCTCGAACGCCTGACCTCAAGCGATCTGCCCGCCTCGGCCTCCCAAAGTGCTGGAATTACAGGCGTGAGCCCCTGCGCCTGACCTAAATAAGGTGTCTCTGAACAGAAACATGTATAAAACTGAATTATGTATTGATCGTTGATGAAAATGTGACCAGAGGTTTGTGGGAACCAACCCTGTGTTTCCCCGAGGAGCAGTATTGGCTCATTCGGTGTTCCTGGTGACTTTACCACAAATAATGAGAGTTGACTTGCGTGTGTGTGTGTGCATGCATGCACATGCATATATGTGTGTGTGTATATATAAAATAATTATTACTGTTTGCTGAATCATTTGAGAGTATAACTTGCAGACATTATGATCCTTCATCCCTGTCTTAGACTGCATTTCCTAAAACCAAGGACATTCTTTTACATAAAGTTACTTTATCAAATTCTGAAAATTTAATATTGTTACAATATTGTTATTTGGTGGTCATTCTAAATTCAAATGTTTCCAACTTTTCATTAGTTGTAAGTTCTTTCTAATTCAGAATCTAGTCCAGATCACACATTACATTTATTTGCCTCCTGAGTAGCTGGGATTATCATGCCTAGCTAATTTTTATATTTTTAGTAAAGACAGGGTTTCACCATCTTGGCCAGGCTGATCTTGAACTCCTGACCTCATGATCTACCCACCTTGGCCTCCCAAAGTGCTGGGATTACAGGCATGAGCCATCGCGCCTGGCCTTGGAAGTTCTTTTCTAACTTCTCTTTCCGGACAAGTCTCTGTTGTGGCTCTCCTGCAGTGTCTCTGGCTAGTCATTCTCGGGCTGGGAAAGCCGGGTCCTTCTCCTCCTCGGCCTTCTCATCATCCGTCTCTTTCCTCCTGGGCCACTCATTTATTCCGGTTTTTCCTTTTCAAAAACCTGTTTCATTCTTATGTATCCTGTGGGCTTGATGAAATCTTACATGACTTCATATAATCACATGGCACACGTCTCCTGGAAAGTTCAGAGATCTATCTGTTCATTGACCCCTCCAGTGGGACTCTCATTGGTGTGGCAGCAGCAACATGAGGAATAGAATCAGAAAACATTTTCTGTAGCCATGCGGCTCATTGGAGTGAGGGAATTTTTTTTTACAGTTTTCAAGTTATGCTGTTTTCTAAAGTTTTAACCATTTATTTTTATGTCACAGAGATGAAATTGATTTTGAGGTCTTATTTTTGTTACACAAATCTAAGGGAGAGTGTGTCAGTGTCTACTCTCTTACAAGTATTAGACACATTCATTTGCTTTTTCCTGGAGGAAAACATGCAGGAACAAGAACCCAAAATTCTAGATATCATTAAATTTTTAAATTTAAATTTTGAAGAGAAAAGAGATAAATGTTATCCATACAATAATTATGCAACCCCAGTTATTGTTATTATTTTTGAGACAGAGTCTGACTCTGTTGCCCAGGCTGGAGTACAGTGGTGTGATCTCAGCTCACTGCAACCTCTGCCTCCCAGGTTCAAGCGATTCTCCTGCCTCAGCCTCCTGAGTAGCTGGGATTACAGGCGCCCACCACCACACCCAGCTAATTTTTTGTATATTCAGTAGAGACGGGGTTTCACCATGTCTGTCTTGACCATGAGGCCTCGCCCCCATGGGCTCACCACCATAAGGCCAGGCTGGTCTTGAACTCCCGACCTCAGGTGATCCGTTTGCCTTGGCCTCCCAAAGTGCTGGGATTACAGGCATGAGCCACTGCGCCTGGCCCCCAATTATGTTTGAATGGTTGCTTTCCACCTTGTGGATGTGTTCTTTAGCAACGGCCAGGCTGAAGCAAGTTCCTCCTAGATAATTCCATCTTTGCAAATTAAGAGAAAGACAGTTTGTGTGGATAATGGAAGGGTGACTTCCCATGTATTCTTTGGAATTTTAGTGAGAAAATTAATAGTGGGTACAGCTCTGCAGATGGGCTCCCTTGGTTCATGTGACCATAGATGTTTTTGGTGTTGTATTGCATGTGATTTCTGTAACCGTTAAGGTATTCCCATAGTAATACTTATGTGTACATGTCCTTGTCAAACTTCCCACCCAAATTCAGAGTGAAAAAACTAATATATCAGGGTGAAATTATCTCAGGATGCAATATGAAGTCTTAAGAAATATAACTATTTATTTCTTATCTAAATTGAGCTTGAATCTTGAGATAATCCCAGAAAATTTCGACCTCGCCCTGCCTCCCTCCTTAAATACATTCCCTAGGGTTAGGTTGAGCCATTGGACCGGTTTGCAGAGTGCCCAGTCCCAAAGGCTGGGTAAGAGACTGGTCTTCGGCCTTGGTGACTCAGCACCCAGACCCTGAGGGTGAGTGAGGCTTAGTCCTCAGTCTTGGTGACTATCTTTGTCTGCTTGTGCTGCTATAACAAAATACTGGGTAATTTATAAACAATGAACATTTATTTCTCCCAGTTCTGGGGGTGGTAAGTCCAAGATCAAGCTCCCAGCAGGTTCAATGTGTGGCGAGGGCTACTGTCTGCTTCCAAAGGTGGTGCCTTATTGTAGCATCCTCAGGAGGAGATGAATGTCGTGTCCTCATATGCTGGTGAGCGTGGGCTGGGGGGTCTGATCCTCATCTGGGGGGTGTCCATACTGGTAAGGGTGAGCTGGGGTGGTCTCATCCTCATCTAGGGGGTGTCTGTAGTGGTGAGGGTGGGCTGCGGGGTGTCATCCTCATCTGTGGGATGACCGTGCTGGCCATCACTGAGATGAGCACTTTGTATCCTGGAGCCTTGGCTGCAACCCTCACATCCAGACAAAAGTCCGTTTGGGTCCAGCGGCTCGTTCTGCATGTGGTGCCAACATAAGGCATGAGGCCTCCTGCTGGAGCTCCAGGAAACTCTGGTCTCTGCCCTCCTCTTGCAGCCATAGGATCACTGGGCTGCTGCTGAGGCTTGGCAATTCTCAGAGACCTTGGACTTGTCTGCTTGGAGATAAGGCACAGTCATTGCAACTCCAACTGCTGCCAAGTCCTGCTGGCTGGCAGGACATTCGGAGTCTCTCTCTCTCTCTGGGTTTTCCCAGGACAGAGGTTACAGATCCTTTGGCTCTTAGGCTGATGTCACTTCCACTCCTTGATCTCAGCTCACAGGAGAGGTGGAGAGAAAAGGCGATTAGAGCAGAGTCTCTTTCTGAAGACGCACTTGGTCCTCCCCTGCCTGGGCCTGCCAGGGTCAGAAGCATTTCTGTAGCAATCATTTTCATACGGGCCCTGGCTCCCATTAGGCAACCTTCTGCTTTGGAAAACCCAATAGCCAGGAATTTAAAGGGCAAGACTCTTTTCTCTCATTTTCTCCTGAAAAACCCTTCCCTGAGGCAACCAGACCTAGCCGCTGACCAAATAGGAAGGAAGGTCAGGATTTACAGGAATTCACAAGGAAAGAGAGCATAGGTTTATATTTCAGGGTATCAGTCATGCGGCCATGGGATTGGATTTGGAACTCTCTGATTAAGCTAATTTCTGGCATTAGGCTCAATTCCTCTGTGATAGAGAAGCGTAAAATCGTCAAAAAATGAGCATTATTTTAGCAACATGATCCTGACACTATGAGAGGGAGAAAACTGGGTTGGATCAAGTATTCATCTTACCTAGTAAGCCATTATAACTCTCAGGCTTTTGATGCATATTTTGGGCTGTTATTCATCAAGGTGGTTAAAGTCATGAAGAACTGTATGTTATTCTATAATATACTTTCTATATTAAGTCAGTTCAGATGATACCAAATTTTCTACATCATTGATCCATTAAAAAATCTTTCCTCGAATTCTTCTTGCCACTAATCAGGCTATTATATTCAGTTTTTAAGATAGTTTGACAAATTGAAAACCCAGCTTTAAATGTTATGGTAGTTTAAAAATAGAAGTGTTTTACTTCAGACTATTCTGAGTTGCTGCTTAGAGCAATAAAAATGTACTTTATAGCTTGTTAACCTAGATCTCAGGGATATCCGTTCTACAATAATGGAAGCAGATCATTGTTTACTGTCTAAATCAGCCTTGTCAGAACAACGTTCTCCAGTGACTTTTTAAAGTCAGCGTAAACCAATACATTCTGTCTTCTGTGATTATCCAGCGTGGCATGGTGTTCTCTTATATACTTGTATTTTGAATATAAGTAACAGTCTTTAGCTGACTTTAGGATTTTAGAGAAATCTGTATATGTGTCTTCTACTTATATAAGCATCTACCCAATATATTAACTGAGTTTTATAGTCTGGGTATTTTCCATTTCAGTTACTTCCAAGACTCTTCAATACGTACTTACATACTTCATACTCATTAAATGAGGATATTGGAAACCACCTTATTTTGAGGTACAGCATAAAGCACCAGTAGAGCTTAGTTACTATACATTTTAGCACAATCTCCTGAAGGTTACTGCATGCTGCAAAAGAGCTGAATGAGTCAACAGACATTGTAATGGTGATGTGTAACTTATAACCTGAAATAAACTATGTCAAATCGATTAGAAAGGTCTGAGCACATCTGGAAAATTGGCAGGTAATTTAGAAAGAAATGACTAGTTATTAAGAACTCAGGCCAGTTAAATTGGGAGATTAAAACGTATTACACTGAGAGACTATTGCCATCAATTGCCATTTGTTATTGAACTTAAAATGCAGCCTAGTTTTGAGATCCAAGTGATGAACCCTTCCCATGGGTTCTTTCTACCTTTCTACTGCTTCTCAAAAACAAGTTAAAGCAAAAAAGATTGAAGTGATAAAATGTGTTTTTGCCTCTTGGATGCATACTTATTTTTAATCTAAGGAATGATATGAAGAAACCATCCTCTCTGGGTTCTAATCCTAAATAAATACTGACCAGCTGCATTGAAAAAATGTTCTGTTTTTTCTCCAGGTCTTCAAATGCTCCATTAAAAAAAAAAAAAAAAAGTTTGTTCTAGTGTCTTCTCATCAGCATTTAACTACTCTCGTGTACCTTCACCACAATCGAAACTGTTTTCCGGCCTAAACTGGCCTCCATGCCCTCACTGGCCTAGTGCCCTCCTGCTCTAGAGCCAGCCGCTCCTAAGGGTTTTGCTCCCCCTCAGTGCCTTAGCTTCCCCTCCTCAGGGTCACTCAGAGAAGGCAATAGTTCTGTCTCTTTGCACCACCTCCTACCAGAAAGGAGAACCCGCACTGTACCTGCCTCTTTGCGTCATGGGAACACCATGTGCCCCACGTGGGCATTCTCCTCGGTCTTTATATCACATATCCTGTGAATCAGCGTGCTGGGGTAGGACCCCAGGGTGGAAACTGTTGAAAGCTGTCCAGCAGGCAATGAGGTATGCTCTACCCTGGAGACCTGGTGACCCTCACGACCCCCTTGAGCTTCAAGTCTCTGTGGCTGACGGTTTTAATGATGGGAGCCCAGAAAGGGAGGCAGCTTCCACCCAGCTGCACCCCTTGAGGTCTTGTGCTCCCTGACTGGGCCCCCAGCTACATCCTTTTGCAAAGCAGCCATCAGCTTACGATGGGGTCTTGCTAAGCTGAGTGCCTGCTCCAGGAAAGCCCTGGGATGCTCATATGTGGTCCGACACTCACATTTGGAGTGGGCCAGCTTAGGCTTAATGACTAAAGGATGGGAAGAGCTTGGAAAGCCTTGCTTGTGAAATGGACATGGTGTATCCAGGAACACACTCAGTCTGACCCCAGCAGCACTGCACTTTACATGGAAAGTTAGCAGCTGTCCATTTTTCATTTCAACTGCAATGCTACCTCAGTCAGTGTAGAGAAGACACAGCAGTTTTCCCTTATCCAAGTGATCTTGAGAAGGGGAAGTTGAGGCACTGAGTAGAAGGAAAACTCTTAGGAAGGGCTGGCTTTAAAGAGCAGGAAATTTATCCCTCACTCATGCACCTGAAGCAAAGCTGATGCTCGATGGGAACAGCACACAATTCATCGAAGTTCCCTAAATCCCTGGGCCTGGTTCACTGATGATTTGGCTGAGCTGAGACCCAGGAGTGCTCTCGGGCTTGCTACAGCTGTTCCATCTCAGCTCCAATGAGACAGGGCCACACGGGCGTGGTTCTCCACCCAGTGGGCAGAGCTCAAGGCCATTCTCATCTATAACTGCTACTTCCCTTAGTAATGCCTGTTACATTCTTCCCAACTCTTAGGCTGTTGCCAATGGCCTAGGTATTTGGTTTGCCACTTGAAAAAACTAGACAAGCAGATAAAAGGCACCGCTTTGTGGGGCTATAGACCATGGAAACAAATCATGCAGCTGATGGGACCACCTGGGTCACTCAGGTATATGCCCACAGTGTGGACCTGTTTCGATGAGACCAGCTAGAATGAGCTGCTGATCCAGATGGCACTGGCCACATAACCACCAGGCTGCCTGAATTTACCTTCACACTGGCCATGGCAGCACATCCACCATCACAACATGAGCACAAAGGAAACCCTGTTTCTGACACAGAGCTGCCACTCACTGCATGCAGGTGTTTTATAGTCCGGTTATCTTCTATTTCAGTTGGTATCTCAGGAGGCCACATTTCCCTGGGCAAGGCCCCCCCGCCGCTCCTGGAAGACTGACTACGTTGGACCTCTGACCTCCACTCAGGGCTGACACTGTTCCAGGTTCTGTTGTTACTGTCCTAGTCTGGTCAGCCAACTTCAGACACACCACCAGGCCACTTGTTTCTTACTCTCTGTTTGGTGTCTGACAATGGAACACCTTCTGTCAAGGAAACCACTCAGGAGTGGACAGATGACCTTCCACGCTGCTGCCATCCACAGGCACCAGGCATTGTTAAGCACTGGATCAGTCTCTTCAAAAACTGACTCAAAGACATCTGACTTTGGTCTCCTCCTGGTCACATGCTTGACTAAGACACGTTGATCACTGAATGTGGCTGTTCCAGAAAGGGACCATCTTCTCAAGTAATGACCAGAATGAAGGGGCAAGGAATCATCTAGATCTATTTTGAAAATTTGATAACCTTCCCTGATCATTCCCAGACATGATGCTTCTCTCTTTACCCTAACAACTCCCCCAGGCCCACCTGGTTGGTGCACCCCCGTCAGCCCAGCGCATTCTGGTCTAATTCTGATGCGGCTACCTGGATGCTCATGCCGCATTGCCGTGGACTGAGACAGTTGGGACAGGGACCACTGGCTGAGAGCTCCGCCCCTGACCCCCCTACAGTGATTCACACAGGCCAAAATGGTGGCCATGACAGGTCTCTGTAGACTTTATTAAAATCCTCTGTGCCTCTTGCACCTGACTGTCCAGATGGAAAGTCGGGAGTGAGCAGGGGGCACTGGAAGCAAAGTAAAGCTCCAGCCACTGACATGGGGCACACTAACTTTATTCCGGTGGAGAGAGAAGAACCACCTCAGCCTCAGGAGCCTCAGCCCACACCCCTCTACCTCCACTAGGAGGTAAGTGGTGTGAAGGCTATTAATGACCTTTTTCCTTTACTGTCATCCCTGGTGTCTGTCTTCCTTGTGAAGGAAAATGACTTGGTGCCACTCACCCAAACTATTACAAGCACCTTAACTGACTGCGGGCTCTCACATCGTCACCAGGCAGCTCTGAACACAGCTGGACTGCCATTGCCCTTAACTTACCAAGAAATTTTTAGAAACAGCAGGGGAGAGCCTCGGCTCGACTGGCAGTGTGGACAGACAGGGCAGGGTAAATGGATGGCCCTCAAACAGTCTCTCCAAAACCGAGAAGGACTTCACCCAGTTACTCAAACTGAACTGGAAACAGTGCGTTTTACCAGCAGATCAGGAGGCTACATTGTAGTCATCGTCAAAGTGCATTCACATCGGTCCCAACAATCAAGGAAGCCCAACTTGGAGGTGCCAGCAATTATAACCAACACTCTGTTTCCAGAGGCACCACGTGTGCCCCAGACCCACACTCCTTGTGTGGGAGTCAGGTACTAAGTTGCTTTTCTTCCCCAAAATGTGCTTTCCTTTCCCCTTACACCTTATGGATTCTCTTGAGAATGGAAGTCAACACCACCGATAGACTATGCAGCACTCCGATGGCTATGCAGATCGAAAACAGGGCCGCCCATGCTTACCCTCACCCTGCGGGCAGTCATGGATATGATGGGAATCACTCAGTTAGAAAGATGGCATGGAATCTGCCCCTGACTTCAACTGAAGTAATCAATGGTATTGCCCTGGAAGGCAAGCAAGTCAGCCCCCACTCACCGGCGAGAGTTGTCGGGGATGGTAGCATTGTCCCAGACTCACTCTCAGTGGCACAATCAATCACGCACTCAGTCATTCCTACCTTGGGACGTGAAGAAATGACAATGAATGGCAGTAACAAAGACACACCACAGCAAGGGACCCAAGCTGGGCGCGCCGTCGTCCTTTTTCATTCCAGTTTTGCTGAGCTGCTGTTGCTCGGCCTTGCACAAATGCTGACTGGGAATGGTCTGAGACCTGGAGTGGGATGCCCCTCCTTCCCATGACTGAAACTGCCCATGAATTAGAGAATATTTCTACATTAGCCTCCCTCAAGCCTGGAACCATGATCTGAAACAGTATTTGCATGGAGTGCCAAATTACAGGCTTTAATCCAACAAGTATTTCTTGATTATATGACCTGATTCCACATTAGACAGACAGAAAAATGCCGATAAATATAAAACATGCCTTGCTCTCTAAAAAATTATAGTTTGGTTGCAAAAGTAAGACCAAGTTGACGAAGATATAATGGTCTTTTGTATCATTATTTGATCATTTGATCATTGTATCATTATTTGATCACAAAATTATATGGGGCCAAAAATAATGCAAAATTGGGAAAGAGATTGTAATCACTGAGGAATGAAAAAGGCAGTCGGGTTTTGGAAAAGAGCTCTATTTGGGTGCACGCCGAGCCTGCCTGGCTATCTGTCTGCAAATGAAAATCAGGCAAATGCCTGTGGCCTACAAGCCTTCTCGATATTCTAAGGAGACATGGATTGCATGTTATTATGCAATTTAAAAAAAAAATGGTAGAGCCTCTGGATGAATGTGTTATAATTAGGTTTCCTTTTGTTGATTTGGAACTCTTTCTGTTCATTGCTGTGTGAAACACGCTTGTGGAGGGAATTATGCCAGCTTTGCATAGTGTGCATTTTTAGAGAGAACATTTTCATTGAAACAGAATCAGAAAATGTAACAAGAAGTTGGGTAGAAATTTGTCATGATTCTTGTTAACATATATTATTGTTGTTAAAGGCATTTATTAAACATAATGAAAGTGTTCATTAAGAACACTAAAGATGATAATACTGACAAAACACCAAAAAAGTATCATTCCACTACATTGAAGATTAAAAATAAATAATCTATACCATCAAACCAAATAAACTATACCTTTTAGGTAATTATAAAATACAACTTCACCTGCCTGGGCAACATGGCGAGATCCCCATAGCTACCAAAAAAAAAAAAAATTATCCAGGTGTGGTGGCCTGTGACTGTGGTCTCAGCTACTCTGGAGGCTGAGACGGGAAGATGTGTTGGGCCCAGGAGGTCAGGGCTGCAGTGAGCAGTGTTCATGCCGCCGCACCCTAGTCTGGGTAACAGAGTGAGACTCTCTCTCTCAAAAAAAAAAAAAAGAAATACAACTTCAAATGAATGTATAGTATATTTCGAGTGATAATTCCTAATAATAAAAGCAAAATATTACAATTACCCCGCATAACTATCTATCTGTGATCTTTCACCCAAAGTTCATGGCCTTTGTTCCATTCTGTGAATTTCAAGGTTATCAAAATATAGGGAATGTTAACTAATGGTCTAACGTTTCTTAATCTTTACTTTGCATCAAATGGGGCTATGACTTAAATTCTTTGTATGTTTTAATAATTTCTTATGAAAGCATGCTTTCTTCACCCAGCCTGATCTTGACAATAACACCTAACACTAAACAAGTCAGTGTTGAGTCGTTTGTTTAATCCCTCCAAATATATTGGTTTAAGACCTGTGCAATGTGAAAATGAAACCTGCAATACTTTTTAGATATGAATAGCAATTTACTTCTGTCTGAAACCTTAGCAATAACTGCATAGAGAGCATCCAGCAGTCTTAATTGGAGTTATCTGATTATTACTCACAGGATACCACAAGCTCTAAGAATATTTACTTTACACTGCAGGTGTGTGTTCTAGTCACCTCCTCGGTGAATTCGCTTCTCCCTTTGCCCAAGTCGAACAGTTTGTATTATTTGTAATGTTTTTCTTTGTAGTGTTTACTGTGAAGATAGCTGAATGTTTTAGCCAGGCTTTTTTCTTCTTTTACAGAATAATATTGTTCATGATCAACACAGATTCTACAGAATGTATTAAAAAATAGTCATCAAAAACTTGATTGCTCCCAGCAGCCTTAGATCAGGCCTATGTAGAGATAGATTGATCATGAAGTCGAAAGGGTTACTGATTGCCACCACCCATTCCTCAGCCCTGAGAGGGGCCTAGGCAAGATGGTCACATGGCCATGTGTTCTTGTAAAATTCACAAACGTGAGATCGTTTGGCCACAGTCCTTTGTTACTGCTGCCTCTTTCTACCCTGGCTTCCCTCCAGCACATTCCCCTGCTGTTTAGAGGAGTTGGAGTGGGGCTTGGCAGCTTCGGGATCTAGCTGGGGGGATACTGATTTGGAAAGACACTGAGTATGAGTTTAGAGTGACACATTTTGTGGTTCACACTTACTGCGGACTGCGCCGACTCACCAGGAGTTATTACATGAAGATCCAGGAATCATTTCTCCATCAGAACGCGTCCCACGGTGCTGGCAGCAGACCCATGAGGGTGGTAGAGGATAAACCAGATTGGAAATGTATGGAGTCACGGCAAATCCGTGGTAAAATCTTGGATGTGTAACAATTATAAAATGTATTGGCTACCTGGGAAAACTATGACAGGAAGGTTGTTTCTCATCAATAATTCAGGGTATATTATAAATGTATCCATGCGTTCATTTATTTCTTCATGTGAATTATACAAAATAACATGTATCAGAATTTCTTCCTTTGTATGACACAATCTGTGGTAGCAATTTAGTAAGCGCATGGTCTGTGTGTGAAGGTGAATGTCTGATGCCTTTTCATATATTGGACAAGGTCTTAGTATATTTGATTATTTTGTTTCGAAGCCATCTGGCAGGTCCAAACAGCACATGCGTCATTCCAAAACCAATAATTTATTATGAGAAGGAAATACATTTGAAATAGAAGTAATGAATAGGCTTTCAGGTTATTAGACAACTTAATTAATGAAGAGAAGTGGTGCATATGAACCCACTGGGAAAATATTTGAATTTCTTGCTTCCTTGACATAAAGTTCTGACACCAATGAATAGAATCTAATCTGTCATAGGTATCTGCCAATGAGCCCCTACAACAGGGAACTAATGATAAATGGGTTAATGAGTGTCAGCAATTCAAAGAGTATTTAAGATCAGTTCCTGGGTAACAAAACTTGAAAAGCCTGGTGTTCTTATCATCTGCATAGGAGAGAAATTTGGAATTCCCCAAATCAGTGGTTCTGAAAATGTGCATGATATAACCAACAACAAGTCGTGAAGCTGAAAGTAACTTTTTCAAACTTCACTACTAAAAGAGAAATTTAGATCAACTATGTTTCTGGAAAGACTGGATTATCTTACTGCTTTTTCCTTTATAAAGTGATAGTCATCATTTCATATTCTTTTTTCAAAGAGCACCCCCAACTGTGCAAGCCTCAGGCCTGAGGAATTTGACTCATCAAGTGCCTGTGCCTGATGCATTCTTTCCAGGACTGAGGTCTCATCAATAGGTGAGGTCATGCGATCCCAGCTGGTACAGAGATTTATTCCTCCAGGCAGGAGAAGTGAATTTATCCAGACCTGAATGTGTATACGTAAGAAAAGCTGTTCATATCAAGATTTACACACCTAGGTTCCATTAAATGCAAAGGATGTGGTTTCATTTGACAGTCGCTTCTGGTTGCCATCTCGGTAATGTTACACTGAGGCGCTGGAGAGGTCTGTAGTCATTTAGGGTCTTACCTTCACCTATTCTGTGTGTCTGTTATCAGGAAATTTCTTCATTTCGTGCTGAGCACCAGTGCTGTATTAGTGAGTGAGTAGGGTATGTAGTTTGGTGGCTGAGCACCAGTGCTGTATTAGTGAGTGAGTAGGGTATGTAGTTTGGTGGCTGAGCACCAGTGCTGTATTAGTGAGTGAGTAGGGTATGTAGTTTGGTGGCATGCACGGACTTCTGGTCCTGTAAGCTTCAGGCCACAGAAAGGGTCTAGCCCTGGACTATTCTGGGATGCATCTTCAAGGCTGGTGCTTCCGTGGAAGGCAGGGCACTCAGGGCTTTCGTGCTGCAATGGGGGAGTCCTCTAGAAGCCAGAACGAGGTGGTTACCCTGATGTGAAGGAACCTGCAGAGGCAGGAAGAGCCGTGAAGCTAGCTCCATGCTCCCCTGTTCATGTCTACATTCACAGACACTTTCCCAACTCTCCAGGAGAGGCAATGCAGAACGTTCTGGAAAGGGGGTGAAGTTTTGCCCTCCTAAGACTAGGTTTCTGATCCAAGTAGGACCACTGATCTGTAGGCAGCTGCAGGTTAGGGCCTACCTGTTCTTCACCAGTGTAGCCTCAGCAGTGAGCACAGTGTGGAGCTGCTCGCAGATAACGAAGACAGATGGTGCTAAGCGGAATCTCCTCTCTGCCGAGTGGGCTGCTGTAGTGGAAGAAACACTGAAGAGTCCCAAGTGTAGGTTGAACCCGTTGAGTGTGTCCTGAGAAACTGGGGCAGCCTGAGTCTCTGCACACACCTGCCTTTACACTGAAGTGAGACTCCATGTAAGAATACACCTTGTCTACTGGACTGGATATTGTTATGGTAAAATATTGTAGTAAAGGAAAAATAATGCCTAAATACATATAGCTTTTCAGAAATTTTCACAAAATGGAAGTGCTGTGGTGATTATGAGCACAGGCTCTGAGTTCAATCCTGGATCTGTCTGTTATCAGCTGTGTGACCCTGGGCAAATTGCTTAATCTCTCTGTGTCTATTTCTTCACTTGCAAATAAGGATAATCATAGAACCCACCTCACAGGAATATTGTAAGAATTAAATGGGTTCATACAAATACAGGACTTAAAGAGTGTCTGTCACTTAGGAAGCATACCATAAATATTAGCTATTATCGTTATTATCTGTATTTTACTTTATTGATGCCTAAAGTAATTTTGAACTAAAAATTGTGATATAAAACTTTGTTTTGTTTCAGAGATTTGGAATGATTGCCCAAATCCACCAAATCTTGATAAAATATTACAGGGAAAATAGAAATTTGGGTAATGTCCCTATTTCATTATTTAGTATCTAGACACATTATTTAACTGATGTCTAATATGAACCCTTATAATTCCCAAACCAAAGAAAGTGGGTTTAAATTTCACCAGGTGTTAAATATAAACACCTGTCTAATTCCGAGGGTGGTTATATCCTAGGACACAGAGCTCTCAAGGTTATATTGTAGTACACCCACTCTGGGAGATGAGGGCTTCAGTAAGTTTCTAGACACTTCTGTTTGTGTGCTGGGTGGTTTTGCAGTTCTTTGGCTATCACAGCCCTGTGTAAATTTTTGAAAATTAATGGTAATTTGCTGGTAGTGGCCAGGTGGTGTGCCAGGCAAGAAAGAGGAGGTTAGCGGGAGATGCAGTAGGCTCTCACCAGGCAGTTTGAGGACAGGAGAGCTGGCATAGATGAGGCTTGGAAACAACCAGAAACCACGGGGGAAAAGCAGCCTCCCAGGAATGAGCCGGGACCCGGAGGATGCCTCACCTTTCTAGGATCTGTGTGGCTACCGCTTTGGCACCACCTAGGAGCTGTCAAAATTGCAAGATCTCCAAGCCCATGCCGGACCTTCTGTGTTTTATTCACCTCCACTGGGGACCGTGTGCACGTAGGCATTCGGGAAGCACTGGGCAGAAGCTGTCCTTCCATCCTCTCTTCGCCTCTCTCCTGGCTCCTGCTGTCCGCTCTGTAAGGAAGGTCTTCCTCCCACCCAGGGCGAAGCTGAGAGCTTTAGAGCCCGAAACACTGAGAAGACAAGATGCAGATGAAATGTAATGAGGGCCTGAGCTGCATGAGTCACTCGGCATGGCAAGAAATCACTGGGTACAGGAATATTAAGATATTCACATTGTGAAACCTCGTTGCCCCGGGGAGGATAATAAAAAACTGCGTACGTTTACTGAGGTATTTACTTTCATTAGCCCCATTTTACAGGAGAGGAAACTGAAGCTAGAAGTGAAATAACCTGTTCCAGGTCTGAGCGCAAGGAAGAGGGAAGGCCAGGACTCCTGGCCTGGGGTCTGCACGCGTTACCACTGTGCACGCAGAGGATGAGGGGAAGGTCAGAGAGCTGCAGGGAGCAGAAAGGACCTGGCTCTGGGGAAGGGCCGGGGGAGAGAGAGCCAGTTCCGTATGGTCAGGCCGGAACAGGGCAATGCACCCTCGAGAACTGATGCTCTGGTATCCAGGGAGGATCAGTAAAGGAACCAACACGTACATACGCACTCACAATGCTCACGAATGTCAGGCAGAAGGACCTGGCAGGGCTGGCCTCTGCTTCCGGATGCTGACGTGCCCTCACCCTGAGACATCAATTTTACTCCGTCTCTTCTTGCCTCAAATTTTCCATATCCCTCCCCCTTCTACCCTCACTTCTTCAACCTATGATTCCTAGGCGATTCCTGCAAGGAGACGTGATAACGTGCAAGACTCAACTCCGGTCTTCAATGAACTTAAGTTTCAGTGAGAATATATGGGTCTATGGATACTTCAGATAGTCTCACGTGAACAACCTTAGAACCATGGCCCGTTCTCTCTTTCTTCAAACTTTTTTTGGCTTCCATGGCATCTCTCTCTCTCTCTGCATTTCCTCCTTCCTCACTCCTTGGCTGGTGTGAGGGCCCCCGAGCTGCCTGCCGTCTGTCTTATTCCTCATGCTCCAAACACACCGGCCTCCCCGCCGTCCCTCCAGCGTGCCGAGCGCTCTGCTGCCTCCGGAACTTGCTGTTTGCTTTTTCTTTCTGCCCCAGCCCCTTTCCTGCGGCTGGTTCCTTCTCAGTCGTCGGGTTTGGCTCAAATGTTGCATCTCCTGAGAGCCTGTTTTTAAACCGTTGATTTTCCTCAGTTCTGTTACCTTGTTTATTTTATTCAAAATACTTATCATGAGGTGAAAGTATCTTTTTGCTTGCTCATGCTCCATCTCCCTGACTGGAATTCTTTTTTTTTTTGGTTGTTGTTGTTTTTTTTTTATTTTTTGAGACGGAGTCTGGCTTTGCCGCCCAGGCTGGAGTGCAGTGGCCGGATCTCGGCTCACTGCAAGCTCCGCCTCCCGGGTTCCCGCCATTCTCCTGCCTCAGCCTCCGGAGTAGCTGGGAATACAGGCGCCGTCACCTCGCCCGGCTAGTTTTTTGTATTTTTAGTAGAGACGGGGTTTCACCGTGTCAGCCAGGATGGTCTCGATCTCCTGACCTCGTGATCCGCCCGTCTCGGCCTCCCAAAGTGCTGGGATTACAGGCTTGAGCCCCCGCGCCCGGCCCTGACTGGAATTCTTGAACCACGCATTCCATCTATCTTATTTGCTTCAGCATCTCTCATGATTAGAATAGAGCCTTGGTGAGTATTATAGTCTCATTAATTTTTAATCCAATGAATGAATATATAATACACAGATATATAATACAAACAATTTAACCTGGCACAGAAAAGACCAGAAGAGATAAGACATCCATTTTCTAGCATTTAGAGGACTGTCACGAAGAAGAGGGCTTTACCCTGAGCTACATCGGCTCTAGGAGATGGAACCGACTAAGAGCGGGAGCCGAAGCAAGTTATATACTGGTGCAATTTGAGGAAGAACTTCCTACCAGGTAGAGTGCTCAAAGATGTGATGGCCGTTTGGGAAGGTGATGAGCCTCTTAGTCACTACAGTTGTTCACAAATAGACAGGTGGCTTCTGGGAAGAGATGATGTAAAGAGATTCATAGCTACTTGTAATAAGCGGTTTTTAAGGTTTCTTTCAATCCTGATTGTCTTTTACAAGTTGGGTGCAGTGGTTTTCTCTAAGGCACGTACTGTTCCATAGATAAAGGTGAGGTTAATAGGAAGATGGACTCGATTCTTTAGCTGCATCCTAATACTTGTTTTCAAAGAGTAAGCTAAACACTTACAGTTTTTAAATTTAAAAATGAGATAGAAATCAACAACCTCAAAAAACGTATTCAAATCCTGTGGCACCGCCTCTGCTCAGGGAGTCTTTAAAGTGCTTATTCTAGAATTTCCCGGAGAGTCATGTAACAGGAAGTTGTGCAAATTTGTTAAACACTTTATTTGTTAGATTTCAGTTTAAAAAACTTTTACCTTAAATCCATTCCTGGTGGGTAAAGATGTACCTCCACTAATTTGAAACAACAAGTTAAAAGCTCTGAAAATAATTATAAAAGAGTGCACCAAAAAAATATTTGCCACAATGGCAGGATCACTAAGGTAATTACAGTTCCTTCCAAGGTCATTACTTGGTGACAAATGCCTATTGGATATATTGGCTGTGTTGGGCATAGTAAAGAACAACACCCAGGCGTACTGCCTGATGGGAATGTGGCCTGCGTGTGTCCATGCACACATGCAGATTACAATAGCAAATCGCGTCCTCTTAATCGTTTTTTGTTTGTTTTGACAAGAAGATTCTTACTGTATGGTTTCACACATTGCATACTAAATATTTCAGCCTTTGCAAATGTAATAAGTATGGGTTCTGAAATTTTGAAGATATTTTTAGAACATTTTAGAAATGTATTATGTTTATTCTACATACCCATGATCAAAGTTCTACATGTGATTATAGCTTTGCATTTACGAAGAAAATAACTGTTAAGTAGGAAGCAATCCATTGGGATGCTCTAAAGAGTAATTCGAGTGGTTTGTAAACCTTTTAATGTTTTGTCTTAAATATATGGCTGATGATATACCTTTAAGTAGCCTTAAAATACTATTGTTAACTTTCTATGAATGACTGCAGAAATTTCAAGCATACATACAGTGCATAACATTCTACATTATATTTTTACTTTTAAGAAATAAAATGTTTTTCATGTCTAATTCTAATTTATCACTTTGTAGTTAGGCCCAGTGAACTGATAGACCATTATCCCATCTTATTAAAACACTCGGGGCTTGCTATTCTGACAGTATATCAAAAGAAAAGCAAAACAAGAAGATGTATACAGAATACTTAAGTCAATTTTGTCTTCACTGTACGGTTTTCAGGTAGAGATGTTGTAATTGTTAACAACAAAGGTAAAATGTAGTTTGGTTTTGCTTGAGTTTTCAGATCAATTTTTTAGACAAAAATCATCCTATAGTTTAGTATTTGGCCAAATTATTTTCTTCTGAATCTCCCAAAAGGGAAATAAAGTATTTCTTTTATCAATTTGACCCTGTAACAAATGCTGCCCTTTGGGCTTTTTTCTTCAATTCCATAGGCATTTTAACAACCATAATCCAAGACAAGAAGATAATATATTTATCCTTTGATCATTTTAACAACTTCCGTTTTTCTGCTATAATAATATACCTTACTGTTAATCCTTCCCAGCTGTTGGAATAACGCACTTAGACTGAACTGCGTCTGGGTTTTAAACATCCAAAGCTGGACTGTTTTATTGTTGCTACCTCTTAATTAAAGGAAAACTAAAGGTTAGCTAGGTCCTGATAAAATTGGAATCAGATTAAGGTGAATTTTTCTCCCGTACTGCAGTTTGTTGTCAGGTTTTAGGTAGTTAATACTAGAATGAGACCCACCCCCCGACCATCTGACTGTGTAAGTGAGAACTGTCCCTTTGTCTTCAAGAAGCTTCAGGAAAGGAGGATGGGGAATATATGGGAATATATTTTTCTCTAGGAGGAGAAGAATAATATGTTAATAATTTAAATACCCAAGTTTTTAATATTGAGGAATGTATTAGTCTATTTTCACGCTGCTGATAAATACATACCCAAGACTGGGTAATTTATAAAAGAAAAGAGGCTTAATGGACTCACAGTTCCATGTGGCTGGGGGAGGCCTCACAATCATGGCAGAAGGTGAAAGGTACGTCTTACATGGCGGCAGGCAAGAGAGGATGAGAACAAGTGAAAGGGGTTTCCTCTTGTGAAACTACCAGATCTCGTGAGACTTATTCACTACCACAAGAACAGTATGGGGGAAACTGCCCCCACAATTCAGTTATCTCCCACTGGGTCCCTCCCTCAACATGTGGAAATTATGGGAGCAATTCAAGATGAGATTCGGGTGGGGACACAGCCAAACCGTATCAGGGAATATATATGTATAATTGTCTCTTACTTTTTTGTCTGCCTACTTCTCTTTATTTGGGAAACTGTCCCCAAATACCCCTTTACGTGATTGTGATGGGTTTGTCAACCAAAGACTACATTCACCCTGCCTCAGGGTGGGCCCCTGTGTCAGCTGGGACTTTCCAGAGAAACGGAACCAATAGGATAACACATAATAGGGAGATTTATCTTAGGAAACTGGCTTATGTGATCGCAGGGGCTGGCGAGTCTGAAATCCACAGGGCAGGCCAGCAGCCTGGAAATAAGTGTTGATGCTGCACTCTTGAGTCTGAAATTCACAGGGCAGACTGACAGGTAGGAAACCCAGGCAAGGGTTCTGTGTTACAGCCTTGAAGCAGGATTCCTTCCTCCTTCTTCAGAACCTCAGCTTTTCCTCCAAAGGTTATCACCCAGCCAGATAAGGCTATATAGGGAGGGTAATTTCCTTTACATAAAGTCAACTGATTTTAAGTGTTAATGACATCTATAAAATACCTTCACAGAAACAGCTACATGAATGACGAGACAGCTGGGCAACATGGCGCAGCCACAGCAACACATAAAAGTAACCATTGCAGCCAGTGAGTCCCCCAGGGCCCTTCTGTGAAACTCACACAGACTCAGGAAAACCAGTGGGCATTCTCTCTCAAGTCGGGGAACAACCCCTGCTGGTTGAAGGGGCCTGCTAGAGGATGCAGCTGACTTGGGAGGACGTGGAGCAGGGGAGCGAGGGAGGCCATCCTGGCAGCAGTGTCGGGTGCCTGGATACAGCTGTGCTGCAGCCCAACTCAACCCTGGAATTCCCTCTCTTGCTTGAGCAACTGAGACTCTTGATGAATGAAGAAGACCTTTTTAAAACCTATTAATACTTAAGGTTAGGATGCAGCTTACATGTTAAATGATGTTCAGAAATCCATTCAGTCATTTTTTTCACCAGTATTTTAGTGCCTGCATTTTACCTTTGTGGAAACATTAGGCATTGAGATTAAAGTAGTGAGCAAGAGAAACCCAGTACCTGACCTGTGTAGTAGAATAAGCAACATTGAATGATACATGACAAGTGAAAAAAGCTTACAAAAGAGTAAGGAGATGATATGGCATGAGAATAATGCGGGAGTGGCCAACTATCTTTGGGTGAAGATTAGGCTTCTTTGAGGAATTGCATTTGTGGTGAGATCCCCAAAGGTGGGGACGAGTTAGCTGGGAGGAGAAGAGTGATCCAGTCCAAGGGAAGTATGGGAATGAAAGAGCAAGGACTATACATGGAGTTGAAAGGGCAGAATGCCTGGGACAGAGACAGACATGAGAAGAGAGACAGGGGGAATTCATGAATTGGGCATCAGGAAAAGCCTCTTGGTCCCCTGTAAGCCTTGCCCACATTGGAGCAACAAGGTGGTGGTAGCCTCGTTGCCTGACGCAGGAGGATTGGAGAAGGAAATGTCTGCAAGAGGCAAGGTGATCATTCAGATGAGGATGCATTAGGCTTGGGAGGAGATGTTTAAGAAGCACCATGAACATTTAAGGCTCAGGAGAGCTGCCTGTACTGTCACCTGTCATCTGTGTGAATGGGGTGGGAAGGGAACTGAAGATGGAAAGAATGCTTTCTGGAGGTAGTAATAATTATGAAATAGTGCTTTAGCTTATTGCCACTAAAATAAGCTTACCAATTATAAAAGGGAGAAATCCTTTCTGTTTGCTGACCAGACTGACAACATTTACAGTCACAAAGTGAGAGTTGGAAAGAATCCCGCAGCTCATCTAATTCCACCCTTTAATTTCAAAAATAAAGAAATTGAAGCCGAGAGAGATAGTCAGGAAGACCAAAACCCAAACCTTCTGACGTCTACTACTTAGCTGTTTCTACTACAGTTTTGTGGAAAGGGAGAGAGGGAGACAGGGAAAAAGAACACTTTAATGTGATAAGCAATGCCATCTTTTCACTTTCCCTTTCATTTTATGTAAATAGTTATGCACCGAATTTAGCTTCCAATTAATGTTGAGCTGTGATGGATTGGTGGGAAGCACTCTCTCTGAAGCCACATTGGTTTGCAGTGTTTAGTATGAGGAAGGCATGTATCTAATGTCCAAACCAGCCCAAAGGAGAGAGAAATGGCGGTTCTTCCTCATGCAGAGACAGCAGACACGAACCAGGACCGTCCCCAGCAAACTAGAACCTGTGGTCTCCCTAACCATGAGGGCTAGAGGAAGAAAATGCAGCATTGGAGCCATTTTGCAATTCCTGGTTTATACAGTTTTCCCATCAAAGTTAGAATTTGTTAAGATTTTGATACAGAAAAAAAAAAAAAGGAAAGAGCTGAGGAAAAATGGATTCCAACTGCAGCAAGGTTTTCAAATTTTTTACTATTGTCTTCTTCATGGAGATGTATTAAATATTCATCTTGAATTTTAATAATGTTGTTTTTCATGTGTTCCAAAAAAGGAATTAAAATAGTTACTATGTATAAGTCTACCTTGATCCAAAATAAGTATTTCAAAATAGGAAACATATACATGTCAGTTTAATGCAAAGCTCTTTCTTCTTTAAGTCAATCCCTCTTCCTCGAAATAAAATCTTCTGTAAAGGTAATAGTATTTGTCTCTCCTTGTGATGAGCATTTTTAGAGTTTTAGAAATAACCTTGACACTGGAAGGAAATTTTCTTTTGTTGGTAAAAAACTAAAAAATCAGTATAGAGAATAGTGCTTCCAAAACAATTTTAAATGCCAGATCATATTTCAAACAATCGTCTAATTTGAGTTAAGTGCATTTGGGAAATACAGTTATCACCAATGTTAACAGAAAATTTAATATTGGTGATCATGACAGGCATATATCAAGCGCTGATGAATATGCCTTTGTTGGAGTTTTCTCACAATCTTCTTCATGTGCAGGTGATGACAGCTCTTTTTTCCATGGTGTTTACCTGTACATCAATACTAGAGGCATCTCGAAAGAAGTTACAAGTATTGAAGATCTTTATGCCTCTGCCTGTGGGATTTCTTTAGGGAACTGACATATTGCTGAAGAATAGTCTCAACATCCATTACTAGCTTTCATCAAATCTCTATACCTCAAAGAAAATTTCACTGAAAACAATGATCATACACCTCATATATCAGAGAGATGTTCATGTTATGGGAAATATGGAATAATTTCTGGAATATAGTGCATATGAAAATCAGTGAGTTTTAGGAAAATATTTAAATATGGAGAAATGCAAATTATACTCAAATGTGGGCTGCATCAGTGTCAGGAGCTAAGGTTGCTAGGGCATTGAAAGTTAATATTCTGTGAAATGCATCTTAAGCAGAAGCCTTAAATCAAACTAAGTGTCATTGTTGAAAAGCATTTTGTTCACATACCGTGAGTTCTTTATATGAATGATTTGCATGTATCAGATATTTTTTTATTCCAGACATTTTGTCCTGGAAAATATGAACTTGTTTATGGAAATTTTGGCCTTTACATGTTGCAGCTTTAAAATACAGCTGCTCACTGTTCTATAGTTTAAAAATGGCTTAGATTCAGTAGTTTATTTGTAAATAGTATCAATAATGCCTATTTTATCTATTTAGTAAGTGGATATCTGAACTCATTCATAAGGAAAATTTGAAATTAAATAATTTTTCTTTCTTCCAATTGGACATTTCTAATGTTTTTTACATGATCTGAAAATTAATTCCTAGGATCATTTGAAAAGACTTCTGGCTAAGAGGAAGGGGAGAGAGCAGAAAAATGCTTCCTACACATTTATCCATTAGAGGCTAGTCCTCAGCAGGCAGGATTTTCTGGTGTGACTTCATCAAGCATAACTTAATAGGGGAAAGAATGATTTCATGTATTTTAATCTACAACCTCAAATAACATAAAGACCTGTGAAGTATGTGTGACTCTTTTTTAAGAGTCACACATAACAAGAGCTACATTATTTTATATATATTATTTTTTAAAAAATGCATTTACACTTGAAATAGACTCATAAATACTATTGAAGCTATAAAACATATTTTGAAAGCAAGTCCTGAAGTCTTCAGGGTATGTCTGTTCTCATAGTGAACTAGTGAGTTGAGAGTTCCCTCTATCTGTCAGAGTTTATGTAGCTGAATCCTAAGGACCAGACTTATGACACTGCCATCTTCAAGGTATTTGCCATATAATTTCAGTGACTGAAGTCTCATATGCCTTGAAAACTTAAGAGCTGCGATATTGCAACAAAAAGACACCAAGTGACATTTCCTGCATTGAGAGTTTTACGCCTCTCAAATAAATTGAAACTGCAATTTGGGTATGTAACCACCAGATGTCACTGTCTCATGATTTTAAGGGCTGGAGTTCAGTCATAGGCATATATTAATACTTAGATAAAGTCATATACCAATTTTACAGACTTTTCCTATTGAATACATTATAGCTCTTTATACAGAAACAATAAAAAGACTACATTAATGTTTGATTTTCAAGCTCAAACTTCAGACAAGTTGTCTTAATTCACATACATACCTACTAAGTAGTGGACATCTCTCATTTCAAAAGCATGCATTTCTGCAAAACTGGATTGTCATAATCATGTTTAGGACTTTTAGGTTGCATCTTAAAGAAGCCCACCCTAGCCTGAGTACAAAACAGGAAATCCACTGGCACGCGTACAGAAGCCCAGTAGTGTACTGCCTTCAGGCATGACCTATTCCAGAGGCTGTAATCCATTTTATCATAATGCCATCATTCAGTAGACTCTCCATCAAGTAGCACATTATATGGCCTTGCAGCTGAAGACCCACATTCTACAACCACAGTAGAGAGAGGCCATTCCATGACATTCCATGTCTCTGTTCTTTTCAGGTTCTGCAACCACAGTAGAGATAAGCCATTTTTCCCAATAACTGGCAGAAATGAGCTGACATAAGTTTTGATTAGCCAGTCTTGGGTTGCATAAACCTTCAGGATCCAATGACTATGGACAGGGGCATGGCATACTTGGATTAACCAGAGTCAGGTGCCCACTGCTTGGCTGTGGCAGTGGCTTGGCCATCAGCCTGACTTAACGATGTGGGAGGGATTCTCCACAGGAAGCATGGCACCATTAGTACAGCATGGGGAGATGGAAGCTGGGTGGGTATATGAAATTATTGGACTGTCATTCCATGTCTCTGCTCTTCTCAAGAGTAAGCAGTCATGTCCACAGCTGCCAGAGTAACCTCTCTAGAACAAAATCTCGAAATGCTACTCTTCTCTCAAGAGGGCAAGATGTAGTGCAAACTCTGTAGAATACATGATCCTCTTGACCTAACTTCTTCCTTTTCCTGCTTTAGTCTCATCTCCTATCACTGCTGAATCCAACTACAGGAACTCTTTGTAATTCTTCCAAATGATCCTACTCTTTCAGGTACTACTTTCCACTTCACAAGCCTTACTCTTTCTCATAACAAAGGCTTTTCCCAAGTTATTTCTGCCTGGAAGTCCTTCCATACCTTTGTCTTTATGCATCATTCAAAAATCATCCTTGGCCAGGCGCGGTGGCTCACACCTGTAATCCCAGCACTTTGGGAGGCTGAGGTGGGAGGATCACGAGGTCAAGAGATCAAGACCATCCTGGCTAACACAGTGAAACCCCGTCTACTTAAAAAAAAAAATACAACAAATTAGCTGGGCATGGTGGCGGGTGCCTGGAGTCCCAGCTACTTGGAAGGCTGAGGCAGGAGAATGGTGTGAACCCGAGAGGCGGAGCTTACAGTGAGCCAAAATTCTACCACTGCACTCCAGCCTGGGTGACAGAGCGAGACTCCGTCTCAAAAAAAAAAAAAAAAAAAAAAAGAAATCATCCTTAAGCATTTCTTTCTTGAAATTTCCCTGTCCCCACTTCCTACCCCTTCCCAGAGAGATTTAGATACGTCTCTTCTACATGTCCACAGTACTCTGGCACACAAGTATCATTAGCATTTGTCACGCTGCATTATAATATTTGATGGTGGGGTTATTGGCCATTACACAGAGAACTTCTTAAGAGAAAGGGCCACGAATTATCTGAATTATCCTCCATCAATTATCCCCCAATACCTGGCACAGTGATTGGCACATGATGGGGATTGAATGAATGGTTGATCAATGAATGAAGGAATGCATGAACAAATCAGTAGATTTGGGTTGGTTTTACACTACAGCCATTTCCTGTTTTCTCTCTGCAAACAGGCATATGAAGAAGCACTTGAGTGTCAGTATGTGTAGTGTTAAAATGAGTGTAAGCTTCAGAGCTAGAATGCCTGGGCTCAGATCCCTGCGTCTTCACTTACCGGTTGTGTAACCGTGGGCAAAGCACCTAAGCTTGTGTGCCTCTGTTTTCTCATATGTAAAAAGATAGTGGTAATAGTTTCCAGTTTGCTAAGTGTTTACTTCTTTAATCTTCACCAACTCTGTAATAAACATAATTATTCTTATTTCTTAGGTAAGTGAATGGAGACTCAGAATGTTTAAATAACTTCCTCAAGGTCACATAGCTTCTAAAATGAGGAGGTAATATTCTAATGAAAGATTATCTGATGCTAAAGCCCTCACAGTTTCAGCTGCACTGAGATTTGACAATTTGTTCTTATTGGCTGGAAGAAGGATACAAGGAAATATTTTCCTTCCCTTAGCTAATTTGTGTCCTAATGATTATTTTCTGTATAAGATTGTAACATGAACCATGTAGCTTTGAGATATTGCTATAATTGTGCTCACTACTGGTAAGCTATATTGTTTATACCTTTAGGTAACTGAACATAGATAGTTGACAAATAAATGCCAATATTTTCATTTGAATTAAAAAAAACCACAAACCATTATATTAAACCTTTTTATTTGTGTAGATATTAGCAATTTTCCCCAAAACAAAACAAGATACATTGCAAATTGTAAACAGCTCAAAATGGCAGAAGTTTATTCAGGATGAATTTGTTCAGGATGTAGTTAAATGGATTCTCTTCTCCATTCCTGTCTGTCAAATACCTAAATAGAGGCAGTGGGGTCTCCAGAACACGAAGAGGGCAACATGGAAGCAGTAGCAGTTCATTCCCCATAATTTTCTCTGCAGATTAGTTCTGAGAGCCCGCTTAGAAAGGAGGAAAAATGAATCAAACCAAAAGTTAAAGCAACTTTCTCACCTTGCGGCTCTCCACAGACACTGCTGGCTACAGTGATTCTGAGGATTATATATAACTCATGTTACCATCCCAAAGTCATGAAAGTAGACTTTGTATTAAAGGACAATTGAACAAACTCTGTTATACTGAGAAACATTAAAAGACTATTAGACAATTTTTGAGTTGGATATTTGATATTTGATTTGATATTTCTAAGTCATGATGCACATCTGCATCGACATCGATTTGTTTTCATTAACTTAGACAATTAAAATCAAGAACTAAGTTATTTTAAGCAAACAGCTTCATTTTACATTCATTTATTTCTGCTTTGCATGAAGCACAGCTGCATTATAATGTGATCAAGCACAATAAATTGTGCTCTATTGTTTATAGATGGAAGATTGTACCACTCAGGTGAATGTACAATTTTACCTCAAGTGTTTTGAAAGTACAAGTGTGTGAGATTTTCTCCTCTTCCGAAAATAACTCTTACTCAGGCTTTAGAAACTACGGATTTTCTACCTTCTATTACCAAAACTAAATGAAATGTTCTGGGCCAATGGCCTGAACTTACTTAATTAAAGTTATTTAATTGGTAGTATCTTCTCCAATGTTTTTGAAAAATATATTGGGTGAAATAGCTACTGCGTTTAGGATACTTAGAGAATATAGATATAGATATGTAGATACATATGCAGTGAACAACTTTGTAGATCTCCCCTGGGGCACATGCATGAGAATTTTCTAGGTATATACCCAGAAATAAGAGGGTCTGTGTTATAGAAAATGCCCATCTTTAGATTTACTAGTTATTGGCAAATTGCTCTCTACTCAAATTCAGGATAATCATTCAAAGAGGGCTTATTTACAAAGATTTTCAAAGGTGTGGGGAGGGGGTAAACCAAGTGATGATGCTGTGACCTAGGGCTAGTGGCAGCTGAGTTTTGGACAGTGCTAGACCCAAAAGGATGATAGGAGGGAAAGATTCCTTGACTCTGGAGGTCCTGCAGAAAAAGTTGCCTTCAGAAGAGGAGTAACCTATGATTGAGAAAACCTGGCAGAGAGGAAGCCTGGGAAACAAATTCCTCTTTTCATTCTCTCTTCTCTACTTCCGCTCTTCTGCCAAAGTCCCTCACTGACCAAACAAAACGGAGGCCAGAAGACACTGGAGTCCATTGGCATTGACCATACAGGTTACTTTCTCATAGCAGAGAGCACAGAGCATCTGGAAAGGAAAACTGAGTATGTCCAGCCAGTTATTAGAAGTATATTTTGTCTGTTGCTAATGCCTGCTATAGAGTACTCCCTAGTATATTTCCATCATTTGAAAAAAATCTATCCTGTTTTCTTGTGATCAGCTTCCAGGTTGCCTCCAATTCCTTTCTGCCACTAATAGTGCAGTAAGGCACTTTTTTGTATTTGTTCTCATATGAACTTGACGCCTTCTTAGGGGTATAAATCCAGTAGCAGAATCAATTGGTCTTCAGGTGCATGTGTATGCTTAATTTGAATGAGGGTCCTCTACCCTCCCAGAAGCAGTGTACAAGTATTGCTGTATCACCACGTCCTTGCCAGCATGTAGCAGCTTTGTAACTTCTGCCACTGTAGTGTGTGTGAAGTTTCCTGTATACACTATGATACATTCATGTAAATATTAAACACATAAGCCACACATTATAGTCTTTTGTTGTTGTTGTTGTTGTTGTTGTTGAGATGGAGTCTCAGTCTATCACCCAGGCTGGCGTGCAGTGGCGCGACCTCAGCTCGCTGCAACCTCTGACTCCCTGGTTCAAGCAATTCTTCTGCCTCAGCCTTCCAAGTAGCTGGGATTAGAGGCATGTGCCACCATGCTCGTCTAATTTTTGTTTTTTTAGTAGAGATGGGGTTTCACCATATTGGTCGGGATGCTCAGTCTCCTGACCTCGTGATCTACTTGCCTCGGCTTCCCAAAGTGCTGGGATTAATTACAGGTGTGAGCCACTGCACCCAGCCCACACATTATATTCTTATAAATACATGTGTAGTAAAATCCAAAAGAAAAATTGAATTGAAAAGCTACCACTGGGGATAAGCTCAAAGGATATTTCAACTTCATATAAAATTTTATGTATATAAAACTTTTAAGGAAGTATGGCAAAATATCAACATTTATGCCTATTGTTCCAATGTAAGCCTTTAGGCTTATTTGTGTGTTCACATCACGATTTTTACAACTTCACTGAAGTATAAATGAAATATAGTAAATCACACCAATTTAAAGTGTACAATCTGCTAAATATTGGCCTCTATATATGCCCATGAACCATCTCAAGAAGCACAATAATCAACATTCCATGGCCCCAAGCCTTTCCTCTGTCCCCAGGCAACCACTGACCTAGCTTAATACATGGATGTCATCATACGACATGTACTGTGTTTGTGGGGGATGTATGTGGCTGCTGTTACTAAGCATATGATTTTGATGTTCATTCTTGTTGCCTATATCAATAGTTCATTCTTTTTTATTGCTGAGTAGTGTTTTATTGTATAGATATACCATGATGTCTCTATTCGCTTGTCAGTAGACATTTGAGCTGTTTCCAGTTTCAGGGATCTTAAAACTAAAGCTGCTAAAAGCATTCATGCACAATTTTTTGTTTGAACACAATGTTTTCATTTCTCTTGGGGAAATACTTAGGAGTATAATGGCTGAGTTGCATGGTAAGTGCTATTTATTTACCTTTCTAAGACATTGTCAAGTAAATTTCCAAGTGTGTTATATCACTTTACATTTCCACTAGCAGCATTTGAGAGTCCCAGTTTCTCTACATCCTCACCAACAACTTGGTATGGTCAGTCCTTTTAATTTCAGCCAGTCTAATGGATACATAGTGACTGAGCATGTCCTTGATGACTAACAATATTGAGCATATTTTATATACTTTTTAATGTGCTTACGTATCTTCTTTTTATGTACTTTTTAGTGTGCTTATATATCTTCTTTTGCGAAGTGTCTGCTCAAATATTTTGTCCGTTTTTATTAGGTGAACTGTCTTATTAAGTTGTAAGCATTCTTTATATATTTTATAAACATGCTTTGTCTAAAATTATGTGTTTCAAATATTTTTTCTCAGTCAGTGGTTAGCTTTTTCATTTTCTTAAGGCTCTTTGAAAGAGAAAACGTATGGCCGGGTGCGGTGGCTCACACCTGTAATCCCAGCATTTTGGGCAGCCAAGGCGAGCAGATCACGAGGTCAGGAGATCGAGACTATCCTGGCTAACACAGTGAAACCCCGTCTCTACTAAAAAATAGAAAAAAAAATTAGCCAGGCGTGGTGGCGGGCGCCTGTCGTCCCAGATACTCGGGAGGCTGAGGCAGGAGAATGGTGTGAACCCGGGAGGCAGAGCTTGCAGTGAGCTGAGATCACACCACTGCACTCCAGCCTGGGTGACAGAGCAAAACTCTGTTTAAAAAAAAAAAGAAAGAAGGAGAAAATGTATTTAATTTTGATGAAATCTAGCTTATCATTTTTTTCTTTTATGCTTTTACTTTTGGTATGCTAATCTAATAAATGTTTGCCTCCTCCAAGATCTCCTATGCTTTGTTTGTTTGTGAAGGTTTTATATTTTAGGTTTTACATCTAGCCCTATGATCAATTTTTAGTTAGTTTGTGTATGTGGTATGAAGTATAAATTGTCTGTTTTTTTCCATACAGATATAAGTTGATACAGTATCATTTGTTAGAAAGATTATTCTTTCCCCATCAATTGCCTTGATAATTTGTCACAAATAAATTGACCATATATATATGGAATAGAATAAACAGTCCAAAGTGGACTGAACAGTCTGAGCTGTACTTCTTTACTTTTTGCCAACTTCAAACTGCTGCTTTATAGCCAGTCTTGAAATCAGGTAGAGTATGTAAAGTCTCAAAGTTTTGTTACTTTTTTTTTTTTTTTTTAAGTTGTTTGGGCTTTCCTACGCCCTTTGCATTGACCTTAAATTTAAAAAATCAACTTGCCCATTTTTACCAAAAGAAAACCTGCTGGAATTTTGTTTAGTATCACATCGAATCTGTAGATCAACTTGGGGAGAATTACCAGTTCTAATCCATGATTCTGGCATATCTTTCAATTACTTAGGTCTTTAGTTTCTCTCAACAAAGTTTTGTAATTTGTTAGTGCAGAGTCATAAATACCTTTTATTAAATTTCTTCCTATTTTATAACTTGGCATTAATGTAAATGAAATGTTTTAAGAATTCTATTTTTCAATATTTTCAGCTAGTATATAAGAATATAAATAATTTTGTAAAAATCTTGCATCTTGCAGCTTGTATATTTCCAGTTGTAATTCTATAGATTCCTTGAGATTTTTGTATAAACAATAAAATATCTGAAATAGGAACAGTTTTACTTTATCCTTTCCGATCCTTTTGCCTTATATTTAACTTTTTAAACTTTAGTAAAATGTTTAATAGACTTGATGAAAGTGGGAATCTTCACCTTGTCCTCCATCTCAAGGGAAAGTAATTCAATTTTTAACCATTAAGTGTGATATTGGCTGTGAGTTTTTCATAGATAACCATTATCTACTTGAGGAATTTCTTACTATTCCTAATTTGCTAGATTTTTAAAAAATTATGAATGAGTATTAATTTTATCAAATTATTTTTTCTGCCGATATTAAAATAATCTTTTTTGTTTTTTAGACCGGGGTAGGAAAACGTTTTTAAAGGCCAAAGAAAATATGTTCAGATTTGCAACCCATGAGGCAAATTCTAGGATATTATGTAGGTATTTATATAACCATTTAAAATTTAACCATTTAGAAATAGAAAATTATTTCTAGACTGTAAGCATAATAAAAAACACCAGGAGACTGGCCGTTTGTGGTCTATAGACTACAGCTTGACAGTCTCTGTTTCATGCTATTAATACTTACAGTGATATTTTTATATAGTTGGATTTAGATCTGTCATTTGATTATGTGTTTTCTCTTTGTACCATATGTTTTTGTTACTCTGTTCCTCTCTCTTTCTCTCTTTCCTGCCTTCTTAGGATTATTTGAATATGCTAATATTGCATGTTAATGTATCTCTTAGCTATCAGCTATTCTTTTGTATTGTTTCTGTGGTTGCTTTATGTATTACAATATATGTACCTAATCTATCACAGTTGGAGCCAATATTGTACCACTTGATACCTAATGTAGAAACCTTGGAACCATAGAGGTCTCTTTGTCACCTCCTACCTTTATGTTATAGCTGTGATATGGGCTATATCTGCATTCATTGAAAACTTCACAGACGATGATATAATTTTAGTGCTAATGAGTATACATATTTCAAGAACTTAAGAGGAAAGCACAGTTTTTACATTACCCAGATATGAGTCATTTCTATTGCTCATCCTTCATCTTGATGTTCAGGTTTCCTCTTGTATCATTTTTCTTCCATCTGCAGAACTGCCTTCAGCATTTCTGGTAGAGCAGGTATACTGATAATCAATTTTCTTAATTTTTTTTAAATCTGGAAATGTCATTTTGACTTCATTCTTGAAGGATATTTTCATTGAACATAGAATTCTAAGTTGACAGTTCTTATCCCTGAGCACTCTAAAGATGCTATTCTACTGTCTTCTGAACTTCATAGTTTCTGGACAGAAATTTGATATCATTTGAATCATCATCTCTCTGGATGTAAGGTATTTTTTCCTAGCTGTTTTAAGTATTTCTTCTTTATTCTTGGCTTTCAGCAGTTGGATTATGATGTGTTTGGTCATGGTTTCTTTGAAGTGATCCTCTGTGTGATATGTTGAGATTCTAGAATCTGTTTATGACTTCTACTAAACATGGAAAGTTTTTGTCCCTTATTTCTTCAAATATATTTTCTGTTTTAATCATTTTCTCCTTCCCTTCTGGAATCTAAATCTCACATTTCTTATGTTATGCAGTTCCTTCTGCATTTTGTTTTGTTTCATTTTTTTTTTCTTTAACCATCTTTCCTTATGACATTATCCTATTTTATAGAAGCCATGTTCTATTGTGATTCATTAAAGAGTTGAGTTTCATGAACTTTTGTGCTGCAACATAAAATTAGATGAATTTCATAAATCTGTGCTGTCTCTGTGTCTCTTCCAGATGCTATCTTCTCCTTGTTTGTAGTTCTTTTTTATTGGATCCAGGTGTTATTTTAAATTGTTTCTTATCCTCAAACAAAGCAAGATCTCACAAGAGTCAGTGTCTGTAAAGAGACCCAGTGATGAATGGAGCTGGCCCAGTGTCCTGTGCACAGGTACAGTGGCCACATTCTTTCTCAGATCAGCAGTGGTTAATGTTTGGCACTCCTAGCTAAACTTACAGTTTCTAGTGGTGGATCCTTTCTTCTCCCCAGACTGTCCCGTCTTCTAATTTTCCCCAAAGTTGCAACATCCAGATCGCATTTCTTTTTATCTCTTCCCTAGAGTATTTTAATTTTGGAGTCTGGGCCTTGCAAGTTGCACTGTAGCCTCACTTCTAGTCACACGTATGCCTGAGTTCAAGGCTTGCCTCCAGTTAACCATGTTATTTTGAGAAACTCACTTAATCTGTCTTAGTGTCTTCTTTGGTAAATTTGGGACAATAATGTCTCAACTATACAGTGAGGTAATGTGAAGAAATTCTGAATCAGTGCACATGGAGCATTTATCCTGCAGCAGTGAAGTTCACGGTAACTCGAGCTGTGGCTGCTGTGGTCTCCAGCCTCAGCAATACGGCCATCCTTAGGGCATTTTGCCACCACCCATCTCTAACTCTGTCTAAAAATTTGGGAGATTTACATTCTTAGGAAGTAGTCCTGCTTCTGGGCTGGAAAATACAACACCTTCCTCAGTGAGTAGGGCTCTCAAGGGTCAGTAGTGTCAGCACTTGGGACCTCTGCTTTGTAGTCAGGAGTCGGCTGTCTCCATATCCATTTTAGAGAAAAGTTAGAAGAGATAGATTTGGGTTCAGGTAGCCAGATAGAATTTTAAATCAGAATGCATACCCCACAGCCACTTTTTTGAACAGAGAAAGCATTATTTACATATTTCTTCTTTACCTATCTTTCTTCTTCTTGTTTTAAAATCCAGGTTGACATCTGGCTTTTGTTAAGTGTGGCACCGCCAGAGTTCTGATTATTCACATCCTGTCCACCCACTCCTGTATATCTCCTCTCTGCCCTAACCTCTCTCACACTATGATATTTGTTCAGTAAAAGAGTTTTGAAAGAATAAAATTTTCTGAAAAATAAGAAAAAATTGAAATATGTTTATATTTATAGGCTTTCACTCATGTATATGTAATCATTCTTGTCATTTTTAGACCAATGTGCCATTCTGTGAACAGCGAATGTGTTTACAAGGTGCAAACTATGTGCTCGTCTAACCTAGTTAAATTATCTAAAATGACCAGCCTCTGAAGACATAGACAAATTATTACTTTTCCTTGTCATTTTGTTAGTAGATTCTATATAGCATTTTTAGACCACTGGAATGTTCAAGATGATAATATTCAATAAATTATAAATCAGGTTTCTCCTCATTGTAGAAGGAAGCTAATTGTCAGAGGTATTATCTATTAATCTTCCTGGATTAAATTCATTTAAAATGTGTTCTGTTAGAAAATGTGATAACACTTTATTTTTAGTGACCATTAACTAATACTAAATTACAGCGTAACGCCTCTGGAAGTGCATGTGACGTCCATATGAATACCAAATGAACTCATAATTATCTATACTATAATAATGAATATCAAACCAATTTATAATGATATACTGAAAATAAAATACTTCTGAAATTTTATGTTCTCATCAGTTTTAAGGACGAGACATGAATCTAGCTTGTTAGAGAAATTGCTGGCAGTCAGGAAGCTGTGCTGTGCCCAGTCTGCAATTTCGTTTTCTGGTATTTCTGGCATCAGCACAATGATTCCAAAAACTGAAAAATATAACAACAATATTCTGGGGGAGGAACACAGGTATTCAAGAAAGGGGGTGTGTGTTTCTTGGTATGATAATGAGAGATATTTTAAAGGATAGAATGAAATGACTATCATCTTTCAAAAGAAGTTACAACACATATGTATTAGTTCATTACTAAGCAACTGAAGAATATAATACAAAATGTTCAGCTGATTAATTTGGAAAAGCATGCCACCACAACGCAGGCTTGGCCAATGACTTAGGAAGTAAACTCTTCTTTTTTTATTTCAAATATAAACTCATTTTCTAAGTTCCCCTTTTGTATTAAAAAAGAATAATTGTACAGGGTTCATAGGTTGTCTAACTTGATGTAATAATGAATAATTATTTAATTTTATTTAATATTAATTAAATTTATCAAATTAAATTTAATTAAATGTAAAATTAATTAATATCAATTAATTACATAATATTAACGGATTGATATTTAATAAAAATATTGTAGTGATTGGGGTGTAAGGTTGACATTGCAGAGATGAGAGAGACTAGGGAGTGATTAGGACAAGTAACTGGGTCAGCTTGACCTAAAGAGGATGAAGCCCTACAGAAGCTCAAAAGGCAGAGAGGAGTTAGAGCTAGACCACTCCCACTACCAAAAGAAATACCATTTGAGATGAGCTTTCTAGAATATAAAGCTGTAACAAATAGCAGGTTAGGAGGCATGTTTTAGATGAAGAACATAGCATGAACAAGTTCATGGAGACAAAATAGTACTGTATGCTTCTAGAAAAGCAAATATCTTTTTGATTAATAACATATTTTGTGAGTTTAAAGAGTTCATGCCTGTGATTTGTGGGAAGGAACTACAAAGAAACAGTATGGGATCCCCGATGTCCAAGGTCCAGATATGAAGTCGGGTGTTAATTTCCCTGGTACTGAGCAAAGGTAGGGAGTGAGTGCCCCAAAAGAGAAAAGGATCAAAGGTTCTTATTACGAATGATTTGAGCCATGCTCCAGAAAAAAGTTTCCTGTAGCACCATGCAAAATGAATAGATCTAATTATAGAAACGAGTAGGGTTCCCAGCTAGGAGGCCAGTACAATTATTAGAAGCAAGTAACAACCCATGGTGGCCCTGGGAAGAGGAAGAAAAGATACAGATGTAACAGACAAGGGTCTGTGATATTGTCAGGCTGCCAGTTCAAAATGAGAGTCCTTCCACGAGGTACTGTTGTTGAATGAATCAATATTAATTGAATGAAAGCATTGTGCTGAATTTTACTAAATTAGGTTTGTATAGAAAAATGTAACCTCATGTATATGTATTATCCTAGTGAATATGACTCATTAAAATTCATTTAAAATGATAAACATTTAAAATGTAAAATGTGTTACATGATGTAAGTAGTACAAATAGCTGTATAACAGTGTCAATATATTAAATATATATAGATATTAAATGTCTAGATCTTCTAAAAAGATGATCTCTCTGCCATGCCCAGAGCACAACAGGTCCACTGACCCCCATGTAGGCTTGGCCACAGCAGACTCTTCCAGTCTCAGCTCTTGACACTTTTCCCTCTTCACTCATAATCTCGTCATCCCTCTTCCCAAGCATCGATCTTGGCACATACAAGGTGTTCACTGTTATTTACAGAATGAAGAGCTAATGGGAGGAGGAAAGGAAAAAAGCAACAAAGGAAGAAGTGAGGAAGGGAATGAGATAGGAGGAGAGGAGCTCTGTATCTACTATCTTTAGGACCTTGCACAATTAATTAAATTCCCCAAAGCCTGAATGCTTTTGTCTGACAAAAGAAACAATAGGATTGCTATGAAAATTTTTTAAAAATAGAGTATTATGGCATCTGCACTATATTGGGCTGATAGCAGCAGCTGGAAGATTGCTCTCCATCGAATCACATCACAGTTTACCATAGACACAGCGCCTCCCCTCCTTCTCTGGTCTAATACGAGAACTCTGCGATGGCAGGGATTTCCATGGGACTTGAGAAGTTATGGATGGATGAGTAAGGGATGAAATCATTATGTTTTTGGTTTTTTATTTCTAGCATGTCCAGTGGATTTTTATTAATCCATCTGCATTTCCTTACCTGATGACTGGGTATGCCATGTGGAAAAGAACAATCTAACACTTCGTGGTGCAAAAATTGTATCTTGGCCTCATAAGCACAGTTCTCTAACTGAGCAATCAGCTACATACAGGTCACCATCACATACTAGTAAATAAAGGCACTGTGTCACTTTCAGCAGAGTACTAATTTGGCTATCAAAATTGTGTTTTTAGGCGGCTGAACAGAAGGTAGAGTTCATTCGTCCATGTTTAAATTAGAGCTTGTTTTCATTCTAGATAATAGGGAGAACAAATGCTATTATTTTTAAATTCGATGGAAATGTGAAAATAAATGCTATTCGTATTATATCTGCCTAAGGCTTCCATAAAAACAGTTAATTTCCAAAATAATGTATCTATTATATTTTATGTTTATGAGGATAATTTGAAACATATATTTCTACTCAGGGACTTTTGAACTAAGCAGTGGAACAAATTGCAATAATTAGCTGAACTACAAACTTGAAAGTTAATGTGTAAACAAACTCTTGTCACAAAATATTGTTTGAGAAATTTAAAAGAATTTTTTTTAACTTTGCAGCTGAATCAGCCAGCCTTGTCACATAGACCCGGGAGAGATAGAGTGGGGAAGGACGAGGTGGCTGATCCTGTACAATCTCATCTCCTGCTAGGAGACCAGGGGCAGCAGTGAGGGCCTCTAGGTGGTGAGGCAGGGCAGTAGGGAAAATCCTGGTCATGATTCCCTCCAATATCCGTGGTCAGTGTGAGAAGAGAGTCAGTATTGAAAACCTCACTATATCCTTATCCATCTTGGTTTCCCCCGGAGGCTGTCTGATTTGTTTTCCGGCTTCCCCCATTTCTCTGACCTCTGGGGGTGTTTTGCTCCCTCTTCTTGACACTTTTTGTTTATCAAAATTACCCAGGGAGCTTTGAAACATAGAGATACTTGGGCTATACCACCAGAGAGGCTCACTGTTGCTGTGGGGTAAGACCCAGGCATTGGTGTCTTTGAAAAGCTCCATGTGAAAAGTAAGCAAATTCTTCCCCCTACCCCCATTTACTTTTAGTTGACAAGTAATAATTGTATAAATGTATTGGATACAGAGTTATATTTCCACACGTGTATACAATGTGTAATTATTACTGAGACATGTGGGAATCCTGTTTCTTAGTCGTATTTGGGAGAAAGAAGTCTGCCAAGTGACCGATTTAGCCAAAAAAGAGAATTCATTGAAGGAAAATAGAAAGCAGAGAGTTTATTTAGAGACACAGTACACTCTGAAAGATGAGGCAGAGCAGATTGCTGAAAGCCAGAAACACCCCTCACCCCAAGAGTTCTGCATTGGGTTTTGATGACATTGGAGTGTTTCCTGAAGTTCCCCGCTGTCTTAAGTATCTGCCATTTTTCCTTGTGTAGCTTTCTGGCTCCTGCCTTAAGTCCCCACTTTTCCACCCCTAGTCCCCACTGCAGGCTTGTGGGACCCGCCCATGCTATGAGTTGGTGCACGTGTGCGGGCCGGTGTTGGATATGAATTGCACCCAGGGTTTCCTAGGAATTTCCTCCTTTGTCCTCTTCTGCCTTATCAGCATGTAGATTAACTGCAGAGGGAGTGGTTCCTCAGGGATCTTAAGGATTGCCCCTTCCTGCCTAGGTTAATTCCCCTCCACCTTGCTCATATCTAGCATGCCTGTTTCTGGTGGTCTCTGGGTTGTGCGATCCTCCAGACCTCCCTTTCCTCAGGGGCTCCCCCTCCTGCTCATGTCTAGCTGTCTGTCTACTCTGACACAATGATCAAACCAGAGTAATTCGCATCTCCATCATCTCAGACATTTATCATTTCCACGTGTTAGGAACATTCAAATTATTTTACCTTTTGTAAATATAAAGTAAATTATTGTGAATTCACCCTGCAGTGCACTGGAACACATTCCTCCTATGTAGCTATAATTTGGTATCCCTTAAGCAACCCATCCTTATTTCCCACCCCCTGCCCACCAGCCTTCCCAGCCTCTAGTCACCACAATTTCACTCTCTACTTCTATGAGCTCATTTTTTTTAACTCCTATGTATGAATAAGAACATATGATATTTATCTTTCTGTGCCTGACTTACTTCCCTTAGCATAATGTCCTCCGGGCTCATCCATGTTGCTGTGAATAATAGGATTTTTATTCTTTTTTTATGGCTGAATAGTATCCAGTTGTGTATATGCACCACATTTTTTTATATTCATCTGCTGATGGACATTCAGGTTGATTTCATATCTTGGCTACTGTGAATAATGCTGCAATAAATATAGAGATGCAGATATCTTTTCAGTATACTGATTTCCTTTCCTTTGGTTAAATACTCAGTAGTGGGAATGCCGGATCATGTGGTGATTCTGTTTTTAGTTTTTGAGAAGACTCAATACTGTTTTTCATAATGGCTATACTAATTTACATTCCCACATCCTTGCCAGCATTTGTTATTTTTTTTACTTTTTGATGATAGCCATTCTAACCAGAGGGAGATATCTCACTGTGGTCTTGATTTGCATTTCCCTGATGATTAGTGATGCTGAGCGTTTAAAAAACATACTTGTTGGCCATTTGTATGCCTTTTCCTTCAGGAATGTTTATTCAGATCCTTTGCCCATTTAAAACGTCAGAGGGGTTTATTTTCCTATTGATTTGTTTGAGTTCCTTGCATATTCTGGTGTTAGTCCCTTGTCAGATGAATCATTTGTAAATATTTTCTCCCATTCTGCAGATTGTCTCTTCACTCTATTGACTGCTTCCTTAGTTTGATATAGTCCCATTTTGCCTATTTTTATTTTTGTAATCTGTGCTTTTAAGGTTTTAGGCATAAAATCTTTGCTATGCCAATTTCTTAGAGCATTTTCCCTATGTTTTCTTCTAGTAGTTTTATAGTTTCAGGTTTTACATGTAAGTCTTTAATCCACTTTGAATTGGCTTTGGTATGTGGTGAGAGATGGGGTCTAGTTTCTTTCTTCTGCATATGGATACCCAGTTTTCCCAGCACAATTTATTGAAGAGGGTGTCATTTCCCCAATGTATGTTCTTGACATCTTTGTTGAAAATTAGTTGATTGTAAATACATGGGTTTATTTCTGGGCTCTCTATTCTGTTCCATTTGTTTATGTGTCTGTTTTCACACCAATACCATGCTGTTTTGGTAACCATCAGTTTGTAATATATTTTGAAGTCAGGTAGTGTGAGGTCTCCAGCTCTATGGTTTTATTTTTATTTTCTTTTGTTTTGGTCAGGATTACTTTTGACTCTTACGGGACTTTTTTAGTTCCATATAAATTTTATGATTGATTTTGCTAGTTCTGTGAAGAATGCCAGTGGTAGAGATTACATTGAATATGCAGATTACTGTGATTTGTATGGTCATTTTTACAATATGAATTCATCCCATTCATAAGCATGAGATATCTTTTCTTTTTTTGTGTGTGGGGGGGTCCTTCCTCAATTTCTTCTACCAGTGTTTTGTAGTTTTCATTATAGAGATTGTTCACCTTCCTGGTTAAATTTATTCCTAATTATGTTATTTTTGTATAACTATTGTAAATAGGATTACTTTTTTGGTTTCTTTTTCAGTTAGTTTGTTGCTAAGTGTATAGAAATACTACTGTTGTTTGTATGTGGATTTGTATCCTGCACCTTTACTGATTTCCCTTATCAGTTCTATGAATTTTTTGGTAGAGTTGTAATGTTTTTCTATATACAAGATCATGCTCTTTGTAAAGAGGAACATTTTGACTTTCTCTTTTCCAATTTGAATGTCCTTTATTTCTTTATCTTGCATAATTGCTCTGGCTAGGACTTCCAGTACTCTATTGAGTAGAGTGGTGAAAGTGGCATCCTTGTCTTGTTCCAGCACTTAATGGAAAAGATTTCTCTTTTTTCCTTTCAGAATGATGCTAACTGTGGATCTGTCACCTTTATTATGTTAAGATATATTCCAAATGCAAATCAAAACCACAATGAGATATCATTTCACACCAGTTAGAATGGCAATCATTAAAAAATCAGGTAACAACAGGTGCTGGAGAGGATGTGGAGAAATAGGAACACTTTTACACTGTTGGTGGGACTGTAAACTAGTTCAACCATTGTGGAAAACAGTGTCGCGATTCCTCAAGGATCTAGAACTAGAAATACCATTTGACCCAGCCATCCCATTACTGGGTGTATACCCAAAGGATTATAAATCATTCTACTATAAAGACACATGCACACGTATGTTTATTGCAGCACTATTCACAATAGCAAAGACTTGGAATCAACCCAAATGTCCATCAGTGACAGACTGGAGTAAGAAAATGTGGCACATAGACACCATGGAATACTATGCAGCCATAAAAAAAGGATGAGTTTGTGTCCTTTGTAGGGACATGGATGAAGCTGGAAACCATCATTCTCAGCAAACTATTGCAAGAACAGAAAACCAAACACCACATGTCCTCACTCACAGGAGGGAATTGAACAATGAGATCACTTGGACACAGGAAGGGGAACATCACACACCAGGGCCTATTGTGGGTAGGGGACAGGGGGGAGGGATAGGATTAGGAGATATACCTAATGTAAATGATGAGTTAATGGGTACAGCACACCAACATGCTACATGTATACATATGTAACAAACCTGCACATTGTGCACATGTACCCTAGAACTTAAAGTATAATAATAACAAAAATCAAAAAAAGGTATATTCCTACTATACCCCATTTGTTGAGAGATTTATCATGAACAGACATAGAATTTTATTAAATTCTTTTTTTCTATTGTCTATTGGGATGATAATACAGTTTTTGTCCTTCATTCTGTTGATTTAATATATCACATTTATTGACTTGTGGTATTGAAACATTCTTGCATGTTGATACCCTAACATCACAACTAAAAGAACTAGAGAAGCAAGAGCAAACAAATCCAAAAGCTAGCAGAAGACAAGAAATAACTAAGATCAGAGTGGAACTGAAGGAGATAGAGATACGAAAAGTCCTTCAAAAAAATCAGTCAATGCAGGAGCTGGGTTTTGGAAAATAATTAACAAAATAGATAGACTGCTAGCTAGACTAATAAAAAGGAAAAGAGAGAAGAATCATGTAGACACAATAAGAAATGATAAAGGAGATATTACCACCTACCCCACAAAAATACCCACAATGAGAGAATACTATAAACATCTCTATGCAAATACACTAGAAAATCTAGAAGAAATGGATAAATTCCTGGACACATATACCCTCCCAAGACTAAACCAGGAAGAAGTAGAATCTTTAGATAGACCAATAACAGTTCTGAAATTGAGGCAGTAATAAATAGCCTACCAATCATTGGAAGTCTAAGACCAGATGGATTCACAGCCAAATTCTGCTACAGGTACAAAGAGGAGCTGGTACTATTCCTTCTGAAAATATTCCGAACAATTGAAAAGGAGGGACTTCTCCCTAACTCATTGTATGAGGCCAATATCATCCTGACACAAAACCCTGGCAGAGACACAACAAAAAAAGAAGCCTTCAGGCCAATATCCCTGATGAACATTGATACAAAAATCCTCAATAAAGTACTGGCAAACTGAATCCAGCAGCACATCAGAAAGCTTATCTACCACGATCAAGTCAGCTTCATGCTTGGAATTCAAGGCTGGTTCAACATTTCAACATAGCAAATCAATAAACATAATTTATCACATAAACAGAACCAGTGACAAAACTACAGTTACCTCAATAGATCCAAAGTCCTTCAGTAAAATTCAACATCCTTTCATGTTAAAAACTCTCAATAAACTAGGTATTGATAGAACATATCTCAAAATAATAAGAGCTATTTATGACAAACTCACAGCCAATGTCATACTGAATGGACAAAAGCTGGAAGCATTCCCGTTGAAAACTGGAACAAGACAAGGATGCCTTCTCTCACCACTCCTATTCAACATAGTATTGGAAGTTCTGGCCAGGGAAATCAGGCAAGAGAAAGAAATCAAGGGTATTCAAATAGGAAGAGAGGAGATAAATTGTCTCTATTTGCAGAAGACGTGATCCTCCTATATCTAGAGAACCCCATCATCTCAGCCCAAGAGAGCCTTAAGTTGATAAGCAACTTCAGCAAAATGTCAGGATACAAAATCAATGTGCAAAAATGAAGAATTTCTATACACCAACAATAGACAAGCAGAGAGCCAAATCATGAATGAACTCCCATTCACAACTGCTATGAAGAGAATAAAATACCTAGGAATACAGCTAGCAAGGGATGTGAAGGACCTCTTCAAGGAGAACTACAAGCCACTGCTCAAGAAAATAAGAGTGGACACAAACAAATGCAAGTATATTCCATCCTCATGAATAGGAAGAATCAATATCATGAAAATGGCCATACTACCCAAAGTAAGTTATAGATTCAATGCTATTCTCATAAAACTACCATTGACATTCTTCAAAGAATTAGAAAAAAACTAATTTAAAATTCATATGGAAACAGAGAAGAGCCCATATATCCAAGACAATCCTTAGCAAAAGAACAAAGCTGGAGGCAAGGCTGCAGTAACCAAAACAACATGGCACTGGTATCAAAGCAGATGCATAGGCGGTGAGACAGGGGAGCCAGAATCTCAGAAATAAAGACTACACATCTGCATTGTCTGATCTTCTAAACAAACCTGGGCAAAAGCAAGCCATGGAGAAAGGAGTTCCACTGGCCCCAACAAGTGATGCTGTGGAAAGAGGCACGGCTGCAGCCGTATGCAAAACTGAAACCGGATCCCTTCCTTTCATATATACCGAAAGGCCAACTCAAAGTGGATAAAGACCCTAAGTAGCAAAACCCAAAACCATAAAAACCAGAAGAAAACCTAAAAATGCATTCAGGACATAGGTATGGACGAGATTTTTATGATGAAATCGCAAAATAAACCGCAACAAAGCAAAAATTGACAAATGGGGTCTAATTAAGAGCTAAAGGAAGCTCGCCGACAAAAAACATCATCAGAGCAAACAGAGCAACCTGCAGAATGGGAGAAAATGTTTGCAATCTACCACATCGACAAAGGTCTAATAACAGATTTACGAAACTTAAACAAATTTACAAGAAAAACATTATCATCAAAAAGTAGACGAGGACATGGTCGTCGCCTCAAAGAAGATGTTATGCAACCAACAAACATATGCAAAAGCTCAACAATACTGATCATTAGAAATGGAAATCAAAACCACAATGAGATATAAATACCACACCAGTCAGGATGTAATTATTAAAAGTCCAGAAACAACAGATGCCGGTGAGGCTGTGGAGAAGCCAGGAACACTTTATACTGTTGGTGGGGTGTAAGTAAGTTCAAAGCTATTTTGTGGAGACTGTGTGGCGTTTCCTCAGGGACCTAGAACCAGAAGTATCATTTGACCCAGCAATCCCATTGCTGGGTGTATACCCAAAGGAATATAAATAATTATATTATAAAGATACATGCACATGTATGTTTATTGCAGCACTATTCACAATAGCAAAGACATGGAACCAACCCAAATGCCCATCAGTGATAGACTGGATAAAGAAAATGTGGCACATAGACACCATGGAATACTATACAGCCATAAAAAAAAATGAGATTGTGTCCTCTGCAGGGACATGGATGAAGCTAGAAGCCATCATCCTCAGTAAACTAACACAGGAACAGAAAACCAAACACCAAATATTCTCGCTCATGAATTCGACCCGAATAATGAGAACACATGGAAATGGGGAGGGGAACAACACACACCAGGGCCTGTCAGGGGTCATGGGGAGGGACAGCATCAGGATAAATAGCTAATGCATGCAGGGCTTAATACATGGGTAATGGGTTGATAAGTGCAGCAAACCACCATGGAACATGTTTACCCATGTAACAAACCTGCACATTCTGCACATGTATCCTAGAACTTAAAATAATTTTTTTTTTTTTTAAAAAAGCAAAACAAAGCAAACAAACAAGAAAGATGAAACATTCTTGGATCCCTGGGATGAATGCCACTGGATCGTGGTATATTATCTTTTTCATGTGCTGTTGGATATGATTTTTCAGTATTTTGTTGATGAATTTATTGATGAATTTCCCTATGTTCATTCCTAATATTGGCTTGTAGTTTCCTTTATTTGTTGTCTTTGTCTGGTTTTGGTATGAGGGTAATGCTGGCCTCATAGACTGTGTTTGGGAAAATTCTCTCCTCTTCAGTTTTTTAGAATCGTTCGAGAAAAGTCTGTGTTTGGTCTTTTTTAAAAGTTTGGTAGAATCTGGCAGTAAATCCATTTGGGCTTTTTTGGGGGGAGACTTTTTATTATGGCTTCAACATCTTTGTTCATTATTGGTCTGTTAAGGTTTTCTAGCTCTTCTTGGTTCAATTTTGGTAGGTTATGTATGCCCAGAAATTCATCCATTTTCTCTAGGTGTTCCAATTTGTTGGCATACAGTTGTTCATAATAGTCCCTGATGATCCTTTGTATTTCTGTGGTCTCAGTTGTTATGTCTCCTTTTTCATTTCTGATTTAAATTTATCTGGGTCTTCTCTATTTTTTTCTAGTCTAGCTAATTTTCTTCATAATTTTAATTATGAAAATACTCTCCAAGGAAACTATTTTTAAATTTTTTGTATTGATGCATAATAGATGTGCATATTTTCTGGGTACATGTGATAATTCAATACATTCATATAATTTGTAAAGATCTAATCAGTGTGACTGTGATATCCATCACCTTAAAGATTTGTCTCTTCTTTATGCTAGAAAGATTTGAATTATTCTCTTCTTAGCTATTTGGAAATATGCAACAGATTGTTGTATACTATAGTCACCCTACAGATCTACCAAACTCTAGGCCTTATTCTTCTATCATATTGCGTGTGGCTATATGTATATCACATAGCCATTAATCACCTTGTTTTTATTTCCTCCCCCTGCTCCTCACTCTTTCCACCCTCTGGTATTAACCAATTTGTTTTCTATCTTAATATGATCCACTTTTTTTTTTTTTTTAAGCTCCCACATATAAGTGAGAATGTGTGGTATTTGTCTTTCTGTGCATGGCATATATTGCTTAACATAATGACCATGAGTTCCATCCATGTTGCTGCAAATGACAGGATTTCATCCTTTTTCATGCTGAATAATATTCCATGGTGTATATATGCTACATTTTGTTTATCCAGTCATCCCTTGATGGTCACTTAGGTTGATTCCATTTTTTTGCCTATTGTGAATAGTGCTCCAATAAACATGAGAGTACAGGTATCTCTTTAATATATTGATTCCCTTTCTTTTGGATAAATATCCAGCAGAAGAATTGCTGGATCATATGGGAGTTCTATTTTTAGTATTTTGAGGAAACTTCATACAGTTTTTCATACTGGCTGTACTAATTTACATTCCCACCAACAGTGTACAAGAGTTCCCCGTTCTTGACATTCCCACCAGCATACATAATTTCCTTTTTGGTAAAAAGGCACTTAACTGGGGTGAGATGTTCACTGTGGTTTGAATTTGCATTTCTCATTGGCTATTTGTAAGTCTTCTTTGGAGAAATGTCTATTGGATCTGCTGCCCATTTTTAACTTGTATTACTTACTTTTTGCTATTGAGTTGAGTCCCTTATAATTCTGGTTATTAATCGCTTGTCAGATAGATAGTTTGTGAATATTTTCTCCCATTCTGTGGTTATCTTTTCACTTTGTTGATTGTTTCCTTGCCATGCAAAAGCTTTCTAGCTTGATATAATCCCATTTGTCCATCTTTGCTTTGATCGTCTTTGCTTCTGAGGTCTTATACAAAAGACACTTACCTAGACTAATGTCCCAGAGCGTTTTCCCCAATGATCTCTCCTGGTGGTTTCACAGTTTGAGATTTTAAATTTAAGTCTTTAATCCATTTTTATTTGATTTTTGTAGATGGTGTGAGGTAAGGGTCTAATTTCATTCTTCTGCATATAGATGTCCAGTTTTCCTAGTACCATGTATTAAAGAGACTGTTCTTTTCCCATTGTATGTTCTTGGCAACTTTTTCAAAAAATGAGTTGGCTGTAAATGCATGGATTTATATCTGGGTTCTCTATTCTGTTTCATTGGTCTATATGTCCATTTTTATGCTAGTACCATGCTCATTTGGTTGCTGTAGCTTCGTAATATATATTGAATCTGGTAGTGTGATGTCTCCAGTTTTGTTTTGTTTTGGGGTGTTTTCTGAGCTCAAGATTTCTTTGGGTATTTTGGGTCTTTTGTGATTCCATATAAACTTCAAGATTTAAAATATATATATATCTGTGAAGAATGTCATTGGTATTTTGATAGGGATTGCATTGAATTTGTATGTTGCCTTGGGTGGTAACTTTAACAAAATTAGTTTTTCCAATTTATGAGCATGGAGTATCTTTTTATTTTTTTCTGGCCTTTCCAAGTCCTTTTATCAGTGTTTTATAGTTTCCTTTGTACTGATCTTTCACTCCTTTGGTTAAATTGATTCCTAGATATTTTATATTCTTTGTAACTTTTGTAGAAGGGATTACTTTCTTGATTTCTTTTTCAGACTGATTGCTTTTGACATATATAATTATGACTGATTTTTGTATGTTGATTTTGTATCCTGCAACTCTACTGAATTCGTTTATTAGTTCTAATGGTTTTTTGCAGTAAATCTTTAGGCTTTTCTATATATAATATGATATCTTTGAACAGGACTAATTTGACTTCTTTCTTTCCAATTTGGATGGCCTTTGTTTATTTCTCTTACCTAATTGCTGTAGCCAGGACTTCCATTATTATGTTGAATAAAAGTAGTAAAATTGGGCATCCTTTTCTTGTTCCATGTTGTACAGGAAAGGCTTTCAATTTTCCCCATTCAGTATTATATTAGCTGTGAGTCTTTCATATGTGGCCTTTGTTATTTTTAAGTTTATTCTTCTATACCAGTGTGTTGAAAGTTTTTATCATAAAGGAATGTTGAATTTTGTCAAATGCTTTTTCAGTATCTATATGGTTTTTTTCTTGGTACTGTTAATATGACGTATCACATTTATTGAGTTGTATATGTGGAAACCTCCTTGCATCCCTGGGATGAATGCCACTTGATCATGGTGTATTATCTTTTTGAAGTGCTTTTGGATTCAGTTTGCTAGTATTTTGTTGAGAATTTTTGCATATATGCTCATCAATGATATTGGCCTCTAGTTTTCTTTTTTGTTGTTGTTGTGTCCTTGTTTGATTTTGGTATCAGAGTAATGCTAGCCTTACAGAATTTGCAAGTATTCTTTCTTCTACAAAAAATTTTTGAAGACTTCCTGTTTAATTTTTTAACCAATTTTTGATTGAATTGTTTTCTTATTGATTTATGATTTATGAGAGTTCTTTTTATATATCTGGATTCAACTTCTTTATCAGATGTATGCTTTGCAAATATTTTCTTCCAGCGCACAAGTCGTGTTTTTATTCTCTTAACAGTGCCTTTCAAAGAAAAGATATTTTTAAAATGTTTATGAGGTCCAGTTTTATCAATTTATTCTTTCATGGATCATGCTTTTGATGTCATATATAAAAATATTTGCCTAACCCAAGTTCACAAAATTTTTTTCCTAGGTTTTCTTCTAGAAGTTTTATGGTTTTATGTTTTACATTTAGGTCCATAATACTTTGAGTTAAATTTTGTTTATGCCATGAGATATGGATCAAGTTTTGCAGTTAATATGATATGCAGTTGTTTCCGCACCATTTGTTGAAAAGATTATCCTTCTTCCATTGGATTGCCTTTGTACTTTTGTCAAAAATCAGTTGTCTCCAAGGATATACAGAAAGCAAATAAACATATGCCAAGTGCCACATGATTAGTTCATTAGTAATGAAAATTAAAATAACAGTGATACCACTACACACCTATTAGAGTGGCTAAAATGAAAAAGACTTATTATGTCATGTCTTGGTGAGGATGTAGAGGAACTGGAACATTCATACACTGTTGATGGGAATGTAAAATGATACAACCAATTTAGAGAACGGTTTGCCAGTTTCTCAAAAAGTCAAAGACACAAATGCCATATGTGTAACCATTTCACTTCTAGGCATTTATCCAGAAGGAAAGAAAATGTATGTTCATACAATGACTTTGACATGAATGTTGATAAGGGCTTTATATGTAAATATCCCAAACTGGAAATAAACCAAATGTTCACCTACAAGTTCTTCGGTAAGCAAATGATGATATATGTATACTATAGACTACTACTACTCAGCAATAAAAAGACATGAATTACTGACACACTTAACAGCATGGATCCATCTAAAAAAGTGTTTAATAAAAGAAACCAAACAAAAAGGATACATACTTTACATTTCCATTTATATAAAACCCTAGAAAATACAAACATTTATTACATTTACAGTGATAGCATGGAGTTGGGAGAGATGAGAGAGGAATCATAAAGAAGCATGAGAAAACTTTTGGGGTTGATGAGTATGTTCACTATTTTCACTGAAGTGATGGTGTTTCATGGGTGTATACATCTGTCAAAATTTATCAAATTGTACACTTTAATTGTGCATTTTTTAATATTAATTTTACTTCAATAAAGCTTCTAAAAACACAACTTTTTTTTGAAGAGTTTGAATATAATTGGTATTAGTTCTTTAAACATTTGGTAGAATTTAGCATTGAAGCAATTGGGTCCTGGGCTTTTCCTTGATAGGAGACTTTTCATTATAGCTTCAATTTTGTTACTTATTAATGGTTTATGGAAATTTTCTGTTTCTTCATGGTTCAGTCTTAGTAGGTTTTTTGAGTCCAGAAACTTATCATTTTTTCTAGGTTTCTAATTTGTTGTCGTATAGTTGTTCATAATAATCTCTAATTATTTGTATGTCTCTGATCATAGTTGTTAAGTGTCCTTTTCATTTCTAATTTTATTCGGGTCTTCTCTCTTTTTTTCTTTGTCTAGTTAAAGGTTTGCCAATTTTGCTTATCTTTAACAAACAACTTTTTACGTCTTCAAATTTCTAAAATATTTTCGTCTTTGTTTACTTCTGCTCTCATCTTTATAAGCATTCTAAAAATTGGGGGGTTTTTTTGTTTTTGCTTTTCTAATTCTGTGAGATACATCATTAGGTGGTTTATTTGAATTCTTTCTACTTTTGATTTAGATCTTTGTTGCTCTAAACTTTCCTCTTTGTACAGAGTTTGCTGTATCTCATATGATTTGGTATATATATAGTGTTTTTATTTTCACTAGTTTCATGACTTTTTAAAATTTACTTCTCAATTTCTTCGTAGACCCATTCATCATTAAGCATGTTGCTTACTCTCCATACATTTGTATTTTCAAAGTTCTTATTATTATTTCTGGTTTTATTACATTGTGATCTGAGAAAACAATATGATTTTGATTTCTTGAGATGTGTTGAGACTTGTTTTGTGGCCTAATATATGGTTTATCCTGGAGAATGTTCCATGTGCTGATGAGAACAATGTGTACATTGCAGTTGATGAAATGTCTTGTCTGTTAGGTACATTTGGTCTGTAGTGCAGTTTAAGTCCAATGTTTCTTGGTGAATTTTCTGTCTAGATGATTTTTCCAAAGTTGAAAGTGGGGTATTGACGTCCCCAGTTTTTATCGTACTGAGGTTTCTCTCTCTCTCTCTCTCTCTCTCTCTCTCTCTAGCTAATATTTGCATTATTTTTGTGGGTGTTTTGGTGTTGGGAGCATAAATATTTATCATTGTTATATTATCTTGCTAAATTGATCATTTTATCATTATGTAATGACTTTCTGTATCCTTTTTTTTGTTTTTACTTAAAGCTTAAAGTCTATTTTGTTTGATGTAATTACACTACTCCTGCACACTGTTGGTTTCCATTTGTGTGGAATATTTTCTTCCATTTGTCTTAGTCCATTTAGAATTACTATAAAAAAATATCCAAGGCTGGGTAATTTTGAAAACAAAACAAAACAAGGTTTATTTAGTTCATGGTTCTACTAGAAAGTTCAAGATTTGGCATCTGGCAAGGGCCTCAGGCTACTTTCATCATGGTGGAAGGCAAAGGAGAACATGTGTGTGCAGAGGTTACACAGTGAGAGAAGCCAGAGAGGGGGAAAGGAGGTGCTAAACTGTTTTTAACAGCCAGCCTTCACATAAACGAATAAGAATGAGAACTCACGGCCAGGTGCAGTGGCTCACGCCTGTAATCCCAGCAGTTTGGGAGGCTGAGGTGGGCAGATTACCTGATGTCAGGAGTTCGAGACCAGCCTGGCCAACATGGTGAAACCCTGTCAGTACTAAAAATACAAAAAATAACCGGGCATGGTGGCACACACCTGTAATCCCAGCTACTTGGGAGGCTGAGGCAGGAGAATTGCTTCAGCCTGGGAGGCAGAGGTTGCAGTGAGCCAAGATCATGTCACTGCATTCCAATCTGGCTAACAGGGTGAGACTCTGTCTAAAAAAAAAAAAAAAAAAAAGGGAGATGGAATGAGAACTGACTTCCCTGGTTGAGAGGGGCAGGCATTAAACTTTCATGAGGGATCTGCCCCCCTGGCTCAAACACCTTTCATTAAGCTCCACCTTTAAAATTGGGGATCAGATTTATACATGAGGTTCAGGGTGACAAATATCTAGACTATAGCACCATCCCCTCTCTTTCAGAAAGTCTGTTTCCTTATAGGTGAAATTTCTTGTCAGCAGGATATAGTTGTTTCATGGTTTTTGTTTTGTTTTGTTTATCATGTAGCCAGTCTATATCTTTTAGGTGGGGAATTTAAACCCTTTACATTCAAAGTTGTTATTGTATTCATTTTGCTAATTGTTTTCTGATTATTTTGTATATCCTTTGTTTCCTTCTTCCTTTTTTATTGTTTATCTTTTCAGTCTTGTGGTTTTCTATAGTGTTAATGTTTGATTCCTATCTCTTTCTCATTTGTGTATTGTGTCAGAGTATAAAACTCTGCCAATACGTTTTATATTTTCGTGTGTTTCCATGATGGTAGATACCATCCTTTCATTCACAGATGCAGGGCTCCCTTAAAGATTTCTTGTAGTGCTAGTCTAGTGGTGATGAATTTCCCTCAGTTTTTGTTAGTCTGGGAAATATTTTATTTTTCATTTATTTATGAAGGATAGCTTTGCTGGGTATAATATTCTTGGCTGATAGTTGTTTTTTTTTTCAGTACTTTGAATATATCATCCTGTTCTCTCCAGGCCTGTATGGTTTCTGCTGAGAAATCTGCTTTTAGTCTGATGGGGATTCTCTTGTATGTGATTGGATGCTTTTCTCTTGCTGTTTCTATTATTTTCTCATTGTCTTTGACTTCTGATAGTTTAACTATAACTTTCCTTAGAGAGGACCGTTTTGGGTTGAATCTATTTGGGATTTGAACTTCCTGTATCTGTATGTCTAAATATCTTTCTAAACATGGGAAATTTTCAGCTGTTATTTCATCAAATAAATTATCTAGGACTTTTTCTATTTATTGTTCTTCTGGAACTCCCAAAATGCAAAACATTTTTCAGTTAGTGGTGTAGTGATGTCCCACGTGTCAGATAGGCTCTCTTCATTCTCTTTTACTCTTTTTTTTTTTTTTTGACTAGGTTATTTTAAAGACTTGTCTTTGAGTTGAGAAATTCTTTTTTTTTCTGCTTGATCTAGTCCATTGTTGAAGTTCTCAATTGTATTTTTTTATTTCCTTCATTATATTTTTTCAGTTACAAGATTTTTGTTTGGTTCTTTTATGTGCTATCTATTTCTTTTTTAAAATTTCTTATTTAGATAATGAATTATTTTCATGATTTATTTCTTCTGTAACCTGTTGAGTTTTATTAAGATCATTATTTTGGATTTCTTTTCAGGCATTTCATAGATTTTCTTTTCTTTTCACTCTGTTACTGGAGAATTATTGTGTTCCTTTTGAAGTGTCATGTTTTCTTGTTTTTCATGTTTCTTGTGAACATGAACATTTCTTTCTGAGAAACTAGAGATCATTGAAAATTGATAGTATAACTAAATGTTTGTTATCATATATTGAATAACATATTACCAAATTTAAACTTAAAGTTCAAAGACTACTGGGAGCAAAATGAAGCACGCTTCAGCATTACTATTCTTCAAAATCAAGCCATCACCAGTGCTGTGTTAGTCTATTTTTGTGCTGCTGATAAAGACATACCTGATACTGGGCAATTTACAAAAAAAGGAAGTTTCATGGACTTACAGCTCCACATGCCTAGGGAAGTCTCACAATCATGGCAGAAGGCAAAAGGCACTTCTTACCTGACAGCTGCAAGAGAAAGAATGAGAGTCAAAAAAGGGGTTTCCCCTTATAAAACCATCAGATCTTGTGAGACTTACTCACTACCATGAGAACAGTATGGGGGAGCCACTCCCATGATTCAGTTATATCCCATCAGGTCTCTCCCACAGCACATGGGAATCATGGGAGCTACAATTCAAGATGAGATTTGGTTGGGGACACAGCCAAACTCTATCTAGTGCCCACACATGCAGAAAAATTGCATAGACTTGCCATAAGTAGAATCTCAAGCTCAATTTTGTTTATAAATGTATTAACTTAAACAATCTTTGCTATTCACTCAACATGATTTTTTTTTGGTAAGGCTTTGTGTGTCTCAAAGCTATTAATATGGTGATGTAGCCAATTCCATTGAGCAAGCATTGCCTTGCAGTACCTAAAAATATACTCAGAATTGGTAGTGACAGGACATTCTGATACTGAATCTTGCCAAGCACACTATATTGTAGAAAATGTTACTATAGTATCCAAAAGATAAATGATCCCTTGCCAATTTATTGTTTCCATTTTAATATTATATTTTAATTAGTTAATATTATATATTGCTATGTTAAGCATGGGTTCTAAATATTGCTTCTGTTGTTAATAGACTGCTTTAACAATTATCATGGTATTAAATAAAAAGCAAATAATTCATTTGAAAAGTATATATCTGTAATTGTTCAGAATTTTTTTTTTTTAGTTTGATTTATTGAAAGATCTATTTACTTTCATGGTCTTACTAAGATATGCATTTCTAAACTATTTTAGAAATCATGCATCTATACGACTGGGTTAAGCATTCAATAGAGAGAGGTCAAGGCTATCCTTTCAGCTTCTGACTTAAATAAGGGAAGCACGTGAAAAAAGATACTTTTCTCGTGAGAACGAGATAAATGAGTTGAATTTGAAATACACTGAATTTGAAAGTGCCAGAGTAGAAAAGGAATAAGTTGATTTGAAGTTCAAAAGAAAGGTGTGGGCTGATGTCATTTGTCAGAATAACTGATAAGGCATAGGTGGAGCTTAGACAATCAGTTGAACCGTGAAGAGCACACTGTTCAATAGAAATATAATATGAACCACATATTATTTTATATTCTTCTAGTAGCCACATTTTAAAAAGTAAAATAAAATTGGTAAAATTAACTTTAATGAATTAGCCTGATGCATTTAAAGTATTATTTCAACATGTGGTATCAGCCACATTTCAAAGACAACCACAGGTAGCTGCTGGCTGCTGTGCTAGACAGTGCAGTGTAGAGAGAGAAGGGAGTGCTAAGAACAAAACCTGTGGGATCCCAACACTGAAAGAATGTGGCAGGATGCAGAAGACCCTCATGTGGAGGCCAAGAGACACCTATCTAGAGCTCAGCTTGTCCACAGGCGGAGAGCAACATCTTTACATCTAGGTCTCGGGAGTTACTTTCTAGATGGGTGACACGCGCAAAGTGAATTAGGAGATCTGTCATTCTATCAGTGACATACACCTCACTCCCCAAACCAGTTTCCATTCTAAGTATGGTCGTCTTTGCCCTAGGTTTCAAGTGAGCCAGAGCCCTTGTAATGTAAGGCTTGTGGGTATATTTACCAACCATATCTTCATCAAAATAGTGTAATGTGGTAGCATCCCTGTAACAATATTAACCATTTAGTAACATATCCTGTTGTCTTGGTTGGACCAAGACTTCAAATCTAGGAAGTGAAAACTTGAGAAAAGTGTAAAACAGCAATACCACTCCCTTGCTTAGTGCTTTGGGGTTTATTTGCAGTCATTTAAAAAAAATTTTTTTTATTTCCATAGGTCACTGGGGAAAAGGTGGTATTCGGTTACAAGAGTAAGTTTTTTAGTGGTGATTTTTGAGATTTTGGTGCACCCATCACCCAAGCAGTATACACTGCACATAATTTATAGACTTTTGTCCCTCACCCCCTTCCCACCCTTTTCCCCTGAGTCCCCAAAGTCCATTGTGTCATTATTATGCTTTTGCATCCTCATAGCTTAACTCCTACTTATGAATGAGAGCACACAATGTTTGGTTTTCCATTCTTGAGTTACTTCCCATAGAATAATAGTCCCCAATCTCATCCAGGTTGCTGCAAATGCCATTAATTTATTCCTTTTTTATGGCTGAGTAGTATTCCATTGTAAATATATACCACAGTTTCTTCATCCACTTGTTGATTGATGGGCATTTGGGTTGGTTCCATGGTTTTACAATTCGGAATTGTGCTGCTATAAACATGTATGTGCAAGTATCTTTTTCATATAATGACTTCTTTTCCTCTGGGTAGATGCCCACTAGTGGGATTGTTGCATCAAATGGTAATTCTACTTTTAGTTCTTTAAGGAACTGCCACACTGTTTTCCAAAGTGGTTGTACTAGTTTACATTCCCACCAGCAGTGTAGAAGTGTTCCCTGTTCACCGCGTCCATCCCAACATCTATTATTTTTTTATTTTTTTTATTATAGCCATTCTTGCAGGAATAAGTTGGTATTACATTGTGGTTTTGATTTGCATTTCCCTGATCATTAGTGATGCTGAGCACTTTTTCATATGTTTGTTTGCCATTTGTATATCTTTTTTTGAGAATTGTTTATTTATGTCCTTAGCTCACTTTTTATTGGAATTGTTTGTTTTTCTTGCTAATTCATTTGAGTTCTTTGTAGATTCTGCATATTAGTCTTTTGTCAGATGTATAGATTGTGAAGATTTTCTCCCACTCTGTGGGTTGTCTGTTTACTCTGTTGACTGTTCCTTTTGCCGTGCAAAAGCTCTTTAGTTTAATTATGTACCAGTTAGGCAATAGTCACCAAACAGCATGGTACTGGTATAAAAATGGACATATAGACCAATGGAACCGAATAGAGAACCCAGAAATAAATCCAAATACTTACAGTCAACTGATCTTCAAAAAAGCAAACAAAAGCATAAAGTAGGGAAAGGACTCCCTATTCAACAAATGATAATTGGCCAGCCACATGTAGAAGAATGAAACTGGATTCTTATCTCTCATCTTATGCAAAAATCAACTCAACATGGATCAAGGACTTAAATCTAAGACCTGAAGCTATAAAAATCCTAGAAGATAACATTGGAAAAACCCTTCTGACATTGACTTAGGCAAGGATTTCATGACCAAGAACCCAAAAGCAAATGCAATAAAAACAAAGATAAATAGCTGAGACTTAATTAAATTAAAGAGCTGTTGCAGCCATTTACATCCAGTACCTCATTTGGGCCCAGAGCCAACCTGGTGAGGACTCAAAGATTAGTGCAAGGGAGAGAAAAGCACAGGTAATGAAGCTTTCTTCTTTTTGGTGTTTTTCTTTATTCCTTATTCTTCTTGCTCTTCTCTATTTCTTTCATCTCATCTTTCCTATCTTTCTTCCTCCTTTCTCCCATTCTTTGTCCTCCTTATTCCTTTTCCATTAATTTTACATCTCCTGTATTTGACGCACGTGTGTGTGTGTGTGTGTGTGTGTGTGTGTGTGTGTGTGTGTGTGAGGCTTAGCTGATTCTAGCATGTTCTGGTAATGAATGTTTTCTTATCTGTTATATTGTTGAACACTGCCTTTGGTGCCGGGCTTTTATTTTACTTCAATTTAAGCAATATTTTAAATTCATAATTTCATTTAAGTTGCTAATTTGCAAAATTTATTTAGTGCCTGCTGTCAGTCTTTTTCTTAAATTAAGAACCATGCAATAAATTAGCTCATACTGGTAATTATATTTTCTAAAATTATTGAAGCAAATCAAACCTAGAATGTCAAAGTATTTTCTCAAATGAAGCTAAGCCAAACCCATTATTTAAGTTTGTTGCTAATGCTAACTGCAAATAAACACTCGGTATAATAGATTTCTATACTTTTTCTGGATCATGGATCAGGAGCCATGGACTAGTATAGCCATAAAAAATATCAAGAGCAACTTTTTCAAATATCTCATTTTATAGATATTCATGCTAAAGTTCAGAGGGGTGCCCTGACATGCTCGAGATCAGGCAACAAGTGAGAAATAGAGGCAGGTTTAGAAGAAAAACTTAAGACAGAACTCAAACTTAGTGCCCCACACTCTGTTCTAGGCAAGGCAGAGATTGAGGACCCCCTTCTCCTTGGCTCTCTGACTTCTATTTTGTTTCCTACTCTTTATATCTGACTGTCATTAGTGGATGGTTCTTTATGTTCTCTCTCTCTCTCCCCCTCTCTCTCTCTGTTTCTCTCTCCTGCCCATTTCCCCTCTGTCTCTCTCTCTCTCTGTGTGTATGTGTCTTCTTTCTCTTCTTCCTCTTTCTGTGTGTGATGTTTCTCTCTCTCTTTGTCTTTGTCTCTGTGTGTCTCTTTTATCTCTCTTTGTCTCTCTTGGTCCTCCTTATTTGAGTCCAGAATAAAGCAAATGGAGTAAGTGGAATGTTTCCTTATGAATCAGATGGCAGCAGAAACGGATTTGTTTTTCCTAAGACTTGAAAGTCTCATGTGAAGCTCTCCGCTCTGCTCCGTGCCTGGACCGGCTGCCGCTGTCAGCAGGCCTTGTTTCTCACCAGCAGCAGGGGCATGTGACAGTTGCTTTTTCTGCTTCGGGTTTGATTTTGTGGGTGTTTTATTATTGGACAGGTGAAATGTTATGAAGGAATATGACAACAACAGTTTTTTGTCCTATTGGCACGCAGGGTCATTACTGTACATTAGTAACGCTGGAGAAATGAGTTTTTACTGGACTATCAGAAACTACAGCACAGGATATAATGAATGTGTCAGAGCTCAGAATTTGCTTTTAAATGAAATTACATGGACAAATGTACACGTCCTTAATGAATGTAGTCACTGTGTTTTTCTTCCTGGCGTGTGTGTGTTTGTATATATGTGTGTTTGTGCATGTGTGTGTGAGTGTGTGTGTTTGTGATCATGCATACACAAAATCCAGTATCTTCCACCCAGTGTCCCCACAGCTTCCAGCCTTTTGGGGTTACCCTCTTCTCTAATGTTAAAGAGAAACTCAAGCCTTCATCCCATGGACTGTGAGAGATTGAGTGGCTTGTTTTCCTCCTTCCTCTCTCCAGTAGTCCCAAGGATTTTTAGGATGTTATTTCATTTCTTCTGGCTCCCTCCCTGTGACTCCCTGTTCTGTTGGATTCTCAGTCCTTCCTTTGCCTCTTGTATCCAGCACATGACATCCCCTTCCACGTGTGCCATGTGCTGCCCTGGATTCTTTCATGCCTCAAAGTACTACGAGTACAAGATCCTACATGCCACACACTTTCACTGGAGGTTTGGGGAAAGGCGTGGCGAGTAAAGCACATCACAGTGAAAGGAAATCAAATCAGAGTAAAATGAAATCTGAGACAGCAATGCCCTCACAGTTCACTTGCATTTTCCCGGCAGGAGTTTTTGGGTGACTTTATTGTCATTGTTGCTGTTGGTTTTGCCTGCTATGCCTCCTTGAAGCCTCTCTGACTATTCCACACTCTCCCCACACACTTTCTTTTTTTATGTTAATTAGCTTTATTTAATCATTCTACATTGTGGGCATATTTCATGACATTGTACCCCATAAACATATACAAGTATAATTTGTCAATTAAGAACTTAAAAAAAAAATTAAAATGTAGTGGCTGAAAAGAATAAACAGGAATCAAAAAACCATGTTAGAGATGATTGTTAAACTCCATAAAAATTATCAGTTTGAACTTTAAAAGAAAAAAAAAGCCAGTTGCTTCCATTACCAGTTTGAGCTTTGCTCTACCCAGCTGTAAAAATTCCTCCCTTTCTATAATAAATGTCCACTCACTCTCTCACTAGCTGCCAGATTCAAATCCGAAGCTGCTATTCTTTTCCATGTCAAGCACTTGAGCTATTCAACCCTTACCTCAGACTAGAATCTAAGCCACCTTTGCAGAACCAAAATTGAAGCTTTGCTAGATAAACAGTCTAAAAGTCCTTGTCTAACCTTTCTCACCAAAAGAAACCTCTATGGAATTTTGAAGTCATAGTTTCTTTAACATGATCAAAATCTTAGGCAAGTTTCTTTAATCAGGGTTAGAGTAGACTTATTCTCTCTGCATCCTGAATAAGACCCAGGGGAGGGAGGATTATTTTCAGTTTGTGAAAATTATCACTAGTATTGCTTTCAATATGACTTCCTGTCCCCGATCTCTCTTCTTCAGGGATTCAAATAACAAAGTTTAGTAGACCTTTCATTCTGCTTCATGCATCTCCTACTGTGTTTACTTTTCTTTCTATTTTTTTTCTCTGCATTTATCTGAGTATTTTGTACTGACACTTCATCGAGTTCTTTATTCCCCTATTCACTGTGGATAACCAGCTCCGAAACCTATATATTAAATCCCTGATTTCAAAATATTATAGTGTTTTTCCATTCTAGAATTTGCATTTGATTCTTTCTATATGTTCCAGTTCTTTGGAACTGGATGGGAACGCTTCACATTTTCATCTTTTTGAACTTGTTTGTCCTAAATTGAAGCCCATATGTTATAATGACACCTCATTCGCCTGTTGATTACTCTGAAATGTCCAGTTGTTTTCTTGGCTTTCAGTCATTTGGTTTTGGCTTCTGGCATGACTTGTAATATTTGATTGATTCAGTGCCAGAAATCATGTATGGAGGGGGCTTCAAGACAGCTAACTGGAGGTATCTGGCACTTGCCTCCTCCACAAAGAAGAACCAAAATGGTGAGTAGATAATCAAACTTTGAATAGATTATCTAAGAAAGACACTGGAATTCAACAAAGAAGTGACAGGACACACCTAAAGCAAAAAAGGAGAGAGAAGCAAGGCGGCCAGCTCAGCTAGGATTGGCCAGGAGCCCAGAGAGGCTCCCAAGTGCAGGGAAAGAGTAAGTAAGAGACCCCCGGCTGACCACGTTCCCATTATGGACTTCTGCAATCCTAGTGACTCAACCCCTGCAGGCGCTGAGACTAACACGGGGAGCTGCCTGGAATCTCTGTGACAGCATTGCTCGAGAGAGAGTTCATGCTGGATCCCACACACGCCCCTATGTCTTAAGTGGCTACAACAAAGTGTCATTTTGAGAGACCAGCCCCCAGCAGAATGCATCCTGTTCTGGGGACCCACGGCCCCACATCTTTACATCCCTGAGCCCCATTGATATCCCCCATCCGTAGCTGCCACCACTGCTGGCTGCTGTTACCAGGGCCAAAGCACCAGCCCTCGGCAGCACTCTCACCACCAGCAACAGTGGGCTGTTGTGCATTTATAAGTGCCCTGAGGACAAGCCACCCTGCCTGCCACCACCACCAGGGCAGTATGCTGAAGTGCATTCTCCCCAGCTGCCTGCCTATGGCTGCTGCCACTGAAAAAGCAGCCCTGCCCTCCTCAGTAGCAGGGCCGCAGTGCAGCTGCTGGTGCCCCAACCCAAGCATTTCACTGGGGGCCTGGGGATCACCCTGTCACTGCCTACCGCAGCCAGTGCCTGCAGGCATCACCCCGGGAGCCTGAGGACAGACTCACTTGACTTGGCTCCAGCACATCCAGTGCCTGAGCTCACCGTCTGGTGACCTGAGGATTATCCTGCCCTGTGCACCATTGGCACCTGAGCAGCTCCCCCAGGGACCTAAGGACAGGCTTACCCAACCTGCCACTACAACCGCAGCTGGCACCCACCAACATGTGCTACCTGTGGGCCTGAGGACTGGCCCACCCAGCTCATTGCAGCCACCATAAACACCAGCATGGACCACTTGGAAACTAGAGCATTGTCAAGCTAGTACTAGTGCCATTGCCCACACCACACCTGCCATCCAGGTGCCCGAGGACCCACCCACCTGCCCAGCCCACTGCTGACACCAGAGAAAGCCACCTGGAGGCCCAAGAATATGCCTGCCTGGACCCACTAGCACTGGTACCAGCATAGCCTACCCTGAGGCTGAAGGATGGGCATGCTTGGCCCACCACTGCCACCACTGGGGCCTGTGGACTGGCCTAACTGTCATCCTTATCTTAGCAAAACTTCACCCATAGCTTCTAGTAATAACTACCCTAAGCCACTGAGGAAATTACAGACACAACCGATGCTGTTTACAGCCAAATAAATCATACAGAAACTATCCTACTGCATATATCCAGAATCAAAGCCAAAGTGCAGTACCAAACCAACATCATAGGTACATCTTGAGGAAAAAGTCCTCCCCTAGCAAGAAAATTCAAACAATTGGAGAAGTGACCGTTGTGTCAGATGTGCACATATCAATGTAAGGACACAAGAAACATAAAAAAGTGGGGAACTATGACACCTCAAAAGAAATACAGTAATTTTCTAGCAACACATTCCAAAGAAAACAAAATTTATGAAATCCTGGGAAAAGAATTCAAAATAGTTATTTGAAAGGAATTCAGTGAGATGTGAAAGAACACAGATAAATAATACATATAAATCAGAAAAGCAATTCAGGATATGAATAAGGAACTTACCCAAGAGATAGATATTATAAAAAGAATCAAACCAGAAATTCTAGAACTGAACAATTTATTGAATGAAATTTTAAAATATGTTTGAAAGCTTTAACAGTAGACTAGATCAAACAGAAGAAAGAATTTCAAAATCTGGAGACAGGTCTTTTGAGATAACCCAGTAAGACAAAAATAAAGGAAAAAGGATAAAAAAGAACGAACAAGGCTTTTGTGACATATAAGACACCAAAAGTGTCCAAATATTTGAATTTTTGGTGTCCCAGAAGGTGAAGAAAAAACAAACAAAAAAAGGGATAGAAAACCTATGTAGCCAACTATTAGCTGAAAACTTCCCAAGTTTAGAAAGATATTTAGACATACAGATGAAAGACATTTACTGACCCCAAATAGAAAGTGTAAAACCTATGGGTAAAGCAAACACATAAATAGAAGATTCAAATGTTACCACTACAGAAAACCAACAAACCACAACGCTAAACATTAACGGAGAAAAAAAAGATATAGAAAACAAGCAGAAATCAATTAATAAAGTGACAGCAATAAACCTTCACATATCAATGATAACCTTGAATGTAAACTGATTACACTTTTCACTTAAAAGTTATAGACTGACTGAAGGGATAAAATACATAACCCAACTATATGTTGCCCACAAGAAACTTAATCTCACCTGTAAAGACACATATAGACTGTCAGTAAGTGATGGAAAAAAATATTCCTTGCAAATGGAAACCAAAAATGGGCAGGAGTAGCTATACTTATATCAGATAAAATAAGCTTTAAATAAAAAACAGCAAAAAATGAAGGTTATTATATAATAATAAAGGGATCAATTCAGCAAGAGGGGTAACAATTTTAAACATATGTGCACCCACCAGCAGAACACTCAGATATGTAAAGCAAGTATTAGTTTTAAAGGGAGAGATAGAGTCCGATACAATAATAGTTGAGGGCTTCAACACCCAGTCTCAGCACCAGACAAATCGTATAGACAGAAAATCAACAGAGAAACACTGAATTTAAACTGCATTTAGACCAAAGGGACCTTGGGTATTTATAGAATATTTCAACCAACAGTTGCCGAATACACATTCTTCTCATCAGCACATGGAACATTCTCCAGGATAGTTCATGTATTAGACCTCAAAACAAGTCTTGACAAATTTTTAAAAAATTGAAATCATGTCAAGTATTTTCTTAGACCACAATGAAATCAAACTAGAAATCAGTAACGATGAACTAGAAATCAATAACAATGGAAACTATTCAAACATATGGAAATTAAACAACATGCTCCTGAATGACCACTGAGTCATGGAAGAAGTTAAGGAAGAAATTAAAAACTATCTTGAAACAAATCAAAGTCAAAATGCAACATACCAAAAGCTATGGGATACAGCAAAAGCACTGTTGAAAGGAAAGTTTATAGCGATAAACGCCTGTGTCAAAAAAGTAGAAAGATTTCAAAGAAACAATCTAATGAAGCATCTCGAGGAACTAGAAAGTCAAGAACAAGCCAAACCCCAAACTAGTAGAAGGAAAGAAATAATGAAGGACAGAGCAGAACTAAATGAAACAGAGACAAAAAAATACAAAGGATCATCAAAACATTGTTTTAAAAGATCAACAAAATCAATAAACCACTAGCTAGGGTAACCAAGAAAAAAAAAAAAAAAGAAAGAAAAGAAAAACCCCAAATAAATAAAACCAGAAATGAAAATGAAGACATTACAACTGATACTACCAAAATGCAAAAGGTCATCAGAAACTATTAGGAATGATTATACACTTACAAACTGGAAAACCTAGAGGAAATAGAAAAATTTCTGGACACATACAGGCTACAAAAATTGAATCAGAAATATAAAACCTGAACAGGCTGGTAATAAGATTAGATTGAAACAGTAATAAAAAGTCTCCCAACAAAGAAAAGTTCCACACCTGAGGCTTTACTGCCACATTCTGCAAAATCTACAAAGAAGAACTAACACCAATTCTCAAACTGTTCCAAAAAAATCAAAGAGGAGAGAATTCTCCTTAACTCATTCTATGAAGCCAGCATTACCTTTATTCCAAAACCAGACAAAGATGGAACAAAAAAGAAAACTATAGACCTGATGAACATAGACACAAAAATCCCCAACAAAATACTAGCAAACCAAATTTAACTGCATATCAAAAAGATAATATACCATGATCAAGTGGGATTTATCCCAGGGATGAAAGGATGGTTCAATATATGCAAATAAATAAACATGATACATCAAATCAACAGAATGAAGGACAAAAACCATATGGTCATCTCAATAGATGCAGAAGCATTGGATAAAATTCAACAATTGTTTATATTAAAAATTCCCAGGAAACTAGGCATAGAAGGAACATACCTAAGGCCACGTATGACAAAACCACAGCTAACATCATACTGAATGGACAAAAGCTGGAAGCATTCCTCCTGAGAACAGGACAAGGATACCCACTCTCACCACTCCTATTCAACATGCTACTGAAAGTCGTAGCCAGATCATCAGGCAAGAGAAAGAAATAAAAGACATCCAAATAGGAGAAGAAGCCAAATTATCCCTTTTTACAGATGACATGAATATATATATATATATATACACACACACACACACACACACACAAAGATTCCACCAAAAATCTCCTAGATCTGACAATAAATTCAGCAAAGTTGCAGGATACAAAATCAACTTACAAACATCAGTAGTGTTTCTATTCACCAATAATAAACTAACTGAGAAAGAAATCAAGAAGGTAATCCATTTACAATAGCTACAAAAATAAATAAACGAAATACCTAGAGATAAATTTAACCAAGGAGGTGAAACACCTCTACAAAGAAAACTGCATAACACTGATTTAAAAAAGTAAAGAGGACACAAATGAAAGTCACCCATGCTCATGGATTGAAATAATTAATATTGTTAAAATGATGTTATTACCCAAAGCAATCTACAAATTGAATGAAATCCCTATCAAAATACCAATGTCATTTTTCACAGAAATAGAAAATATAATTATAAAACATGTACAGAACTGAAAAACAGCCTGAATAGCCATAGCAATACTGAGCAAAAAGAACCAAGCTGGAGACATCACACTACCTGACTTCAAAATAAACTACAAAGCTTTAGTAACCAGAACAGGATGGTATTGATATAAACACAGATGCATAGACCAGTGGAACAGAATAGAGAATGCAGAAATAAATCTATATGTTTACAACCAACTGATTTTTTACATAGGTGCCAATAACACACATTGGGGGGAAAACACACTCCTCATCAAATTGTGCTGGGGAAACTGTTCAGAAGGGTGAAACTAGACTCTTACTTCTCACCATATATAAAAATGAATCCAGTATGAATTGAACACTTAAATGTAAGACCTGAAACTAAAAACTAGAAGACAACAGAAGGGAATGCTTCAGGAGACTGGTCTAGGAAAAGATTTTATGGCTAAGACCTTAAAACCAAAGGTAAAAAAAAAAAAAAATAGACAAATTGGACTATATCAAACTGAAAAGCTTCTACACAGCAAAGGAAACAATCAACAGAATGAAGAGACAGCCTTGAAAATGAGAGAAAATATTTGCAAACGATTCATCCGACAACGGACTAGTATTCAGAGCATGCAAGAAACTCAAACAAGTCAACAGCAGAAAAACCCTAATAATCCAATTTTAAAATGGGCAAAAAATCCAAATGAACATTCCTCAAAAAAAGACAAACAAATGGCCAAGACATATACAAAAATGCTCAACATCACTAAGTATTGGGGAAAGGCAAATCAAAACCACAATAAAAACATTATCTTACTCCAGTAAAAAATGCCATTATCAAAATGTCAAAAAATAAATGCCAGTGAGCATGTGGGAATGTAAATTATTACAGCCAGTATGGAAAACAGTATGGAAGTGTCTCAAAATTTTAAAAATAAAATTACCATATGATATGGCAATTTTACTACTGGGTGTTTATCCAAAAAACAGAAAAAGAAAATCAGTATATCAAAAAGATATATGCACCCCATGTTTTTTGCAGCACTACTCACAACAACTATACATCAGCATAATTATTCTTCAATGTATGAATGCATTTAAAAAGGTAGCATGTATACGTGGAATACAATGGAATACTATTCAGCCTCGATAAAAATGAAATCATGTCATTTGCAGCAACATGAAGGGACTAGGAGGTCATTATGTTAAGTGAAATAAGCCAGACACAGAAGAATTAATAGTGCATGTTCTCCCTCATATGTGGGAGCTTAAAAAAATGTTGGTTTTATGGAGGTAAAGAGTAGAATTTAGACACCAGAGACTGGGAAGGATATGCAGGTAGTTGGGCAGGAATTAAGGGGTTGGTTAATGGGTCCATACAATTACATAGGAGGAATACATTGTAATGTTCAATAGCAGAGTAGGGTGACTATAGTTAATAACAATGTATTGTGTATTCTCAAAGGAGCTAAGAGAGGAGTTGAAATGCTCTCAACTCATAGAAATGATAAATGTCTGAGGTGCTAGATACTACAAATACCCTAGCTTGGTCATTACACATTCTATGCATGCAGCAAAATATCACAAGTACCTGATAAGTAGGTGCACATATTATGTATCAAGTTTTAAAAAGAAAATAAATAAACTGTGTATGAAAAAATTTAATGACATTATATTTCCCCAGTGATACATACTTTTGAATGAAAAATAGAGTGAGGGCAGAAACTAAGTCAGATTATTGGAGGCTGTGATTTAAGTTTTGCGAGGGTTGTTGTATTTCCAATTTCTCTTACTCCTAGGGCCCAGCTCTGAAGAGGGCTGAACTGGCAGGTGTTTACCAGGTACTAAAATGTCTTAATTTCTGCTTAGATTTTTAGCCTTTTAACAGATGCTGTCTGCATGGTTTCTGGGCCTCTCTCCTGGGATGTGGAACTGAAAGAGTGGCAAATGTCTCTAAGGGAAATTGTATTAGATGAAACATAAAAACTCTGATGAACTTTGATCTTGAAAGAGGTTTTGATTTTGCAATGTTATGTATTTTACACCTGTTTTTAAATAATTTTTAGCGTTTTTTAAAAAATTAAGAAATCACATTATGAATCCTTGTGAAAAAAGTTATGTTTTTCTAAGTTAAAGTTTTTGTTTCCATTTTTTCTTTGAACATTTTAATTTTTATGTATTAACTTTTACTGATATGATACAGTAATTATTAAAAGTAGTTAAACAGATCATATTTTGTACAGTGAATTGCATGCCTTCTCTTCTCCAAATTAAAATATGGTTTGGATATATGTTCATGATTCAAAATTTGTTTCAGTATTTAATTTAAAGCACAGTAATCCTTTCAAGTCTATTTTTCTTGGTAAATGAATTAAAGGAAAAATACTACAAATATCTAATTATTCCTCAATTCAATACAAACTGATTTTTTTTTTTTTTTTGAGACGGAGTCTCGCTCTGCTGCCCAGGCTGGAGTGTGGTGGCGCAATCTCAGCTCACTGCAAGCTCCGCCTCCCAGGTTCAGGCCATTCTCCTGCCTCAGCCTCCCGAGTTGCTGGGACTATAGGCGCCCGCCACCTCGCCCGACTAGTTTTTTGTATTTTTTTTTTTAGTAGAGACGGGGTTTCACCATATTAGCCAGGATGGTCTCGATCTCCTGACCTCGTGATCCGCCCGTCTCGACCTCCCAAAGTGCTGGGATTACAGGCTTGAGCCACTGCACCCGGCCACAAACTGATTTTTTAAACTTGTAAAATGTATATGGGAAAAATTCAATATAAACACTGGAAAAGCTCTTTCGGTGTAGGGCTGATAGTTAAAAAGAAAAACCTAGACAGAGTGGGCAAGATAAACCAGTTGATGAAAATAAGCTTGTTCTAGCAAATTAGTGAAACAAGTGAACAAAGATTGGGGACTGCAGTACAGCTTTTTAATTAATATAAAAAATTAAAAACAGACGGAATGTTTAATTTGTCTCTGAATATGAGATGAAGGATTTTACCCTCTTTAGGTGAAATTGAATCTTGTATGTAACATAGATGGTTTGTGGGTGTGTATTTTCCCTATAAATTGGGATTATTTGTTTCATGAACAGAAGTTCTCTGAAAAGGAAGTAGGAGGAAAGCAACTTTATTCCAGTGAACAGTTTGCAAGCTGGGGAGACACAGCTTTTGTTGTAATGCAGTGGTGTTCTAGAGCATAAAGAAAGGATTTGGGCTTTATAGCAAAAGTTCCCTCCCAGGTTTCCTATCAGGTCTGTTTATGCAAATGAAAGATTGAAACTCGCTTAGTTCTCATTGGTCAGCACAGCTGAGCTATGATTGATCAATATAGCTGAGCCCTAATTGGTTGATACAGCTGAGCCCAGATTGGCACAGGCAGAGAGCTCTGACTGATTGGCCTCCAAGCCCCAAACCAGAATTCTCTGTCAGATATTTCTTTCAAACAACAGTTGGTGGGGAGGTTCCCAGCCGCAGTCTATTTTATCACCAAACATAGGAACTGGTTTGGCTTCACCGTAGAAAGGGAAGTCCTGTGATGCGTCCACAACATCTTTCTGAAAACAGAGTACCTGACCACTCCCTCTCACAGCTGTTGCTGCCTGTTTCTGTTTTTACTTTGAGCACCTCAGTTGGCCATGCAGAGTCCGTTTTGTCTATCAGCTGGGGCCACACTTTAATGATTTATATTTTAAATTCTTTTTATTTTAAAGATTTCATCAGTTACAGGGGTGCAAACATTCCAGGGATGGTAATTCAGTATTTTTTTCAGCTGATGGTTTTTTAAAAGGGCCAGTCTGTTTAGCTGTTTGCTGTCGTTGTAGTCTTACCAGGGAGGGGAGCACTAGCAAGAGAGCTGGGAGCTTCCTCTAGCAGCCAACATAGCTTTCCTGGTCTTAACCCATCAGCTTTGCTTGTGCCTCCAAGAATTCTCTTCTGCTTTCCAGGTTTCTGCTGCTTAATCTGAGGAGAGAAATGCTCTGTGCATTTCTCAAGCACAGAAATGAGATTTGTCCTTAAACAAAAATGTCAATAGTTCCCACGTAGCTGAACCTGAAATGACAGGGGTAGTGATCCTTTATCTTTATTTCTCAGTCATGAAAGAGAGAGACTCATCTTCTAGTAAATTAGCTCTTCCCTCCGTTTATTGTGAGAAATTATGTATTTAGTTGCTTACGCAGTCTCTTATTATAAGACAGTGCTAAGGGAAAAATGTGACTAAAAAAATCACACAGCACGCTCTTGTTGTAGATCATGAAACAGTTTGAACCTATTTACGTCTAGTTTTTTGCCTTTCGGCACCTAGGTATTCAAACTTAGGAACCCCTTGTTGTACACAGATTACTAAATTTTCGTATTATAACCCTTTCCTCTTTCATGTAAAATATCCTAAAAGAATCTTCCATCAGAAACCACTTTAACAACACCTAAGGAATTGGGTGGTTCAATAGATAAATAGTACTGTTCCACAGGGAGTGAAGTTCACGTCCAGCCTCAAGTCTAAATTAAATGAGCTTGATCATATCTCTTCAGTCTCTTGTGAGCAGCAGTCCAGAATACTGAACTGTATGAATAATTCCACAGTTTGGCGTGATTGATAGTCTCGGCTCAGGAGAGTCCCCGAATTGAACTAACAACCACACTAAACTGTATCGCATCTTTAAAGGAGATAGCCCCGTTTAGTGAGGGCTCAGTTACATGAAAAGGCCATGGTACGTAGCATGTACCATCCTTAGTCTGGGACGAGGTAGAGAATGGCTTCCAGCTCTGCTCCTGGGCTCGTGATTGAATCAGGCTGTACAGCTCAAATGGCACCAAATGATTTATTTTCTTCTCTTGGGCTACCTCTAGCTTCGATGTTTTTGCATGTGATATGGTATTATATCTACTGATAAATATGTGAATTTTTCTTGCTAAATAATTTGTCTCTAGCAATGATAAGAAATATCTGTATTTCAAATGTATTTTTTAAAAATCCCCATGGCTGTAGTCTGTGTGCATTCTTTGGCATACAAAAATTCATTGCTTTTATCTACCTACTATTTAGCTATTTTTAAAATATTTTGAGTGGTGAAACCTGGGAATTCAGGGGAGTGTATTGCTTTAATTTAAAGAATCACAAGTGTCGTAACTGCATTAAAATTTTACTCTCCTTATAACCTATATTTAATCAATCATGTTCATTGACTTTTAGGCTCTGTAGTAACCGTAGTTGAGGAGGAGTTCAAACAGAAATATATAAAAGGTGTAGCTTTAGCAATCTGTATTATTTAATATTTTAAAGTTTTTATTGAGCTTTAACTGAACAACAGCTACTTGCAATGTTCAAGCTTATTAATTCGGTTATTTAAATGACATAGAAAACTTCTTTTAATGTATGTAGACCAGTCTCTGGAAGAAAACTTAGAAGATAATACTGTTATCTAATGATTATTAAATAAAATAAACCTTTTTTTCTGAAAGGCAACTTGAACAAAGCAATACATTTTATCTAGTAAAAGTAGAAAATGTAAGATTAATTGCTTCCAAAAATGTTAGGGTTCATATGACCTTGAGATTATTCTCTGACTGACTGTCAAGCTAACATATCAGATAGCAGAGATTTTTCCTTGGAACTGTCTAGAACTGCCATAGTACTTGACTGACAGAGCTTGCTGTCCTCCTGCTCTCTCTGCCAATACCCCCTACACTTTCTCCCAGCCCCCTTTTCTCTCTCTTATTGTTCCACTAGCAAATGTTAAGCATCCATGATTACACAGGAAAGAACAGTGGCATATTCTGTTCTTAAATGTAAATTCACTTTTTCTCTAACTCTGTAGACTTTAAAGTGTACATTTAGGCTGTGGTTTGGTTTTGCAAAAAAGCAGGCAGAAAAGCAGAAATGAAAAATACTATATGAACTTATCAATACTGCCTTTTAAAAATCTATTAACTATCAAGAGGGAATATTAATGTAGAATACCAATTTTTATTTTATTTTATATATATTTTTTGAGACAGGGTCTTGCTCTGTCGTCCAGGCTGGGGTGCAGTGGCACAATCTCGGCTCACTGCAAGCACCGCCTCCTGGGTTCATGCCATTCTCCTGCCTCAGCCTCCCGAGTAGCTGGGACTACAGGCGCCCACCACCACGCCCTGCTAATTTTTTGTATTTTTTTTAGTAGAGATGGGGTTTCATCGTGTTAGCCAGGATGGTCTCGATCTCCTGACCTCGTGATCTGCCCACCTCGGCCTCCCAAAGTGCTGGGATTACAGGCATGAGCCACCGCGCCTGGCCTATTTTTATAAAATTCTATTATATAACTGAATACCTATAACCTCAATATTTTCCACATGGTTTTTATTTGCTAATTAAGTAGTAAATAAAACAATGTAAAATAATTGTTTTGCCTGTGGATAGGCTTATTTAAAAGTAATATCATCTTTACAAAGTGTGCGTTCTTATTGTATGTTAGAGTATCATATAACACTTTAGAGATTGATTTAATGTTTCAGTTTGTATGTGTTGCTACTAAACAGCTCAAAGCAATTGTCTAGTTTAATGTATTTCCAATTAATTTTTTAGCTGCTTTAGAAAACAGAATGATGCTTTGGTTATTTAGCTGTCAAAATAATGAAGCAGGTGTTTTGAAATCCCTGACCCTAGTGTTCAACATGAAAAACATGAGTAATATATATAAATTTGTCCTTAGCTTCCCTTACTTAGACTTACAGACTAGAAAAACAGTTACAAAATATCGTGAGTTTCTTTTTTTTTTTTAATAACCTAAAGTTTCTCAATTTAGAATTGGTCGCTCACAATATTTAAACAGTATTTCTATAATTGCACAACCCTTTAGCCTAAAACATTATTATCATTGTATCAGTATTTCTGGTGTCCAGAGCTGCAATTACACTTCCCACTAATTAATTTGGAGTGATTTTTTTTCCTCCACCTTATTAGCATTCATTCATTAAGTGAATAAGTTTTGAGGCTTACTGTGTACTAGACATGTGCTGGTTGAAGAAACTGTACTGATAAATGAAAATCTCATGTCAAGTAGCTTTTGGTGAGTATAGGTAGACAAAAGAGTAAGCAAATAAATGCAGTGTTAGAGCAAGTGTATTTTTTTCTCTCTTCACTCTGTACATTGGTTCATATAGTACTTTTTAGAGATCATTGTTGATTATTCCTGTCATAACTGGTTTTACCTTTTTATAAATTAAGTATTAGCCTGATATTAGTAGCTGAGAATACGAACAAAATGAGCTTAGGATGGTAATTAATCCATTGTGACAAACCAGTTGCAGACCAACAGCATCTGCTACTGCTGGGTAACTAGACATATATCAGATATTATATAGACAACCATTACTCCGTGTTCCATGTTAACATACCTGGGTTTGAAAAAGTTATTTTGACATTATCTGTAGTTGCTCACACTTACAAGAAGGGAAGCTGCAGGCAAGTGAGATCAAGAGAGAAAGAAAAGGAACAAGAAAAAGCAAAAGGAGAGAGTGGGCTGACCGAGTGAAGTGGGTGGGGTTCATAAACAGGAGAGAGGGGAAGCATTTCAAATTCCCCTCATGGTTTCAAAATCGGTTTTTGTTGTTGTTTGGTTTTGTTTTTTTGAGATGGAGTCTCTCTCTGTTGCCCAGGCTGGAGTGCAGTGGTGTGGTCTTGGTTCACTGCAACCTCCGCCTTCCGGGTTCAAGCAATTCTCCTGCCTCAGCCTCCTGAGTAGCTGAGATTATAGGCACCTGTCACCACACCCAGCTAATTTTTTGTATTTTTGGTAGAGATGGGGTTTCACCACGTTGGCCAGGCTGGTTTTGAACTCCTGACCTCATTATCTGCCCACCTCAGCCTCCCAAAGTGCTGGGATTATAGGCGTGAGCCACCGTGCCTGGCCCAAAATCTGTTTTAATGTTCCTTTTATGTTTTTGGGGGAGACATAGAAATAGCATATGATTTATTGGTGATACTGATCCTGCCTCAATGTTTTGATATTCTCTTTGTTTGGCAGAAAGGAGGTTGAAGGCCCTTCTGATCCTAGTCGGCAGCAGCTGGGGGTTTACAGTCTTGGTGTCCAAGGGCCAGGTCTGGCACTGGAAATGGATGTGTGGAGCCCAGCCTGAATCACACCCCAGGTCCTTTCCTTCTACTGCTTCCATTTCCTTTTTGGACTTCTTTCTCTCGGGCTGGCAACAGGCTTGTATGTGTACACATGCCTGGGTGGACAGCTGGGCTCCACTGGGAGGTGGGAGGAGCCTGGGGACATGGCGGTCGGGGCAGAGGAGCCTTTGGACATGGTGGGAGGCACAGGAGCCTGAAGGCTTTTCTCCTGCTGTTTTCTCTTTGCTTCTCAGGGCAAGCATATACCCTGTTGCTTGCACCGAGTCTACTATCCAAAGCAACCGTGTCTCACATTAAGATGGAAGATCAAGTGGAAGGCGATGCCAGTTAAATAGTCAGGAATATTTACTTGGTGCAAAACTGAGGCTCAAAGAGAACAAGAGCATTTGGTTTTAGAGAAAGGCAGAAACCCCAGAGACCAGCCACAGACTTGCATCATGATGCATCAAGATCTCCAAAAGGTGGAGATTATTTTCTTTTGTCAGCAGGTTTTGCTGTTAGTCTACGGTGACAGTTTCCTTTTAAGTAGTTTAAGTTGCCAAATTACCCTTAATCAGCTTCACCACGGTCAGCAGCTTTGCTCCGCTTTACCAGGATGTTCATATAATGTTGGTCAGGTCAATGTTATTGTATTTGTTTCCCAGGGCTGCTGTGACACAGTACCACAGAAAGGGAGGCTCAAAACAGCAGAAATTGATTGTCTCAAAGCTCTGGAGGCCAGAAGGCTGAGATTAGAGTGTTGGCAGGACCGTGCTCCTGCTGAACCCTGCAGGGCAGAATCCCTCCTCTCCTCTTCCAGCTCCTGGTGGTCTCAGTCAGTCCTTGGCTCGAGGCAGCATCACTCCTGCAGCCTCATGGCCCTCTCCCTGTGTCTCCTCGCACAGCCCTCCTCTGGGTGTGTCTCTGTGTTCCAACCTCCTCTGTTTGGAAGGACATCAGTCATACTAGGTTAGGACCTGTCTAATGACCTCCAGTCAACTTGACTACATCTGCAAATAAGCTTACATCACGAGGCCCTGGGGGTTAAGAGTTCAACTTAGCTTTTTCTGAAGGGGAGGGACACAGTGTAACCTGAATCAGTTTTCTGGGGTGTTCAAGTTGGAGTGTGTTTCTTTGTATCATTCATGACATTTACTGCATTTTTAATGTGGGTAGTGGGTAAATCTCACCTGATCTTTTTAGAAGCACAAATACCTTTTTGTCAGTAACGGGTTAAAAAAAACAAGCAAACATAAGAACTAGTGATTTAGAGGTAGCAGTAGAGTGAGACAGACTTGAGCTCCAGCCTCGTGTCTGCGACTCACTAGAAAATGAATTTGGGCTTAGCCTTCCTGGTCTCAGTGTCCTCACCTGGAAACTGGATGTGTGGGGCCCAGTTCATGCTTCAACACTTTCACAGTTTCAACACTTTTGAAGTGCTTATGCCTTCAACACTTTAAAACGATTTTCGGCTCCTCAATAAGGAAAGCACGACTGAGCCTGTCCTGAACACATTTAGCGCTCATGGAACCACCATAGGCCCTGCTGTCATGTTTTTTTGTTTTGGACAATCTCAAAATGAAATGAGAGTCATGAGCCTCATCTCATAAAGCTGAAGGGGTTAAACTACTGTATCCAAATGAAATACTTAATGTAATGTTTTGTACACAGTCAGCACTCTCTTCCTGATATGATTATCAAAGTCTCTGCTTCTAACAAAAGTTTAATTAGTTTTAGTACCGTGTAAAAATGTACTCTGTTACATTTCCTCTTTCTTTGCTTGTGGATATAGGACATTTAACATGCTGCTTACTGAGGCACGGATGAGAAAACCTGAGCTGTTGCGTAGGTGGCAGTAGGCTCACATGGACATAGGCTGCAACTGGGAGGTGGGAAGGACCTGATGCTGTACTGAACACACGGAGTGGAAAGAGGGCCTGTATGTCAGTTCCCAGAAGCAAGAGGAGGGTTCAGAAAGCAAGAGTGGAAAATGGCAAAAAGATCTCAATAGTTAGGGAAGCAAGAGATCGGGAATCCAAGGGGTCAGTGTCAGGCGCCCAGCAGTGCCTGTGGCCAGGCGCGGGTGAGCTGATCTCACTGTGTTTGGAGGCCCCAGGCTCAGAGGTGCACGCAAGAAATAATTGGGGGACATCAAAGCAGTTTGGTTTTAGTTATAATTAGAGTATGGGTAGGGCAGTAGTCAGACATTCTCAAAAAGTCTTATCAATGACACTGGTAGAGTTGCGTTGTTCGTTTTCAAGCGTGACCCGGCCTGAGCCATGACATTTGAAGAAGGGTTAGGCGGCAGCCTCTGTGATTGGATTTCAGAAATGTTAGGAAACTGCGGATGAAGACACTAATTCTTTTTACTGGGTAACTAATATCCTCAAATTTGAAAATATATTGAATAATTTCGGTTGGTTGATAGTCTAAAAGTACTCTTGTGGAAAGGGAAACCCTTTAAGCTGTGATGAATCATTTGTTCTCTGTGTGGGTTTGGATGAGGAAGAGGAATTTTGGCTATGGAGTGGGAGCTTGAGGGCATGAGGCATGTGACTTTGAAGCATTCCCAATGTAGGCCAAGGCCCAAACGTCCCCAGCTTTGTCTCCCCATCATTGGCTACCATGGCCATGAGATTAGGGACAGAGCTCTGCTCCTTCCTAGGACCACAAAAATAATGTTAGGAATGTTGGTAAAATCTTAGGTAGCACATACAAGCCATTCTAAATATTTTGTGTGGCTGAAATACGATGCATGTACAGTAAAAAAAAAAAAAAAAAAAAAAAGCTTTTGCTCAGAGTTTGAGAAGATTCAGTACCTTGTCACTGTGTCTTCTCAATTTTCAATGACAAGTGTTACTTCATGTAAAAGTCATGTGGCCAGGCCCGGTGGCTCACATCTGTAATCCCAGCACTTTGGGAGGCCGAGGTGGGCAGATCACCTGAGGTCAGGAGTTCGAGACCAGCCTGGCCAACATGGTGAAACCCCATCTCTACTAAAAATACAAAAAATTAGCCAGGAGTGATGGTGTACACCTGTAATCCCAGCTACATTGGAGGCTGAGGCGGGAGAATCGCTTGAACCCAAGAGGTGGAGGCTACAGTGAGCCAAGATTGCACCACTGCACTACAGCCTGGGCAACAGAGTGAGACTCCGTCTCAAAAAAAAAAAAAAAAAAGAAAGAAAGAAAGAAAGAAAAAAAAAAATACTCATTGGGTTATAGGTTGTAAAGAAAAATGGCTCCAACTCTTTCCAGTAGTTGAATCTGTTATCATCATGTGTGTTTTTTTAAAAAGTCTTTTAACTTTTATTACTCAAAAAAGCGTCATTTTTTATGTAGCTTTCTGACTCTGTGCTTATGCCTTCAACACTTTCACAATGATTTTCTGCTCCTCGATAAGGAAAGCATGCTTGATCCTGTCCTGAACACATTTAGCCCCCATGAAACCACCATGGGCCCTGCTGCATGCTTTTCTTGTTTTCGAAATCTCATAAGAACTTTAAGTCTCACAGCACAGACCCCTCAAAGTCTGCCTGGGCACTTGCCACGTGCAGATTATTGGTGTTTTCCGGACCTCTTGGCATAAAGGTAGTCAATTCTCTTACAAGGCGTTTGGGACAGACTAGTTTTGCTAGAGCTGTTTTGTAGGAAGCCTAAGACAGTACGTCAAATTCTGGACCATTCTGAGTGCCTGTAGACAGCGTCCCTGGAAGAGCCCTTGGGTCAAAGGAACATTTTGTTTGTTTTATTTTTATTTAACTGTTTACTTTTTATTATCCCACATCCATATAAAAAAGGATCATTTGGAAAGGTTTTCCTTTTAGAATTAAGAATCTCAGAGCTCGAATTTAACCTTAGTTAGGAAATCTAACTTGAATTTTAAAACTCCATGAAGGATTTAGATCTAGTCCCAACCCCAGTACTTAGAGACACAAATAAAAATAAGCTGGACATAGACTCCCAGCCCTTTGCTGGAGAAACAGGCCAGGTATATTACTTTGGGTGCGAAGCAAGGCGAGATGAAATTCAGTCGGAATTTCTATCAATGACACTTGAATTTCTTGTTTAAAGATATTAACATTTTTTCACTAATGATATAAAACATACTTATGCTTTAGTGAGAAGGGAAAGCTATTGAAATCCTGAGAATAATGAGATGTTTGACTACATGCATCACCTAGCCATCCTTTAGAACTTTAAGCAAAAGAAAATAAATTACTGAAAACAAAGAGCCATTAATTAGGCCAGTGTGGCTTATGAAATGTTTGGAGCTTTGGAGGTAGTGCTTTGCAAATCTAGCTGGCAAAAGGTTTTGAAAACTATGCCAGCCTTCAGATTAACTCTAGTTTATGAAAAAGAATGAATTTCAAATATTCATATTCTATATTAATATTTAAATATTCATTTAAAAACCCATTTTTAAAATAGCTCAGATAAGGTTTTTTTACGAACTCTCTCATTTGTATGACAGACTATTGCACACAATGGCTTATATACAGTTCTTGAAAAGGAAACTGAGATTCCTAAGCATACCAGATATATTTTTATACCTTTAGACTTCTAAATCAATCATATTTGGTAGGTCCTCTTAATGACCTGACCTATGGCGGCCATTTTCATGGTAGCGTCTGTTCCATTTATCCACGTGTAAAAGTATGTTTTGCTTTTAACATTAATTTATTCACTTGACAAATATTTATCAAGTATCTGTAATATGTTGGACATTGACTTCACACTAAGGAAAAAGCAGCAATCAAAACACTTAGGATCCTTTGTATATGGAGCTTAGATTCAGGTATTTGGAGGCAGACAATAAACAAAATGGGTACACATATGCATGTGTGTGTGTGTGTGCATGTGTGTATATATAATTTTATAATATATATTATATATAATATATATGTTTTATATATAACATATATATAATTATATATAAAACATATATATAATTATATATATAACATATATAATATATATAATATATAAAACATATATAATATATATATATAGTGAGAGAGAGAGGAAATCTCACTCCATCACCCAGGCTGGAATGTAGTGGTGCAATCATGGCTCCCTGATGCCTAGAACTCCTGTCTCAAGCAATCCTCCTGCCTCAGCCTCCCGAGTAGCTGATACTACAGGTGTGTGCCACCATGCCTGGCAAATTTTTTTTTTTTTTTTTTAGTGGAGATGGGGTTCTCATTATGTTGACAAGGCTAGTATTGAACTCCTACCCTTAAGCAATCCTCCTGCCTTAGCCTACCAAAGCTCTGGGATTACAGGCATTAGCCACCATGCCTGGCCAACACATGGATATTATAGCTGGTGTATTGGAAGGCAGTAATTGTTAAAAGATGGATCTGGGAAGGGGGATAAGGAGTAGGGCTGGGGATGGGAACTTGTATAACTAGAGGGGTCAGGGTGACCTTGCTGAGGTGGTGACATTTAAGTAAGGACCTGAAAGAGATGAAGGTCCACCAGATGCACTCTGTGGGGGGGGCCACCGTGCATGGAGAGGTGGGAAGGTCCGCCAGACGCACTCTGTGGGGAGACCTGCCGTGCATGGAGCGGGGGAAGGTCCACCAGATGCACTCTGTGGAGGAGACCCGCCGTGCATGGAGGGGTGGGTCTGGTATGTTCTGCAAAGAGCAAGGAGGTCAGTGTCCCCAGCAGGGAGTCACTGCTGGGGCAATGGCCAGCATGGTCATGGGACCAGAAGCTGTAGGCTATACAGACCATGATAAGGACTTCGGCTTTTACTCTGAGTGATAAGGAGAGGCAGTCTAGGGTTTGAGCATTGGAATAACATGATCTGACTTATATTTTTGAAGGATCCCTTGGGCTTCTGAGTTGAGAAGAAATTGGAGAGGAGCAAGTGTAGGAAAAAGGAGGCCATTTGGGACATAAGTGCATTTATCCAGCAGAGAGAGAGTGCTGGCTTGGACCAGGGTGCAAATGGTACAGATGGTGAAATGTGGTTGGGTCTTGGACATATGAATGTTCAGCAGTATGACAGAGAAAAGAACTCTGTATATATGCACGCAGTCATAACAAAGGTCTAATACCCAGAATCTATAAGGAACTTAAACAATTGAATGAGCATAAAACAAATAACCCCATTAAAAAGTGGGCAAAGGACATGAACAGAAACTTCTCAAAAGAAGACATACAAGCAGCCAACAAACATATGAAAAATCACTAATCATCAGAGAAATGCAAATCAAACCACAATGAGGTACCACCTCATACCTGTCAGAATGGGTATTACTAAAAAGTCAAACAACAACGGATGTTGGTGAAGCTGTGGAGAAAAAAGAAAGCTTATACACTGTTGGTGGGAATGTAAATTAGTTCCTTCACTGTGGAAAGCAGTTTGGAGATTTCTCAAAGAACTTAAACCAGAGCTACCATTTGACCCAGCAATCCCATTACTGGGTATATACCCAAAGGAAAATAGGTGATTATAACAAAAAGACACATGTACTTATCTGTTTATTGCTGCACTATTGACAATACCAAAGACACAAATCAACCTAGGTGCCCATCAACAATGGATTGGATAAAGAAAATGTGGCACATATACACCACAGAATACTACACAGCCATAAAAAGAATGAAACTATTTCCTTTGCAGCAACATGGATGCAGCTGGAGGCCATCATCCTAAGCAAATTAACACAGGAACAGAAAACCAAATACTGCACATTCTCACTTATAAGTGAGAGCTAAACATTGAGTGCACATGGACGTAAACCTGGGGACAACTGATACTGCAGACTACTAGAGGAGGGAGGAAGGGAGAAGCATGTGGGTTAAAAAACTACCTGTTGGGTACACTGTATTCACTACTGGATGCAATATATTCATGTAGCAAATCTGCACATGTACCCCTTATATCTAAAATAAAAGTAGAACTAAAAGGAAAGAGAGGGCATTGGCTAACATAACTTAAAAGGATATTGCTTCGGACCCAGCTGGATCCAGAGACACAAACAATGTCATGAACATTCAGCCTCTTTTTCATTGTTCAGGTGTATTTTCTTTGGTGTTAGCTTCATTCTCAGTTAGTTTAACAGCACCATCAGGAAAACATTTTCTCTTTCCCAATAGTTAAGAGCCAAAGTTAAGACTGGAATGCATTAACCTGGTTTAGGTCATGTGCCCATGCCAGAATCAAATACTGTGGCCATGGGAGATAGAATAACTTTTTGGTCAGATAAGGATTGCATACTTCTCTTGCTGTCTGAATTTTTTGCTGTCACTCATAGCCCAGTGAACCTATTTATGACACAGCACATAGATGTACTCAAATGAGGCAAGAAGGAAGTCACTGCAAGGTTTGCATCAGTAGCCCATGTGAAAACTGCTCATAACCTTACAGATATTTTGCATCATCCCTGTTACTTTCACAGTTTCAGGGGTTTCCATGAAAATGCTGACTGTTAAGATTATTGTGGAAGCTTTCTAGAGGAAGAATAAGATTCCCCCAAATCCTGATTATCTCACTTGTAATTGCAAAGTATCCAGCCTCACTCCAAGGGTGTCACAGCATGACAGCAGGTGAAGTTGACCTTGTAATTAAACACAGTCTAGAGTTTCTGCTATCATGTGTCTATCTATAACTCCAACCTTGTATTTCTATCAGAGCTGTAGATCCGTCTCCTCCTGCATCATGACCTTTGTAATCCAGTGGTTGACCAGGCACCTGGATTACAAACGCAACTCATCTAGCACCCAAGTCTTCATCCTCTCCTTTTTCTTCACCACCTGTGAGTCTCCCACACTCCACTCGACATCTGATCTTCTCATTTCCCCATTTGAATGGTGGCACCACCTTCTGCCCAGTTACTTAGGACCAGAATCGATGAGTCAGCCCGAATGTCCACCTTCTCCTCTGCCATCTTCATTTCCACCCGCTTCCCTAGAGTCCTGCCTTTAGTCTAGTGTCCTTCTAATCAGATCCATACCCCAAGCCAGGATGATGCATCTAAGCTGTGAGCAGAGGCATGTATTCCCATACGTAAAATGCTTTAGTGATTCTTCCTTCTTGGAGCACCTGAGGCTGTCTGTGAGCTGGCCCCTACCTACCTCTCTGTCTTTGCTCACACTCTTTCTCCTTAGCAAATGGTTAGTGCTCTAACTATATAGTTCTTGTGGTTCCTTAATCAACCATCATTTGCATCATTGCTTAAACTTTTGTTCCTCCTTGAATTTCCTTTTTTCTGTAGTGTGTGTGATGAAAACCAGTCTGCTCTTCTGTCTAGGCTCAGGTCAAGTGCCCCATCTTCTCTGAACCCTTTTCTGGCCCTACCTCATTTAACACTCTGACACTTATGGGCCTCCACCTTATCTTGGGAAACTCTTCTCTCTGCCTCTGTACCAGGTTAAGGATTTTCGTCCATCTCTATGCCTAATGCTCTTTACCAGACTGTAAGCCCCACTGGAGGCAGAGACTGTGTCTTACTCATGCTTGTGCTCCCAGTGACTAACGGTCATTAGCATGTAATAAACGTTTCTAAAGTGAATGAGTGCATTTGTTTTTCTGAGAAAGTTGCTGACTCCACTGTTTCCTCTGAAGGTGTAGTTGATGTGATTGGGCCATGTTATGGGCTGAATTGAATCCCCCCCAGTTCACACATTGAATCCCCACACCCCAATGTGACAGCATTTGGAAGTGGCACATTTTGGGGTAATTAGGTTTAGTTGAGGTCATGAGAGTGAGGCCCGCATGATGGGATTTGTGTTCTTATGGGAAGAAGAAGAGAGACCTGAGCTCTCTTACCACCAAGTGTGGACAAAGGGAGAAGGCAGCTGTCAGCAAGCCAGGAAGAGAGCCCTTATCAGGAACCACATCTGTCAGCATCTTGATCTTGGATTTTGCAGCCTCCAGAACTGTAAGAAATAAATGCCTGTTGTTTAAGTCACTAGTCTACGGAATTTTGTTCTGGCAGCCTGAGCTAAGACAGGTCACATGCTACAAATGTGTGCTGGGAGGTTGGAAGACAACAGATAGTGACTGAGGAACAAGGTAGACAGCAGCTTCTCTGAACTGCATTCCTGACAATGAGCGTGCCTCTGTTCAGGTTATTACGAAAGCAAATTAACTTGGGTCTTGTGTTCCTCATCTCATAATTAGAGGACTTTGATTAGAAGACCTCTAGGATCACTTTGAGTGATCTAAGCTGTGAGCAGAGGCATGTATTCCCATACGTAAAATGCTTTATTTTACATTCTTCATTTATAGATCTATATTAGTTCTAATGATACTTGTTTTGCTATAATAAAATGAAGATGTCTAGGAAGGTGTAGGATAAAAATTGGAATAACCAAAAACTTAGTTATGAAAAGGAAGGCAAGGTTTTCCATAATTAATTTCTTATAAAAACTACCAAAGATGCTCGTTTGGGCAGGTGAAGACAGGTAGAGTAATTTAAAGTATAAAAGATTTCCTTTGTTTAAGGAATGTAGTTGTTAATGACTAACTCTATATAACAAAAGATTTTTCCAAGATGTGATTGTATTAGACATTAAAGCTGTTCACATCTCAAGCAAATATCAAAGTGTGGGATTTCTAATCTCTTGTCACGTGATGTATTTATAAGTTGCTGATAAAACTCTCATAGGTCACAAATTTATTATATGAAATTTTCAGTTCAAAATCCTGTGTACATAATGACATAGAATAAAACAGAAGTACCCAGAATTAACATTTTAATATATAGTATATTTGTGTCTATATAAATATCCATAAATATAAATAAATAATGTGTATTTATTTACACATTATTGTGTAATAAAATGTGTAAATTTGTAATTATACATTTATTTAAATATAACGTGTATTTAAATATAAAATTATATGTAAAAGTATAAATTTACAATTATAAATTTATTGCACTTTTATATATACATTTTACGTATACTTCTATAAATTTATAATGTTATATGTATAAAATAATTTTATACATGTAAAATAATTGTTACTGACCTCCCAATTCACTAGTATCAGGAGGGTGTTCAATATCAACAGAACTCTATCCAGGCCTGCATATTTTCAGCATTTTAAGTTTGCTATTCTATTTCACTGCAATTGCAGTATGTCAGTTAGTTCATGGGTTGAAGCCACAGAAACGGTCACCTTTCTAGCACTATTTCAACCTTCAGAGTCATTCCCTTGGGCAGAAGACTCTTGCCTAATACATGTTAGTCAGCCCATAAAGACTAGCAAGATGTCTGGCCAGGAGGAGCTGGAAATCAGTAAATATTTGTTTAGCGAATTGGTTTGAAAATGAATAAACAACCACAACAGAAGCTGAGCAGGGTACTAGTAATGCTGGAATACAACACAGTGAAAGCAGAAGCAGATAATGGATTACAGCGGTTAAGGTCCTGAATGTCAAGTCAGGCCTGATTTCACATTTCAACTCTGCCATTTACGAACTAAATAACTGAGGGCAAATTATTTAATCTCATTAAAGCTTACTTTTCTTATCTATAAAACAAGTGAGCTTCTCTGAAGGTAAAATGAGATAATGCTCAGTAAAATTTTCATCGCAGAGTAAACTCTGATGACTTTTTAAGCTATTTTTATGAAAAGTAACAATTATAAAAATGGCAAGTTAATGAAATCATAAAGTCCTCCTTTTTTCTTCATTATTGGCATTTTCACTAAAGAGATGTGATTTTAGAAACTGCTTTAGTAAGAAAGAGAAGATTTGAAGTCCTGATGGCCAGCATTCCAGGAGTGGGGTATGGCCTATGAAATTTGGAAGGAAGGACTTGGAATGATCAACAGATGTTCTGGACATCTGAGAATTTGCAGACAAGTCAACTGCACACAGCAATCTAGAAGAGAACTTTAATCTGGACATGAATGCATTAGGAGGCTCCAACTAAGCTCTTGGAAGAAGGAAACCATGATCAATGTCTTATGCAGAGAAGTAACCTGGTCACCAGCATAAGGAATGAGCAACGAGAAGGCAGTTTTTGAAGGAAAATCCTGAGCTAAGATTAGGAAGTGACCCACTAAGTCACTGACCCCCAGGGTCAGAATTATGGGTTTAGAAGGATAAACAGCAGGAGTTGGTATTTGGGGAGGGTGGCATCTTTTCAAGGAGGCTTCCTCTGGGAAATTCTCCAAGAGCTTTGAACATCTAAATGTAATGACATCACTTTGTACTGTATTTATGTATCTGCTGTTGTCTCCTCTAGAGAGAGTGATGTAGGACATTGGAACTCACTGAGCTGTTATTTGGAAGCATGCGTAGTGGGGCTGTGGCTGTGAAGATGGAAGCGCTTGAAGGACTCACAGCTGGAGTTGGGTGGGGTGCAAGTAGACACATGGATGAAGGGTTGCATCAGTGATTATACTTTATCCCTATAGGGAACCAAGAAGGATTGTTAAAGCAGGAATATAATATGAACATAATTGCATTTACAAGTACCTCTTTGCTAGAGTCATAAAGGATAGATAGTAGAAGACTGATGGCAGAGACACCAGAAAATAAGTCACTAAAGTCTCAGGTCAGAGGTAAGGCCTGCCTGTTGTCTTAGTCCATTTGGTTGCTATAAAAAATACTGTAAACTAGATATTTATAAGCAATAGAAATTTATTTCTCACAGTTCTGGAGTCTGGGAAATCCAGCGTTAAGGCACTGTCAGATTCAGTGTCTAGCAAAGACCACTTTTGGGTTCAAGACAGCGCCTTCTGTCTGTCTTCATATAGTAGAAATGGCGAGGGATCTCTCTTGGGCCTCTTTTATAAGGGGACTAATCCCATTTATGAAGGGCTTCATCCTCATGACCTAATGACCTCCCAAAGGCACTACTTCCTAACACCATCACATAGGGGGTTAAGATTTAAACATGTGAAGTTTGAAGGAATACAAACATTCAGACCATTGGATCTCGGCTGAGAAATTGATGAGGGGAACAAGAGTAAGCAATGGATTACAGTGATGCTTTAGGGGACAGAATTCATGAAAAACCCACAGCTAATGACAAGCCTGGATTCAGATAAAGATGTAAATTTGGTAGAAAAAATCGAAGGGAGTTTTCACCCACTGACCTCTTCTTCTCATTGTATTTTGAAGTAGGAAGCAAAGGCAGCTGATGAGAATAAGGAGGCTAAAGCTGGACTAGAGGGCTTGAGATTGTGCAGAAGGTTTGGGATGGGAGAGGGAATGCATCCAGATCAACTGAAAGGAATATCGTGCAGCTCCAATACACCAATGTGCATGGTTTCAGGAGTGAAGCAAGTTGAAGGATGAGTTGATGTAGGTTTGGAGATTTGTTTCTCTACAGGAAAAGACAGGACCTGGTTAAGCAGATGTTTCGTATTTGTTGAACGAATAAATGCTTGCCTGGACACTCTTGAGAAGGAATTTATTAGGGGTATGGTGCAAGAAAATAAAGATCTAGAAACAGGTAACTAATCTTATTTCCTAAGACGTCTTTATCAGAGAAGCCTCCTGTCACCCAGAGTAGGTTCAGCATCACCTTGCATGCCCCATGGCACTTGGTGCCTTCCCTTCATCGGATTTTGCTTATCTATCATTTGGAAGTAGGTTATTCATAACCATTTGTGTGATGTCATCATCCCCAGGGGTCTGTCATTTCTGTTTTGTTGACATGGTATCCTAAGTGCTGACACACAGTAGTCACTCCATCAATCTACAGTGCTGGATACAAAGATTTTAATGGAGGGAATGACATGTATTTTTAAATATTTTGTTGCTTGATGGCCCCTTGTAAGGTTTTGTGAATTGCTTTAGTTAGCAAGAAAACTGGTAAATTAAAGACAAATGGCACTTCATTGCAATATAGTCTCTTTCTGGCTCATAAGGAAGAGAAATTTGTGTAATTACAACAAAATTATATGGATATTACACCGTGATTAGACAAATAAATATAAAACCTTACAGCTTCAGGGCAAGTTAAACCTAGCCTCTGTAATAATTACACTTAACCTTGACATTATTTATGGTTTCCTTTTCCCCCTTATTACACGTTTTATCATACTAAGTGTTTTAAACTGGATAATGCTCAAAAGTAGCACATGATGTGTATTATTATAGAAATTAATGCTTGTCTTAATAACAGATGCTTTCTATTTGGGGTTTGAAATGAAGAAGCAGATATTTTCCTAGAATACATCTGGAAGCGATTTTATTACTAAAACTGAAAAAAAAAAAACCTTTCAGGTATCAAATGTGTCTGATCTGTGATATGTCAGATTTCTGAATTCTTACACTGCCATTTCCTATAGAAATCTGAAAGTGTGTTATTAAAAGTTAAACTAATCTGTAGATTGTCTACCTAATTTCATAAGGTTTAGTTTAATAGATATGAAATCTATGTCACATCTACTATGTGGTCTTCATATCTTAGTTATATTTATAATTTTGATCAATAGATTTCTGTAGAACATTATTGAACTTTCTCTTTTTTTTTTTGGAGATGGAGTCTCACTCAGTGGCCCAGGCTGGAGTGCAGTGGCATGATCTCGGCTCACTGCAAGCTCCGCCTCCCAGGTTCATGCCATTCTCCTGCCTCAGCCTCCTGAGTAGCTGGGACTACAGGCGCCCGCCACTATGCCCATCTAATTTTTTTATATTTTTAGTAGATACGGGGTTTCACTGTGTTAGCCAGATGGTCTCTATCTCCTGACCTCGTGATCCGCCCGTCTCAGCCTCCCAAAGCGCTGGGATTGAACTTTCTCTTTTTTAATGATATTATTTTACATCATAAAATGTGATTTTACTTCACAGTACAATTGTGTTCTTCACAAATGAGTCTATCAAATAGAACATTCATAAATTAAAATCAGAATGAAATATAAATGCAAATTTTGAAAACTAAATCTTTGTTTATATTTTAAAATATTCTATATTTCCTCACCTTAAAAATTGGATGCTATTCACAAATATTCCTAAAGAATATTTTTGTTCAGCTAACATCAAACTGTGGATTATTTACATAGTGAGTTATGCACTACCTATCTTTTCCTCTGCCAAGCTGTATTCCAGAGTGCCATAATTAATTAAGTAGGTGAATGAATCTCTGATGGGTTACATGTCTGTTTCTATACCCCTCAGAGAGTTTCTCTCTTCCACTGTGTTAGAACGCCAAATAAATTGGGTCTCTATCACTACTCCAGGTTATTATGAAAGTAAACATCTGGTTTTACCTTCAGAAAGCAGCATTGGTTGTTCAAAAGTAAAGATATGCATGTGTACATTAGCCTAAAATGTATTTTATGAAATTATAATGGGATTGTTATATAACTCATTCTGCAAGAATATTGTCAAACAAAAAAATCTGTATCTGTCTTTCTCACTGAAGTATTGTGAGAGTTAATGAGACATTTGTGGTTAGATCGTGCAATCCTTTCAGGAATCTCAAAGCAAGAACAAGATAGAACTTCCTTTTGAAAGGCATATGTTTTACTGTCAAACCAAACTTAACGCAGTCAGAATGATACACATTTCTGAGTTAACTTCCTGCTTTCTTGGACGTGTCAAAATTACTGATGTTCCAGCGTGACAGAAGCCTGGTAATGAAGGAACCACGTAGGTGGAAAAAAATTATTACCCGACTTTCAATCAAATAATAGAACATGGGTATATAATATTCAAAGAAAAGAAAGTGAGAGGCTGAAGTCATGCATAAATCAAAAACTTCACAGCAAATTAATAGTCCGGCCGCGGTGGCTCACTCCTGTAATCCCAGCACTTTGGGAGGCTGAGGTGGGTAGATCACAAGGTCAGGAGTTCAAGACCAGCCTGGCCAACATGGCAAAACCCTGTCTGTACTAAAAATACAAAAATTGGCTGGGCGTGGTGGCAGGCACTTGTTAATCCCAGCTACTCAGGAGGCTGAGACCAGAGAATTGCTTGAACCCAGGAGGCGGAGGTTGCAGTGAGCTGAGATCGTGCCACTGCACTCCAGCCTGGGGAACAGAGCGAGACTCTATCACAGAAAGAAAGAAAGAAAGAAAGAAAGAGAGAAAGAGAGAAAGAGAGAAAGAGAGAAAGAGAGAAAGAGAGAGAGAGAGAGAGAGAGAGAGAGAGAGAGAGAGAAAGAAAGAAAATTAACAAACAGGAGTCTTACCTGTCTTACTTATTCCCTGATTTTAAGTTAGACACTAATAGAGGTCCAGTAACTAATTGTATTCACTTATCTAGTACTTGGTGTAGATTTTCATTTTAGGAATGTCAAGATTAAGGTACTTACTGCTGACTGCTGTTTATTACTGCTCAGGTTCAAGACAGAAAACCGAGGATCACTTCCATTTCCTCCATTTCACCTCATCCTCCCGTTCCAAGGGATTGGTGAGAACCTTTGATGTTATCATCTCCAAACATACCTCAAATTCCTGCCCTCTCTCTCTCCTGTCCACTGCTACCCCATCGTGTCTTCTGTCCATTGCTACCCCATCATCTCTTGCCGTAAATACTGCAACCAACCCCCTTGTCGCTCCACTGTCTCTCTTGCCACCCACCTCCCCCAACTATTTCCATAGCCACAAGAAGCAAAGGTGAGCTTCAAATGTCACTCAGATCATATCACTCCAGTGCTAGGACTTACCATTGCACGTATTTTAAATCTCTGAGCTCTCTTCCTGGCCCCGTCTGCCCCTTGCTCCCAAGTTCTGTCCATTGTGATATTCTTTCCATTCCTTAAAACCTTGACTGTTTCCTCCTGGAGGGACTTGGCATAGCATTGTTCACTCTTTCGCATGACTTAGGTCTCCCCTTTCATGCATTTGCCACCAATTGCCATTGTTTGTCGGCATGTTTGTTGCATGTGAGCTCTCTGAGCTCAGGAAGCTGGCTTACGCGTAGCACCTTGGAGTCAATGAATGGTCAAATGAGAAGTGCTGGTAGGCCAGATGCACTAGAGGTTCATGCTTAGCACATTTCTGTAAAATTAGTTGGATGTGAAGTTTGACAGTGGCTTTTTCACTCTGCCTGCTGCCATGACATGCAAATAGTGCCTTCTCGTGTGAGTTGCATTGTTGGTGAAATTGACCTCAGTTTCCTCACCTGCAGCAAAAGAAATGAGAGCAGATAATTACCAGACTTCCAGCTCTAAAATCCCCCAGGCTGTGCAGATGCCACCTGTCCCCAAAAATGGCTTGAAATGCCACATGGAGCTAAGGAGTCTCTTCCTGAAGGGAAGAATGAGCACAGTCTGAGGAGAGTGTCTGGGAGAGTGCATTGATATTCAGAGCTGCTGTGGGTATATACTTAGGTTCTATAGGAGAGCTCATCTTGCAGAAGCTGACGGCATTGAACGTGCCAGGGACCACCTGGTCCCCCTCTTCTCATTTGGCAAGAATCCCAGCTATCGATGAAGAAACCAGCTGCTTTCCTATGTAGTGAACAAGCACGATAATGTTTATACAGTTTCCCAACCTCTCTTCCCCCACCCACTTTCACCCTTCCTCACTTCCTCACCCAAGAAGAGTCATGCCAAATAGATATCAGATTAAGAAAATGCTTCTCATTAGTTGTCTGCTCAAAACAACTTTGGAAGCAATCCTAGAACATCCCGTTGTATCTTCACAACCCTTTATCTCTTGAAAGTTGTTGAGAGAGCTAAATTAAAGTTGCCTACCATTACTCCTTGCTCTCAACACTGTAAATCAAAGGAATGAAATACTTCTCATCACAATTCAGATCCCAAACAGGTAAAAATTACAACATAAAGCAAAATTTCATACTGGCATTGCCCCTGTCACCTAAGCCATATATCCTGACTGAAGTAATCAGCAAGGGGCAGGCTTGTAGTGTAACTCAACAATTGTTTCAGTGGCCGTGAGTTTTGTGAATACATTCCATTTTTAACATCCCCATGCTAGAAACAAGATGTGGACGTCTTTACTTGGTTCTTAAAACAGATAGGTTAGATCCAGTCTCCACGACTGTTTTGCAATTTCACGTTGTATTGACAGCTTCCTTAACACAAATTCAGGTTGTAAAGACTGAACTCTCTTCAGTGTCACAGAGCATTCTGGATGAAGGCATTTTATTTGCAAGTTGCACTTGACAAGCGTTTTAGAGAGGGAAGTGGCAAAATAAAGAATCGGACGACGAGTCAAAGGAGCTAAGCTCTGTTCCGAGGCCCTGATATTGATTTGTGGAGCCTTGTGTCATTTTCTGTATCTGGGCTCCAGTTCTTCCATTCACAAAATACGGATCATGGACCATATTGTCAACCTGTGTAATCCACGAAGTCACTTTTTATAGATAAAGAGCCAGCACTGATCAAATGTATCAGCCTCTTACAACCACAACGGCATTATGAAGATCTGTAAGTGAGCACTTACAGAGCTTTCTAAACACCTTGGGAGGAAACCAGTCAGTGTCTGAGCACAAAGAATTTATCTACAACATGAAACAAAAACCACTACAGTGTCAGAGACCCTGGTGCCCTCACCTTCGCATCTTCTGGGACAGTCATGGAACGTGTGCATCCACCTCCAGAATCACACCTCAAATTTCAGAGGTGCACATACATGGGGTAAATATTTTCCTAGAAAATGTGGGTCAAAAGGAAAGCAACCTGTCTCCAAAGTAAATCTTATGGAATAAGGTTTTTAATATTGGGAAAGACACAAACTAACCATTCTTTCCTAACAAATACCCCTAAGGATAGGGGGAGGCACAAGAGTCTCTGATTCATTCCTGCTGGACCACAGCTTTCTTTGGGTTGCAGAAGCAGCTCTTCCCTTCCCCGAGTGTTCCTGCATCCTTCAGGCCCCTATGAAGAGGAACCAGCATCTGTTTGGTGCCACCTTTTCTCCTCCTTCCTTGTGTCTCTTCGTCCACTCTGTCACCATGGCGCTCACAGTTTTCTCAAGAGACACCTGGATCTCAGGCTCTAAGGCCTCTCTCAACTCTCTGGTGCATATGGTCATGAGTGCTCTGACCTCCACATGAGGACAGTCAGATGGCAGAGGGCAGAACACTGGGTCAGAGATCTGAAACCCAGCATGCAGCCCTACCTCTGCCTGTCACAGGTTTTAAGACTGGCGAGTCTCAAATCTTCAAGACCTGGGTTCCCTTATCTATAAGATGAAGAGATAGGCTTCAGTGATGTTTGAGATATTTTCCACCCTGCAGTGATTCATTATAAAATAATAGACATCCTATGACTCCTATGGACCAGTCAAGGGTTGAAGCTTCTTAAGGACAGTTATTCCTCTGCCGTCTGACTTGCACATGTAGCAAAGTCTATAAAGATTGCCTACTTCATCTGATTGTGTCTGCTTCACAGATTCTTCTGGAATTTTTCTTCTTTCAGTTGGCTTTTTATCGTGGTCAAAAGCCTCACAGTCGACTATGATCTGAATAAGCAGTGCCCTCTCTATTAAGAACAGTGTTGAATTACCTATTCTTGCAACCACATTGACCGAGCTTCCTCTCTCTTATAAATCATAACCCGAACAGACGATCTCAGTGCATCCCTGGCACCTGCAGATTGGATATATCAGTAGAAGTCCCCTCATCCCCCAGTTCCACATGCACAGCACTCATTGAAGTGAAAGCATAAGAGTCTCCGAGAATGAAAGACAAGAAGATTCCATAACACATCTGTGAATCTGGACACCTTAAGTTGTCTTTCAATGGATTTTAGACAGTGATCATATGGAGGGCTGAAGAATTGTCTGCTCTACATTCAGTGGATTTTAGACTGATCATACAGAGGGCTGAAGAATTGTCTGCTCTACATTCAGTGGATTTTAGACTGTGATCATATGGAAGGCTGAAGAATTGTCTGTTCCTTATTCAATGGATTTTAGACTGTGATCATACGAAGGGCTGAAGAATTGTCTGCTCTACATTCAGTGGATTATAGACTATGATCATACGAAGGGCTAAAGAATTGTCTGCTCTACATTCAGTGGATTTTAGACTGTGATCATACAGAGGGCTGAAGAATTGTCTGCTCTACATTCAATGGATTTTAGACTGTGATCACACGGAGGGTTGAAGAATTGTCTGCTCCTCATTCAATGGATTTTAGACTGTGATCATACAGAGGGCTGAAGAATTGTCTGCTCACTCAATGGATTTTAGACTGTGATCATACGGAAGGCTGAAGAATTGTCTGCTCCTCATTTAGTGGATCTTAGACTTTGATCATACGGAGGGCTGAAGAATTGTCTGCTCTACATGTTCCACAGTGTACTGGTCTTGTATGTCTAACACCCTATAATAGTAAACAACATGCTCTGATAGGTGAGAATTCTGAAAAAATAATAGCTTCTATAATGATTCTTTAGATTTAAATGCTCATTATGGCATTTAGGAATCCCTGTTATAAAGTGGGTTTTAAAGATGTTTTATCCACCATGTCATACTTTTGAAGAAGCTATGATCTCAGGAATAAGAAATAGGTTACAAGTGTTTTCTGTCATGGAGAAACTTACTTTTAAAACTGTAACATCAGTAAAGAAAAAAATGTAGAACATGGACGGCTAAGCATTGTTCCTAGTATGGTAAAGTGATGCTGATGTTGGTGATTGCTATGGATTTTGAGTGGGACTTAGCTGAAACACAGCAAAAGACCAACATCAGTCCTCAGCGTGGACCCAGCACTGACCAGTCATGAAGCAGCAGAAGAGTCACTGGCCCTCTCTGGCCTCAGCCCCTTGTCTGTAAAATTAGTCAAAGGCAATCTGCCCTAACCAGTTCACACTGGTGACTTGAAAGCCAAATGAGAGAATCGATGTGAAAGTCTGTTGCAAGTGTAATGCGATCCTTCCATCTAATGTGAGACCTGGCTCCATTACATGCATGATCACCTTCAGCTGTGACTGCAGCCCTTGCTGATAGGACCTCTCTCAGGGGCTCCCACTCACCCCCTAGCTTTAGCATGGAATGTCAGGTTGGTGACTCCCACTCTTGCTCTGCAGCAAGCAAGGCAGTTCTTTTACTGAAATGTCATTTTGTCTTTAAAGTTGTAAGTCTTCTTTCTTGAGATTCCCTTTGACCAGTTTTTTCTCCCCAAATTAGGTATTCCACAATTTTCTACCTTTTTCAAGGTTATTCAGCATATTTATGTTGTAGTAAGCCATTGTTTCAATAAACAAGAACTAAAAAAGTGCTAGAAACTCAATTGTCCTGCTTTGCATAAAACCTTAAGAGTGTGTGTGTGTGCGTGTATGTGTGTGTGTGTGTATGTGTGTAGATGTACGCACACTATTACAGATATAGATCTTTTGCAGAACAGTAAAAATAACTATGGGGGTCCCATTATTTAGACAGAAGGGGTTAAATGAACCCTAAGTTTCTTACTTTCAGGAGAGAATAGATTTCAGAAAAAAAATAAAGAAAAGGAAACAAGCCCCAAAGCTACAAATTTACCCACAGTATTTAAACACTCCTTTGTGATTATTTTCTAAATTTTCTCAGGTACCCTTTTTCATTTGAAGTGTTAGTAGAAAGTTCTAGAGAAGGATTTATTGCAAGTAACGTAAAAATTATAAAATAGAAGAAAAGGGCCCTGCTGACTTGCCAGAGCTTGAAGCAAAAAAGAAAGTTACCTGTCTATGATGGAGCTTGCTCAGGTATTTCAGTTCCAACATAACTGTCCTTTCTCATTGCAAATGGAGGGCGGCCGCCACCACATGCAACCTCCGTAATAAACATAAGTAGTGCAGCAATGTAATTAATAGCAAGCCATTTTCATTTTTAAAAAGCCAAAAAGGAATGTGCTTTTTTTTATTATTATACTTTAACTTCTAGGGTACATGTGCACAACGTGCAGGTTTGTTACATATGTATACACGTGCCATGTTGGTGTGCTGCACCCATCAACTCGTCATTTACATTAGGTATATCTCCTAATGCTATCCCTCCCCGCTCCCCCCTCCCCACAATAGAACCTGGTGTGTGATGTTCCCCTTCCTGTGTCCAAGTGATCTCATTGTTCAATTCCTACCCATGAGTGAGAACATGCGGTGTTTGGTTTTCTGTTCTTGCGATAGCTTGCTGAGAATGATGGTTTCCAGCTGCATCCGTGTCCCTACAAAGGACATGAGCTCATCCTTTTTTATGGCTGCATAGTATTCCATGGTCTATATGTGCCACATTTTCTTAATCCAGTCTGTCACTGGTGGACATTTGGGTTGATTCCAAGTCTTTGCTATTGTGAATAGTGCCACAATAAACATACGTATGCATGTGTCTTTATAGAAGCATGACTTATAATCCTCTGAGTATATACCCAGTAATGGGATTGCTGGGTCAAATGGTATTTCTAGTTCTAGATCCTTGAGGAATTGCCACACTGTTTTCCACAATGGTTGAACTAGTTTACAGCCCCACCAACAGTGTAAAAGTGTTCCTATTTCTCCATATCCTCTCCAGCACCTGTTGTTTCCTGATTTTTTAATGATTGCCATTCTAACTGGTGTGAGATGGTATCTCATTGTGGTTTTGATTTGCATTGCTCTGATGGCGAGTGAGGATGAGCATTTTTTCATGTGTCTGTTGGCTGTATGAATGTCTTCTTTTGAGAAGTGTCTGTTCATATCCTTTGCCCACTTTTTGATGGGGTTGTTTGTTTTTTTCTTGTAAATTTGATTGAGTTCTTTATAGGTTCTAGATATTAGCCCTTTGTCTGATGAGTAGATTGCAAAGATTTTCTCCCATTCTGTAGGTTGCCTGTTCACTCTGATGGTGGTTTCTTTTGCTGTGCAGAAGCTCTTTAGTTTAATTAGATCCCATTTGTCAATGTTGGCTTTTGTTGCCATTGCTTTTGGTGTTTTAGACATGAAGTCCTTGCCCATGCCTATGTCCTGAATGGTATTACCTAGGTTTTCTTCTAGGGTTTTTATGGTTTTAGGTCTAACATTTAATTCTCTAATCCATCTTGAATTACTTTTCGTATAAGGAGTAAAAAATTTAAGATGTAATGCCAAAGTAAATCGGGCAAAATTCAGCAGTATATCAATGAGATTCCACTTTAAGAAAGCCAATATACGAAATTTTGTGCTTGAAAATTAACGTTACTGTCATCACAAATTACTTGCTTATATTTCTTTATAGTGCTTTAAGAATTGTGGTCTCACCTACTTAATTTAAAAGGACTCATCCTATAACCAGTCTTTTCCTGGGATCTGGTATATGTCCGTTATATACCACTGAAAATATTTACTGAATAGGTTCCCCAAAGAAAAATATGATTTGTTACATAGAATTTTCTGCCTTTTTTCTGTTTCCTTTTGACACGCATTCTGTTTCCTTAAATAATAATGATGATGATATTAATAATTGCTAACACACATGATGCTTAGTGTATTGTTAAGAGCTTTATATTTAATCACAAATAATCTTATCAGGGAGATATTATTATATCTCCCTGTTACAGATGATAAAACTGAATCATAGATTCGTCACTTGCCTTTCTTATAACTCATTAGTGATGAGTGGGACTTAAACCTGGCAATCCTTCTCCAAATCCGTGGTCGGAGTCACTGTCCTGTGAATTAAGGCTCAGTAAGAATGGCTCTTTTGCCACGGCTTGCTATGACTAACTCTTACAGCAGTGAGCTCTCTCTATGGTACTCAAGATCTGACTTTTCTGACTTTTGCTGAGAACTTTATGAAAAATATGTGAATGTGGAGAAATTTCACGAGAATCCCTGCAATAATCTGAGCTTGTTTTGTTGTGTTCTCTGTGCCTTCTTGTCTGGACCATGCCTACCACGGCATCCAGACAGGAAGTCCATGTTGGTTGGGAGGCTGAAAATACATAAGCCAATAGATGGTAACTCAAGGGGTGCAAGGGACCCAGCCACCATCATGTAAATTGCTACCATGATCTAAGCTTAATTATCATCGACAGTACTAATTAAAAGACAATATTGTAAATATAAACCAGCCCGGATATATGGCAAGTGATTAGTATGTATTACAACTTGCCAAATCGAAAACATGTCTTAAAATACAAAGTGGTATTGCAGTGAGTACTAGAGAATGCTACAAGAAAATTAATCATCTGCTCTTCACCACAAATTCCTTGTATAGGATATCTGCTCTTTGTGTTTTGTTTCACACTTTAATGCAATGAAGTGTTTACAAAGCACAAAGCGCTATGTTCATTTGTCATGTTTTATGTTAGATTTTCCTTTTTTTTTTAATTCTCTCTACACCACTTTTCACTGAAGATAAGTTTGCTGACATACAGGATAATCATTTTTTCTCTTAGTTACCCAATTCTGCTCCACAACTTTAATTTTTATATATTCATAATCATTTTTAATTACCTCAACACTTTAAATTGATTTAGCTCTGGTTTTAGAAAAAATTCAAATAAAATCTTTAGCAGGTCCTTCCTCTCTCCCTCCCTTTTCCCCCGCTTTCCTCCCTCCCTCCCTCCCTTCTTTCCTTCCTTCCTTCCTTCCTTCCTTCCTTCCTTCCTTCCTTCCTTCTTTCCTTCCTTCCACAAATACTGTTCCAGTCCTACCATAGCAAGTACTGCGCTATAAAAATACAAAGATGAAAAGTTACAAAGAAGAAAAATTACAAATCTGTCCCCTCAGAATTTACACATCCAGTGAGGCGATTGACAGAATGTGCTGGAAAGGGCTGGGTGTGAGATGGGATTTAAGATAAGAGTAGAAATTCATGGAGGTGGGCAGGGCAGGGAAGGCTGAACAAAAGCAAACAAACACACACGAAAATGAACAGAATAAAATGTGTGTTTGAGAAATCCTGAAACCTAGAGGCCATGAGTAGTGAGAAATGGAAGCAAGACACAAGACAACGTGAAGAGGGATGTTTGGTTTCAGAATAATGAAGGCACTGAGTATCATGTTTTAAAACTTAAATTTTATTCTGAACATTTAAAAGAGCCATTTGAGATTTTGAAATAGAGAAGGAAAACTATTTTGAGTTTTAACAAAAGAACTTCGGAAACAATTCGAAGAATGGACTATAGCTGAATGATGCTGGCAGTTGTAGAACAGTCTAGCCATTATGAGGGCAGAACAAAGTGGCCCTATCCTAGATGGAAAGGTGGGGAGGAGATCGAGATCTTTGACAGGACTGGATAATGGACTGGAGTTGAGCGGGGAAGAAAGGTAGTTGCAGATATCCTCTAAGTTTTTATAATGAATGACTTGGAGGTGGTGCTGTCAAGAGACACAGGAGGAACAGCAGGCTGTACAGAAAGATAATAAGATAACTCTGGTTTATAGATGTGGAGATGGAACAGCAGTGCGGTGTCCAGATTAAGTATTCAAGTCATTGCCACTGAAATTTGGAACGAGGTACATATGCCTGATTTCATTTTTATCGTTTAACTTCTTTTAGAGAATCTAACTAATGTAATAAGACATGCAATGGATGACAAACTTTGAAAAGAAGAAAAAATTATTTTGTTATATAATTACATCACACAACAACAACAAAATCAAAATATTCTGAATGCTAAATACTATTAGAAGTACCAAATAAAAATGGTAGTAGGGTGGATGCATAGAAAACAAATACGCCAAATGAAAGTAATTTTCTTTATAGTATCAATAACCAATTGGAAATGAAAACAGGGAAAAAAATCACAAAAATAATAAAACTATACAAGCCCTAAGAAAAATATAGCAAGAAAATTGCAGGACTTGAGTAAATGAGAAATATTTATTAAGTAAGAAACAAATATAATGGTATTACAGATTATAAATTGTTTATTATATAAATATTTAAAGTTTTGAACAACTAAGAATACTTTAAATATACATACAAGATGAAGGATAGATCCAAAGAAAATATTTGTAATATTTGATAAATAATATCACTAACATACATAAAGCTCCTTTCTAATGACAATAAAAAGATACATAGCATAAATACAAATGGAAAAGTCTTAACAGGTAATAGATAAATGAATATAGATTGTCACCTAAAAGTTGTTCTTCTAAACTAAAAGTTAAGAAAGTGAAAATTAAATGTATCAACAAGATACCATTTTCTTTTATTAAATTTTCAAATTAAAAAGAAACAGCAATAAGTCCTAGCAATGGCTGGGTTGATATTTACCTGGTAAGCTAAACATCACCAATAAAATACTAACGTTCCACTTTGTAAATATTTGCCACCCTAAGCCCACTTTTTCTCCCCAAACCCCATCCCACCCTTCTCCGACTGACCAAACCCTTCCAACTTCAAGAGCGGTAATTAGAGGATGAATGCGTGGCACTTGAATGTTCCTGCCTTGCTTATTATTAAATATTTAGAATAGTATTTCTGGGTATGAGTACAGCACAATGGGGCTACTCAGTTATACTGCAGATGGGAATAGGAAGTGTTAAAACTTTTTAAAAGAGTTACATTACTAAGTTTATTAAAATTCAATATCTGCTTATTTTTAAACACCCCAAACCTACCTTATTTTTTAATCTTATAAAAATAAAAGCACTGACATATGTATAAAGATGTTTATGGCCAGGTACAGTGGCTCATGTCTGTAATCCCAGCACTTTGGGAGGTCGAGGCAGGCAGATCATCTAAGGTCAAGAGTTCAAGACCAGCCTGGCCACCATAGAGAAACCTCATCTCTACTAAAAATACAAAAATTAGCCAGGCATGATGGCAGGCACCTGTAATCCCTGCTACTTGGGAGGTTGAGGCAGGAGAATCACTTGAACCCGGGAGCCGGAGGTTGCAGTGAATCAAGATTGCACCACTGCACTCCAGCCTGGGTGACACAGCTAGACTCCATCTCAATTAAAAAAAAAAAAAAAGAAAAAGATATTTATAACAGCATAGTTTAAATAGCCCCAAAACTATAAACAGCATGAATGTTCATTACTTAGAATATGGCTGAAGAAATTATACTAAATTTGTATAAGAAAATATTATATTTTACAGATATTTAAAAGAACAGATTAAATTTGCATTTACTGACTTAGAAAGAGTCAAACTGTGTGTCCTTAAGACACTGTTTAAAAACAAAAAACACAGTGTGTAGGGTAACATGTACTTTTGTTTAGAATACCAGTTTCATTTTAGAAAAAGAAATACATCTCTCTCTGTCTCTGTCTCTCTCTGTCTCTGTCTGTCTGTCTCTCTCTCACACACACACACACATTGTAGACATAATTCTGTATGATGTGAGGATTAAAATGTATGAACAAATACACTCCCAGTTGTAGGGGGATGGGTGAAGGGGATATGTGCAGGGTATCAACTTTTTCTTCACATAACTGTGTTGTTAGACTTATTTTATTCAGCAGTTTATTCTTGCCCTTCTAAAAAAAACTGTAGAAACTCTAGACAAAGAGAAGTGGAAATGACATTCTCCAGAGTTGAAGGAAAATAGTGATTATAATAGAGTATGACAAATTAAATACAGACTATATTATTTAGTAAGAAAAGAAAAATAATAAAAATTTAAACTCACCAAATAATGAAATGCTTTGTTCAACTAAGCAATTTCCTCTAGAATATTGATTTTTAACATTTTTAACGGTGACTCATCCTTAGAAGAATTGGATGAAACACCTTTCCTGGATAAAGGTAGATGAGTTCTGAAATCCATAAATTGCATAGAATTGTATAGGTTTGCTGAATCCCTGTTCACCAGTCTCCTAGTTAATTATTTAATTAAAAGCAATTGTAAATAAGTGCAAAACATGTATTTGTTATATAGGTCCTTTTTTCTCATTTTTTGGATAATAATCTGTCTTAATAATCACCTGCTTTCTTAGGATGAATATGTTTATTTCAGAATTAAGGCTTTAAAGCTAATTCAACCCCCCTTTGCCAGTCCAGGATGCCTTTACTCTTCTGTTAAGCTTGCCACTCCATTCCACCTGGGGTGAGGTGACATCTCATTGTGGTTTTGACTTGCATTTCCCTGATTATTAGACATGTTGGGCATTTTTTCATATACCTGTTGGCCATTTGTATGTCTTCTCAGAAGAAGTCTATCCGGGTCTTTTGCCCATTTCTTTATTGGATTATTTACTTTCTTGCACTGTGTTGAGTTCCTTTATATTCTGGATATTAACTCCTTGTCAGATGCATCGTTTGTGCATATTTTCTCTCATTCTGTAGGTTGTCTCTTCACTTTGTTGAGTGTTTCCTTGGCTGTGCAGAAGCTTTTCAGTTCAATGTAATCAAATTTGTCTACTTTTGCTTTTGTCGTCTGTATTTTGGAGATCTTATCCCAAAAATCCTTGCCCAGGCAATGTTGTGAAGCCTCCTTTTGAGTGGTGCTAATAAATTAAAATTACGTTTAAATTATTTGATGAACTTTTATCTCTTAGACACTTGAAATGTTGGTATAATTTTATAATTTATCTGATTTTTTTTAGCTTTACTTCGAGCTAAAATCACTTTTTGACTTATTCTCCTATCAGAATAAATAATGTATGCAGCAAAGGATACTAAAGATAGACTAATGATGGTTTAATGTGCTTTCTATTTAGTAATAATTTGGAAGTTTACTTAAATAAAATAAATTCACAGGTATTAAAAATTCTCCCTCAGAGCTTTTAGGGCCTAAAGTTGGTAAATAATATTCAATCCAGAAAAAAAAAAATGAAACCTAGAAATTAATAGAAATGAATACTAAACTGCAAAAATTTATATTTAGAAAGAAGAAAGGCCTGCGAGTTTTAGAAAGATACGTGGTTTAATGGTGGCATTTAATAAATGGTCGATATATTAGCTTCTTTGTTCAGCTAATTCACACTCTTAAGAAGGTTCAAGGTTTTCCCAGTACTAGTTCTCATCACAATTATGTGAAACACACACACATGCACACACACACATTTTCAGTGTAATAATTACTAGCATAAGTTTTTAATTACACTGCATACAGATCTCATGTCATTAGGCCCAGGTCATAAATGTATGTCTAGTACTCTTCAGTCAGTTCGCCATTGTTTTACCTAGTCTCTTAAAAATAAACATGAAAATGTTCATTCCTCTGGCTTTTCAGTAGGGGCAGTTGAGATCTCATGTCTTTCTTGCCGTATATTAAGAAAAAATGATAATTAGGTGCTACCATGATGCTTTTCTATCAGGATTAAGTAAGGTTCAGAAGCAGATAAATATGGCAGAACTGGAGAAATACAATAATACTCTTGTTTGGGGCATTTGTTTGTTTGCTCTTTTGCTTAGAATTTCCAAGCATGTTTTTACATTAATATTCTCCATTTAAGAAACATCCTATGGAGTAGCAACAGGGAAATATTGTTTTATCTACCCAACCTACAGAGACAAAGCTAAATGCAGAAGGATAATTTGCTTATTTGCGATCTGATGTTCTCAACCTTCCATCACTTATGTGGAAGATATTTCATATTTGCCTGATATAAATATTGGCAATATATGGCCCTGCCTTTAAGAATCTCATTAAATGTATTTGTAATAAACTACACTACAGGAAACTGTGGTAATTGCTACAAGTTAAGTGTCATCATAAAAGAAAGCAGGAATGGGAGCAATTACTTTTTTTAAAAATTTCAATAATTTTTGGGGAACAGGTGGTGTTTGTTGCATGGAAAAGTTCTTTAGTGGTGATTTCTGAGATTTGGGTGCACCCATCACCTGAACAGTGTACACTGTACCCAAAGTGTAGTCTTTTATCCCTTACCCCCTCCCAAACCTCCCCCTGAGTCCCCAGTGTCCATTATATCATTCTCATGCCTTTGTGTCCTCATAGCTTGGCTCCCACTTATCAGTGAGAACATACAATGTTTGGTTTTCCATTCCTGAGTTACTTCACTTGGAATAATACTCTCCAACTCTATCCAGGTTGCTGCAAATGCCGTTATTTCATTCCTTTTGATGGCTGAGTAGTATTCCATGGTGTGTATATATATTATATTACAATATATATTTTTATATTTTATATATTTAAAAAGTATATACATATTTACAATGGCAAAAATATAGAAAATATATATACACACACACATACACACACACACACTCATATACATGCTGTTTTCGTGACTATGGCCTTATAATATAGTTTGAATTCAGGTAACGTGATGCCTCCAGATTTGTGCTTTTTGCTTAGTCTTGCTTTGGCTATGTGGGCTCTTTTTTGGTTCCATATGAATTTTAGGATTGTTTTTTCTAGTTCTGTAAAGAATGATGGTGGTATTTTGATGGGAATTTCGTTGAATTTGTAAATTACTTTTGGCAGTGTGGTCATTTTCACAATATTGATTCTATCCATCCATGAACATGGGATGTGTTTCCATTTGTTTGTGTCATCTATGATTTCTTTCAGCAGGGTTTGGAGTTTCCTTTTAGAGATCTTTCATGTACTTAGTGAGATATATTCCTAAGTGTTTTATTTTATTTATCTTGGAATTGTTGTGAAAGGGGTTAAGTTCTCAAATTGATTCTCAGCTTCGTCCAGTAAGATTGGTACCAATTCTTTTTTGAATGTCTGATAGAATTTAACTGTGAATCCATCTGGTCCTGGACTTTTTTTGTTTTTGTTTTTGGTTGGCAATTTTTTTTTTCGTTAATGTTTCAATATTGTTACTATTGTTACTTGTTATTGGTCTGTTCGTGGTTTCTATTTCTTCTTGATTTAATCTAGGAGGGTTGTATATTTCCAGGAATTTATCCATCTCCTCCAGATTTTCCAATTTGTGTGGATAAAGGTGTCTGCAGTAGCTTTGAACAATCTTTTATATTTCTCTGGTATTGGTTACAATATCTCCCATTTTGTTTCCAATTGAGCTTAGCTGGATCTTCTGTCTTCTTTTCTTGGTTAACTTTGTGAATTGTCTATCAGTTTTGTTCATCTTTTCAAAGAACCAGTTTTTTGTTTCATTTATCTTTTGTATTGTTTTCTTTTTGTTTCAACTTCATGTAGTTCTGCTGTGATCTTTGTCATTTCTTTTCTTCCGCTGGGTTTGGGTTTGGTTTTTGTGTTTATTTCTCTAGTTCCTTGAGGTGTGATGTTAAATTGTCTATTTGTGCTCATTTAGACTTTGTGATGTAGGTATTTCATGCTATGAACTTTTCCTCTTAGCACCACTTTTGCTGTATCTCAGTAGTTTTCCTAAGTTGTGTCACTATTATCGTTCAGTTCAAAGAATTTTTAAATTTCAATCTTGATTTCATTTTTGACCCAAAGATCATTCAGGAGCAGATTATTTAATTTCCACGTATTTATATGAGTTTGAGGGTTCCTTTTGGAGTTAATTTCCAGTTTTATTCCACTGTGATCCGAGAGGATACTTGATATAAATTTCTATTTTCTTAAATGTATTGAGGCTTGTTTTGTGGCCTGTCATATGGTCTGTCTTGGAGAATGTTCCATGTGCTGATGAATAGAGTGTATATTCTGCAGTTGTTGGGTAGAATGTTCTGTAATATCCATTAAGTCCATTTGTTGTAAGATATAGTTTTAAGTCCACTGTTTCTTTGTTGACTATCTGTCTTGATGACCTGTCTAGTGCATTCAATGGAGTATTGAAGTCTCCTACTATTATGTTGTTGCCATCTATCTCATTTCTTAAGTCTAGTAATAATTGTTAGAAATTTGGGAGTTCCAGTGTTAGGTATATATATCTCTTGGATTGTGATATTTTCCTGTTGAACAGATCCTTTTATCATTATATAATGTCCCTCTGTCTTTTTTAACTGTTGTTGCCTTAAAGTCTGTTTTGTCTGACTTAAGAATAGCTCCTCCTGCTTGCTTTCAGTTTCCATTTGCATGGAATATCATTTTCCACTCCTTTCTCTAGGAGTTTTTTTAATTTTTTTATTTTAATAGGTTTTTGGGAAACAGATGGTGTTTGGTTACATGAATAAGTTCTTTAGTGGTGATTTATGAGATTTTGGTGTGCCTGTCACCTGAGCAGTGTTCACATTGTCCAATGTGTAGTCTTTTATTCCTCACCACCCCTACAATTTCCCCTGAGTTTCCAAAGTCCAGTGTATCATACTTATGCCTTTGCATCCTCATAGCTTACCTCTCACATTTGAATGAGAACATACCATGCTTGGTCTTTCATTCCTGAATTACTTATCTTAGGATAATAGTCTCCGATTCCATCCAGGTTGCAGCGAATGCCATTATTTCATTCCTGTTTACGACTGAGTAGTATTTCATGGTATATACATACCACATTTTCTTTATCCACCCCTAGATTTATGGGATGGGCTGGTTCCATATTTTTGCAATTGCAAATTGTGCTGCTGTAAACATGCATGTGCAAGTATCTTTTTCGTATAATAACTTCTTTTCCTTTGGGTAGATACCTGGTAGTGGGACTTCTAGATCAAATGGCAGATCTACTTTTAAGTCTTTAAGGAATCTCCACACTGTTTATCATAGTGGTTGTACTAGTTTACATTCCCACCAACAGTGTAATGTGTTCCCTTTTCACCACATCCATGCCAACATCTATTATTTTTTTCTTATGGCCATTCTTGCAGGACTGAGATGGTATTGTATTGTGGTTTTGATTTGCATTTCCACAATATTAGTGATTTTGAGCATTTTTTCATATGCTTGTTTTCCATTTGTGTATCTTCTTTTGAGAATTGTCTATTCATGTCCTTAGCCCACTTTTTGATGGGATTTTTTGTTTTTTTCTTTCTGGTTTGTTTGAGTTATTTGTAGATTCTGAATATTCATCCTTTGTTGGATGTATAGATTGTGAAGATTTTCTCCCACTCTGTGGTTTGTCTGTTAACTGTGCTGATTATTTATTTTGTTATGCAGAAGCTTAAGGAAGGAATAGAATCTCTGAACAGGCCAATAACAAGCAGTCAGATTCAAACGGTCATTTAAAAACTGCCACCAAAGAAAGTTCAGAAACAGATGGATTTACAGCTAAATTCTATCAGACATACAAAGAAGAATTCGTATCAATCATATTGACACTATTCCAAAAGACAGAGAAGAGGGAATCCTCCTTTCAATTGTTCTATGAGGCCAGTATCACCCTAATACCAAAACCAGGAAGGACATTAAAAAAAAAGAAAACTACAGACCAATATCCCTGTTAAACATAGACATGAAAATCCTCAACAAACTACTAGTGAAATGGATCCAACAGCGTATGAAAAAGATCATTCACCATGATCAAGCAGGTTCCATACCAGGGATGCAGGGATGGTTTAACATACATAAGTCAATAACTGTGATAAACTACATAAACAGAATTAAAAATAAAAATCACATGATCATCTCAATAGATGCAGAAAAAGCTTTTTGACAAAATCCAGCATCCCTCTATGATTAAAACCCTCAGCAAAATCAGCATAAAACAGACAGACCTTAACATAATAAAAGCCATGTAAGACAATCCCACAGCCAATAGTATACTGAATGGGGAAAATTTGAAAGCTTCCACCTGAGAACTGGAACAAGACAAGGATGTCCACTTTCACCACTGCTATTCAACATAGTACTGGTAGTCCTAGCCAGAGCAATAAGACAAGAAAAAGAAATCAAGGGCATTCAGATTGGTAAAGAGGGAGTCAAACTGTTGCTGTTTCCTGATGATATAATTGTATACCTAGAAAACCCTAAAGACTCATCCAAAAAGCTCCTAGAACTGGTAAATGAATTCAGCAAAGTTTCAGGATGCAAAATTAATGTACACAAGTCAGTAGCTCTGCTATACACCAACAGTGACAAAGCTGAGAATCAAATCAAGAACTCAACCCCTTTCACAATAGCTGCAAAAAAAAATAAAATAAAATACTTAGGAATGTACCTAACCAAGGACATAAAAGACCTCTACAAGGAAAACTACAAAACACTGCTGAAAGAAATCATATATGACACAAACAAATGGAAACACATCCCATGCTTATGGATGGATAGAATCAATATTGTGAAAATGACCATACTGCCAAAAGTAATTTACAAATTCAATAAAATTTTCATCAAAATACCACCATCATTCTTTACAGAACTAGAAAAAAAAATTCTAAAATTCAAATCGAACCAAAAAAGAGCCTACATAGCCAAAGCAGGACTAAGCAAAAAGAACAAATCTGAAGCATCACATTACTTAACCTCAAACTATACTATAAGGCCATAGTCACCAAAACAGCATGATACTGGTATAAAAAAGGCACATAGACCAATGGAACAGAATAGAGAACCGAGAAATAAAATCAAATACTTACAGCCTACTGATCTTAAACAAAGCAAACAAAAACATAAATTGGGGAAAGGACACCCTGTTCAACAAATGGTGCTGGGAATATTGGCAAGCCATTATGTAGAAAAATGAAACTGGGTCCTCATCTCTCACCTTATACAAAAATCAACTCAAGATAGATCAAAGACTTAAATCTAAGACCTGAAACCATAAAAATTCTAGAAGATAATATCGGAAAAACCCTTCTAAACATTGGCTTAAGCAAAGACTTCATGACCAAGAACCTTGAAGCAAATGCAACAAAAATAATGATAGTTAGGACTTTATTTTTTTTCTTTGTTTTTGTCTGATTGGGTTAATTCGAAAGCCTCTTTTAACTCTGAAGTTGTTTTTTCTACTTGTTGTAGTCTATTGTTGACAATTTCCAGTGCATTTCATATTTCTTTAAGTGTGTCTTTTATTTCCAGAAGTTGTGATTTTTTTCTTTTTTTCTTTTTTTTTTGAGTCTCGCTCTGTCGCCCAGGCTGGATTGCAGTGGCCGGATCTCAGCTCACTGCAAGCTCCGCCTCCCGGGTTCACGCCATTCTCCGGCCTCAGCCTCCCGAGTAGCTGGGACTACAGGCGCCCGCCACCTCGCCTGGCTAGTTTTTTGTATTTCTTAATAGAGACGGGGTTTCACCGTGTTAGCCAGGATGGTCTCGATCTCCTGACCTCGTGATCCGCCCGTCTCGGCCTCCCAAAGTGCTGGGATTACAGGCTTGAGCCACCGCGCCCGGCCTGATTTTTTTCTTTATGATATCTGTTTCCCTAGAGAATTTTTCATTCTTATCCTGTATTTTTTTTTTCAATTTTTTAAAGTTGGTTTTCAGCTTCCACTGGTATCTCTTTGAGTAGCTTAATAATAAACCTTCTGAATTTTTATTTGACAATCCAGATATTTCTTCTTGGTTTGCATTAATTGCTGAAGAGTTAGTGTGGTCTTTTGGTGATGTTATAGAGCTTGTTTTGTCATATTACCAGAATGTCTTTTCTGATTTCTTCTTCTTTGGGTAGACTACTTCAGTGGAAAAATCTGGAACTCAAGGCTGCTCTTCAGGTTCTTTTGTCCCATGAGTTGATCCCTTGATGTGTTGTGTTCCTGCTTCCCCTAAGGATGGGACTTCCTGAGAACCAGATTGCACTGACTGTTATTGCTCTTCTGGGTCTAGCCACTCTGTGGAGCTACCAGGCTCTGGGCTGGTGCTGGGAAATGTCTGCAATCTTCAGGTCTCCCAGCCATGGATACCAGCATGATATGGTTTGGCTGTGTCCCTGCCCAAATCTCATCTTGAATTGTAGCTCCCATAATCTCCACATGTCATGGGAGGGAGCTGGTGGGAGGTAATTGAATCATGGGGGTGGGTTTTTCCCATACTGTTCTTATGACAGTGAATAAGTCTCACGAGATCTGATGGCTTTATAAAGGGCAGTTTCCCTACACACACTCTCTTGCCTGCTGCCGTGTAAGACATGCTTTTGCTCCTCCTTCACCTTCTGCCATGATTAGGAAGCCTCCTCAGCCATGTAGAACTGTGAGTCCATTAAACCTCTTTTCCTTCATATATCACCCAGTCTTAGGTACATCTTTATTAGCAACATGAGAACAGACTAATACACAGCACCTGCTCTGGTGGAGGTGGCAGGGGATTGAAGTAGATAGACTCTGTGAGAATCCTTGTTTGTAGATATGTTTAGTGTGCTTTCTCAAATGCTGATTATGCTAGCAGTGAAGTTGTCGCATAGACAGACCCAGGACCTCTGGTTATCCAGGATTCTGCAGGCAGTGGAATTAGCTGTTGTTTTCTCCTTCCTTGGAGCAGGGTTATGATGTCATGAGTTGCTGTAATGTCCTGAGTTGGTTGGCCTCCACCCAGGTGGTGGCACATTCAAGAGAACACCAGTTTTGCACCCATCTCATGGAATTTGCAGTGGCGTGTCATTTCTTTCAAGGGATCTGTGAATTCTTTTGGTTTTCCTGGTACATTCTTGAGGTGGTTCTTGGAGCAAAACTCCATGGTATGAGTCTCCACATGCTTTTCTCTCCATCCAAGTGGGAGCTGCATGTTAGCCCTGTCTTCTATCTGCCACCTTCCTCTCTGAGTCCAGGAGCAATTACTTTTAAATTGAGGAAGAACATTGTGAATTTCACTAGGGACACAGAGTGGGATTGGAGCAGAGATTTAACTGAATAAAGAGGAGAAGGGTCAATCAAGGTAGAGACAGCAATAGGTGCAGGTTCAGCATACGTGAAAGCCAGGACGCTTAAGTTGAGGAGACAGTAGCAATTTAGCTGGACATATGGATATGCATGGGACAAGCCTTAGAACAGCAAGTTGAGGAATTTCATTTATTGGGTATGAACACAGCCACATAGCTGTTTTGGAAAGAGAAGCTGTTTGGGATAGGATCAGCTATGTTCTAGAGAAAGCTATTATGTAACCATTCTATGTAGACTCAATGAAAATTGGTAGGCTTTAAAATGTTCATAGACTTTAATGGGGTAATCCCATTTCTGAGAGTTTATACTAAGGAAACAACTGAATCTACTGAAAGAGTTTTATGTGCAACGTATTTATTAAAATGCCAAACAAGGAAGGAAATGGTTATATAAACTATGGCGCAATCTCTTAATGGAATATTAAGAAAATACTGTGAATTTAAAAGTTTACAAAGAGTTCCTAATAATATGAGAGCAATAACAGGCTATAGTAAAAGAAAAAGCAAAACAGAAAACTATGAGTATGGTTTAATTACAATATTTTTACAAAATTGTGTGAGAGAAAATAGGTGGGAGCTACTGTGTGGTGAAACTATTGGTTTTTTTTGTGTTTGTTTGTTACATTACAATGTTCAATACATTTCTCTAAGCATGTATTACTTATGCGATGAAAAAAAATGACTACACTTTTTAAATCGCCCAATCAAGAATAGACACATGCAATGCTACTACTCTGGTAAGATAAGAACCAAGCAATGGCAGGGAGAATGTAGAGAAGGGTACAGATTAAGATTTGAGGTGGAACATTGTTCTCAGGGACACAAGGATAAGAAAGACCTGAGCCAAAAAGGACACTACAGCTCTGACTTCTACAGCTGGTTAGAGGTTGATCCTCTAGGTCACAACAGCAAATGCAGGAGGAGAAACAGGTCAGAAGAGGAAACTTCCTAAGTTTGATATCGAATGTGTGTATCTGGAAGGATCCTGAGGATATCGGACAGATGTATCTTAATGGCCGATGGAGATAAAAGTACAGTCATACCTCAGCAGTGGTGGAAGGTTTGTTCCAGGACCTCTTTCAGATGCCAAAAGCCATGAATGCTCATGTCCCTGACATAAAATGATATGGTATTTGCACATAACCTACACATATCCTCCTGTATACTTTAAACCATCTCAAGATTACTTATAATACCTAATACAATGTAAATGCTATGTAAATATTGTTATACTCTGTTGTTTAGGAAATGTTAATGTCTGTTCATATTCAGTACCGACACATCAAATCCATTTTTTATGAATATTTTCAATCCTTGGTTGATTAAATCCACAGATGGAAAACACACAGATATGGAGGGCTGACTGTGTTCAGTACTTCCTTATTTTTAAGCCTGAATAATACCCTGTTGTGTGTGTATACTATGTATTCTTTATCCATCCATTTGTTGAAGAACGTTTAGATTGTTTCCATATCCTGGCTATTGTGAACAATGCCACGATGAACATGGGAGGATAGCTATCTCTTTGTGATCCTGATTTCAATTCCTTTGAATATATACCCAGAATTGGGATTGATTGCTGGGTCATGTGATGTTGGTCAAAGGGCACAAAGTTTTAGTTATGCAAGAAGAATAATTTCTGGAGATCTAATGTACGGTATGGTGATGATAGTTACAATACTTCATATTTGTATACTTGTAATTTGCTAAGAGAATAAATCTTAAATTAAATCTTCTCACCACTCACATGTGTGTGCATACATACACACACCACACACGTACATAGAGATAATTATGTGAGATAATGGACACGTTTATTAGGTTGGTTGTTGTGATCATTTTACAATGTACACATATATCAAGACATTAAGCTGTATACCATAAATATATACAATGTTTATGTGTCAATAATATCTTAAAGCTGTTGTTGTAAAAGTGGTCATTACTGACAAAAATACAATAAAATCATCACTTTCAAGTCCCATAATGGAGGTGATAAAAGTAACTTAGTATGTTCATGTTCTTCAAACCAGATGTAGAAAATTCATTTGTGCTTTGATCCAAAATAGGCCCCCCACCAAATCATTATACACAAAGATGCTCTAGGTTAGAGCTAGAGAAAACAGAAATTGAGAAAAACAAAACATTCCACCAAACTAGGGGAATGGCTAATTAAATTATGATGAATCCATTCAATGGAATATTGTATAGCAATTTAAACTAATATATTAACAAAATGAAGTACTCATGCCAAATTTTAAAAATAGCATGTGGAATTTATACACACAGCAAGACTTTGGCCTTGTACAATATTTTATAAATAAGTCTAGACTAATCACATTTCAAAGTATTAACAGTAGTTGTCTCAACTCTTGTTGGTAACATTACGGGTACTCTACTCTTTCTTTTGTTTTTCAAATTCTTTTCTACCAAGAGCACACATTACTCTTAAAACTAGAGTTTTTTAGAAAACTAGAAAGAATATATGCTGAGTAATCAGGATTAAAGTGTAGATTGGAGAATCCTGTAGTAGCATAAGTCATGGGATATATGCTGAGTAATCAGGGTTAAAGTGTAGATTGGAGAATCCTGTAGTAGCATAAGTCATGGGATATATGCTGAGTAATCAGGGTTAAAGTGTAGATTGGAGAATCCTGTAGTAGCATAAGTCATGGGTGGTCATTAAACTCCAGGGAGGCACTATGTTGTCTCTCTCCATAACTGCTTAGTACCTAGATTTTACACAATAAACTAAAACAGCTTAATGATTCAGTCCTATGTTTACCAAAAGTCAATTAGAGCCTTAGGCCTTTGTCATTTTGGGATGTTCAGTGAATGAACATAGTTTTTAAAACTGGTTTGATAAAGATAAAACTTGACATTAATGTACAGTAATCCATTTTCTTTTCTTCAGAAAATATGTCATGCTCAATTTTAATTTCAAGAAAATATAGAGCAAATCTACATAAGGCAAAAACACTAAAGATTTGTTTGCCCTAAGATATGTTGTGCTCACTGTAATTGGATTGTCAGAATGTGTCTGACATATGCTAATGAAAAAGTGAGAAAGCCAAAATATGGTTTATTTGCTTGTATTAGTCCTTTTTATAGTCAAACCAGCAATACTTATTTAGCTCCTTCTTAGATTCTAGGAATGAAAAATTACAAAACCACATCACCGTGGCCCTTAAGTAACAGATGAAAACTAGTGACAGACAGCAGCGAATGATGTCTTCTAATGAGTAGCAGAATAATGCTGGAAACTGGAAAAATTCAGGGTCAAGGTGGGCCCAAGGGTCCACAACAGACTTCATAAAAGAGGTGACGATTTGACACAGGTCTTGAAAGCAAGGCAGTGGGAAAGAGGAGAGACCTTCAGATAAACTCACTAGATTATTCTTCAAAGTGCTAATTTCAGTTTCCATTCCTTTTTTTATTTTATTTATTGTTATTATTATTATTATTTTTTTTTTGAGATGGAATCTTGCTCTGTTGTCCAGGCTGGAGTGCAGTGGTGTGATCTCGGCTCACTGCAAGCTCTGCCTCCCGGGTTCACACCATTCTCCTGCCTCAGTCTCCCAAGTAACTGGGACTACAGGTGCCCGCCACTACACCCAGCTAATTTTTCTTGTTTTTAGTAGAGACGGGGTTTCACCTTGTTAGCCAGGATGGCCTCGATCTCCTGACCTCGTGATCCACCTGCCTCAGCCTCCCAAAGTGCTGGGATTACACGCGTGAACCACCATGCCCGGCCTCAGTTTCCATTCTAATCAGCCAGAAATGGGAGTCCCCATGTTCCTCCTGCTGGCCAATACTTGACATTGTCAGACTTTTAATCTGTATTTGTAACATTGGACATCTTTTCCTATATCAGCTTGTCACTATATGTCTTCTCTTCAGTGAATTGCCTGAATATTATGCCCAATTTCTCTTGAGTTGTTTATCTTTGTTTTATTGACTTGGAGGAGTTCTTTTTGTAGTCTGGATGCTAATTCCTTGCCGGGAGATACACCCCCTCCTTTCTCAGAGCCAGACTGCCTGAATTGTACATTTCATAACAGTATGTCCTTAAACAAGTTACATAGCCTCTCTGGCTTTAGTTTTCTCAGGAGTTAGACTGGTATAATAATAGTACCTACCATAAAGAATCGTGAAGATAAAATGGGTTAATATATGGAGCACATGGAACTCTGTTCCACTGGTAGTACATCATAATAAATGCCGGCTGTCAATGTTGTTACTAACATTATTGTGACCTCTTTCCCAGGTGAACGATTTTCTAACCCACCTTTTCCCTAAGGGTGCTGTCCTCTAGGAGTCCTAGCTTTAAGCAGGAATCTTAACTCCCACTTCGTACTTGGTGTGGATCTGAGGACGTGTCTCCAGTCCTCATGCCACGTGCAACTCAGAATCTCCAGGAATGAGAATGCCTTCAGGAGGCCCCTGGTCTCCATCACCTGGCATGCCTTTCCTGCTTCCCCTTCCTTTCTGGCTCTTTCTTTGTAAAGGATGAATGTGAGCAGGTATTTGTTATTTTGCTCTGCAATGTTTTTGCGTCTTTAACAAAAATTTTCAGAGAGAAGTTGCTTATAAACTACTCAGTATGTCATGTTGATGAATGTAGCGGTCTTTGTCCATTTTTCCCTCTAGCATGGTGTTCTTTTCTTTATAAGGATTCATTCTCTGTTAAGCATATGAAATGTTTTCTCTCATATTGTGGGTATATTTTTATATGCAGTAAAATTTCATAGTTCAATCTGACCACTTTGACTTTATTATTTCTGCTCTAGAAGCATGCTTAGAAAGGTCCCTCTTACCCCAAGATTACATTAAAAATGGTTTTATTGTTTGTATGACACCAAATGTCATTTAGAATTGATTCTGACATGTGAAGTCAATTAGTGAATCTAACCCTTTTCTTCGAAAATGTTTAGCCAGTTATCACAATCCCTCTTACTGAGTGATCGATCACTCTTTCCTTAGTGGACAAAGCCCTAGATGTGGGAATTTCCATTGACCTGGCTGCCAACTGCACTTTGCATTCCTTCTGCAGGGCACGGCCAGCAGCCACGGCACCAGTCTGCTGTTTCTCACATCTGAATAGGAAAGAATTCACACTATTCCCTACTGGACAGACATTCATATTGGCAGAAAGAATATGAAAAAAAATGACATTTTAAATTACTTGTGCAATCAGTCCAAAAACATTATGACTAGAAATACCCAAATAATTATGGATAGAAATAAACATAAATAAGAGGATATCAGGAGATTGTTGGAGGCCCCATTCTTATTGGTAGGAAGCAGTCAGGGCATCTTCATTCCTCTCATTAGAAGTATTACGTCTCAGGATGCAAATCCTAGCTCTGGTCCTCACTGAGTGTATAGAATGGTACAATTTATTTAACCTACCTTTGCTAATTCAGCAGACATTTTTCAGCACCTGTTATGTGCAAGCTGTTTATTGGCCTGTGAGTTTTAGGTACCTTAATCACAGCCTGCATTAGACAGGTGTGTGCCAGAGCCCTGCTCATAGTAGAAGCTCAATACAAGATTGGATAGTCTCTGCCCACCTAACTCTTCAGACTCTCAACCAATTTAAATTGGGTTAAACACACACACAAAAATTCAGGAACAAGACTGGCTTGGCCTTCTATGTATTTCCTGAACATTTTAGTGACACACAGAGTTCCTTTCTTAAAGGGGATTAGCATTCTACATAGTAAAACATTTTAATTATAAAAATTGTATTTATTACATGAAGTCTGCTCTTCCCAGGCAAGGTCTAATCCACTATACGTGACTCATTTTCTTGTGAGTTTTACTTTAGCCTCAGCCTTTCAAAATTTCCGAGTGAAGTATCATTAATCCTGGTGATTCATGGCCTGCCCTGGTATTTTGCAGTCTTTAGTGTGAAATCTTTCATTTAGAAAGCTGCAAATGGAGGTGAGAACCTAACATATTACTTTGGAACATTAATTATGAAACATAATTACAAACACAAATGCCTACAATGGTAATAATTTTACAGCTTGTAATTGTACCAGAAACCTCCAGCTGGATGTACTTGTAACATCCTATGGTTGGATTCGTTTCAATGGATTACAAAAGAGTGAGCCATCAGCAGGATTCTCTGTAGATTAGTCTGATCATTAAGATCCTTGTCCTGGTTTACACATCCAAGGTAGCAGTGAACTGAGTCATTTTAGTCTAGGCCATCCAGGCCAGATTCACTTTTCCTCCCTCTTGCAGACCTGGAAGACAGTCTCTAAATGCAATCAGGCTTCATTGGTCAGTGGGCAGTGCCTAGTCCCTGAGATAGTACCCTCCCACAGGTTGTGGTGCAAGGTACTTGGAGGGTCAAAAACTTCTTGCTGTGTTTTCTCTGTTTTCGTGCTGGACGGACTTGCCAGAAGTCACCCTCTGAGGGCATTGGTGGAGGTCACTTCCTGGGCTTTTGAGTCTGGGAACCCCCACTGTACTCCCATCACACTCCCCATACCAGTGGGTCCCTGTGTGCTCCAAAGGGGTCCCTGTCGCTCCAAACAAAAGAGAGTGTGGTGGCATCCTTCTAGCATCATGTTCGGAGTCTTTGCAGAGAAACTGATCTGGATTTAAACTCTAGCTCTGGCATTCTCTCAGTGTGTGGCCTTGGGCATGCATCTTAAGTCGCTTCGTGTGTAAAATGGGTACATCGCAGGGTGCTATGAGGACTGGGTGTGACACACATGGCCCCGTAGGAACTCAGCAAATGGTAATTCACATGATCGTCATTTCATATCGCAGTACACAGCATTTATTTATCGGAGGGTTGATATTCAACACTCCTATGCAGCAGGCTCTGTGTTAGAAAAGGAAAGCACAACAATGAATGATGCAGTCTCTACCCTTGGGGAGTTTATGGTTTAGGGAGGAGAGAGCCAGGAAAATGTGAAATTACCTATGAGCTAAGTCTGGCCTGAGTAGAAGGGGCTCCTGGAATACTTAGGGAGCTCTTAGCCCAGCCTCAAAAAGCTGCCAGCAAAAACCTCCTGAGAAGCTGATGGTCATCATTTTGAAGGAGAGGCAAGAGTCTGCCCTGGGAAGGCCGGAAGAGCCCTGTCTGCAGAGATGGTGGCAAATACGAGGCCTTGGGGATGGGTTACAGGTGTGCATGGGCTCCCAAGGACCTTGGCACAACCACACAGCTGAGTCCTTTGGACGCAGCAGTGTAAGCTGAAGACTTTGAAACGGGTGGGTTTTGGACTGTTCAATAACCTATTTGATGCACTGTCCAAAGAGTTAATGAAATCTGAACAAGGAGGAAGTGGGTCTCCATGAGGGGAATAGCAGACACCACAATTCTCCAAAGAGATTTTGAGTGGTGCTACCGGCCACGGGGGGATCAGTGCTCTAGGATCCAATAAACCTGCTCTCTCCACTGTACACACAACTTTCATATTTATGTATCTCCCAGTCCTAGCTCCAGAGAACATCGCGTAAGAACCAGGGTGAGCTAAGAGTTCTTTATAATGAAGTGGGAGTGACAGCCGGTAAACAGAAAGCAGAATAGGTTTGAAAGCCTTCAGGCCAAATCAAAGAGAACAGAGAAAGAGAAAACCACAGGTCTCTGTGGGTAACTTCTGATATGACTCAGTCTCTATCTTGTACACTGGAAATAGCAGCTTTTCTAAGAACATGATATTCTTTCTCATTTATACGGTATAATTACTACTTTAGGGAATTGTCTTCACTGTATTTGGTTCTTGGGAGAATTCGATTTCATTATATGATCTTGTTTGTGGGTTTTGGGGCTTAAGCTGAAGACAGCATTCACTTACTCACACAATAAAATATAAAAAAGTTATGCTGATAAGATTTTGCTGTGATTTTTATACAAGGTAATTAAATTCCAGCCTAATGTGCCAAGACAGAACATTACTATATACATGTGGCATTTGTTTAGCCCCAGAAAATTCACTCATCCAAGAAGTCCACTGATAGTGTACCCATTTAATATAATTACCCTATTATGCATAAAATAATGTGTTTAAAGAGTTAGGGAACCTGCTTTCTTCACTGCAGCAAGTTGTAAATGAAATGAAATCACCCCGGCTATAATATTAAAAGTATTGAGAACATTTTTTACTCAGTCTGCTCTAACTGAGTAAAGGCAAATTTTTCAGAATGACAGAATATTCTACACATTTATTTGAAAGTAAGAATCGTAAGAACTTTTCATTAAAGTATTACTTAGGTTGATCTATAGAACATACTCTAGGCCTCTCTAGTTGACAACAAAGTAATACTGGTGCCTGTGTGTTGCGTGTAACTGTGGTCGTTCAGGAATCAGTTCCGATTTGCTGACCATCACAGCATTTGTTCATTGCTAGAGAAAGTTTCCCATAGCACCATTTCTTGATTGACTGTCAGTAAGACTCATCTGTTTATCTTTAAAGCCTTCCTTCCACTTGACCTTCAAAATGCCCTCTACTGCCATATATACAAATAGAAGGTGAAGAAAAATCATTTGAACCAAACAACAGAGAAATTTCAAAACTGTCTTTTTCAGGTTAAAAAAAAGAACAGAAATGATTAAGAAAAGAGCAACTATATCTTAATTATCTTGGCGTTGCCCACAGTGCCTTGATCATAATATACAACCAAAAAGTAGTCATCGAATAAATGAATGAATCAGTTAATCAGTTAGTTGATGAAAGAAATGTCTTCACATTTTGCAAAGCAGTTTGGTTAAGTAGTTGGTGGAAGTTCTGTTTACTGATAACTGAATAGAGGAAAACATTACTGTAGATAATCAAGAGATTATAAATGGCTACTTTTTGTGTGTGAAAGTGTTTTCTTGTCATCAAACTCTATTTCTGAGATAGGTCTACCCATTAGTGACTGCCAGACCTCAAAGAACCTTGACTCCACCGTAGCAGGACCATAACCCAGAGTCCTAAAGGCTGGATGCTGTCCTCAGATGTGTTTGACAAACCTGTGCAATTATTTTTTGAGACTTTCAAATACTGAGAATTTTCCTGTCCAAATTTCTGGCTTCTTTGGAATACTGAAATTTCTGGTAACACTGGACCCATATTCTTATATGTCAATGAATGTCTGTAGTCAAGTAACACCTACCCCTTCTAGATGGCATGTCTTGCCCAGTTTTCTTCATTCTCACCAGTTGCTGCTAACTCCAACATGGCAGTCTAATGCCAATCGATGTTTATTATCTTTTATGCATTATTGTTTCTCTTAAAGTAGATGAATACTTCTATGGCCCCAGATTGCCTGGATAAGTACGTGTTATCAGAAAAAATGAAAGAGAGCAAATTTTCATTTGGAAATGGAGTAATTATCTCTTGCTGATTAATATGCAAATGAACCATGTGTGTGGGGAAAGAATACCATAAAGCTTGCTTCAATAATTCACTTTACTTACATAATTCCTGTAAGCATTTGAATGTTAAACCCTTGCTTTACAAATATCTGTGAGGAAGAGAAGGGGAAATTGAGTCTGTTTGCAATACCAAAATCAAGTCAGAAAAAAAAATAAAATGGAAAAATCTGGGAAAGTATAGACAGCAGGAGATAAAAGGAGAAAGGAAACATTTCCAACTCAAACTTCCCTTTTTACTATATCCACTTCTTTCCAAATATTGTTTTGTTTTTAATTATTCTCTCTCTTTTCATTTTCAGTTTTAATTATTCTTAAACTGTTCCCATCTTCTCCCCAGGAATTTTTTGGCTTATCAACAACTGGAGGTAGGATGGACTTACAAGGAAATGAAGTCCAACACCAACAATAGTAATAATGATAATAATATCTGTCATTTATGGCTCTTCTTCTCTCTGCCTGCCACTGGGTTAGGGATTTTAAATACATTAGCCTTAATCCTCTCAATAATTATTTAAGATAGCATTGCACCCCCATTCTTACAGATGACATGACCGAAGCTTAGAATGATTAAGTAATCTCCCCCAGCTAAAAAGAGCAGAACAGAGATTCAAATTAGGTCCACATGATCGCACTATGTATGCTCTTTACACTTGGACTTGCTTAACAGTTGGCTAATCATTCCAACTGGATCATTAACTCATGCTTAAAAAGATAATGACCATATCAATCTCTTTCAGAGTTCATTGATCTTGAATTAGAATTTACAAAAATATTATCTTCCAACAATTTAAGCCACAGTTAGTCTTTACTTTCCCAAACTAACTCACGAAAAGATTTTAAAATTTCAGAGCTTTCATTGCATAGTTTTCTAATATTTGAACATATATATTATTATATATAAAGAATATTAGACATAGTAAATATACATTTCAAATATGTATATGAACATATATATCAATATATAAAGTATATTAGCTATAATATTGTATTAGTTTGTTTTCATACTGCTATAAAAAACCACCTGAGACTGGGTAATTTATAAAGGAAAGAGTTTAACTCACAGTTTAACATGCCTGGGGTGGCTTCAGGAAACTTACAATCCTAGTGGAAGATGAAGGGGAAGCAAGACACCTTCTTCACAAGGCGGCAGGAAGGAGAAGTGCCAAGGGAAGGGGGAAGAGCTCCTTATAAAACCGTGAGAACGCACTCACTATCAGGAGAACAGCATGGGGGAACCGCCCCCATGATTCAATTACCCCTACCTGGTCTCTCCTTTGACATGTGGAGATTATGGGGACTGTGAGGATTACAATTCAAGATGAGATTTGGGTTGGGGACACAAAGCCTAACCATATCAAATGTATACAAAATTCTAGGATGTATATATATATATACACACACACACACACACACACGTATACACACGTCTGCAAATTTAGTCTATGTATGGGATTTAAACTATTTTCTAATGAAAATACTTATTTGTTCATTCATTCATTCAGAGCAGCAGTATAGAGATGAAAACGTAGAGGCAAAATCTGATCCTGTCATTTACTAACTACAAGGCCTTGCTCAAATTACTTACCTTATCTTTATTTCAGTCTTCTTACTTTAAATTAAGAGGAAAAATGCCAGCTTTATTTGGAAATTAAATGAGTATTTAGGGATATTCAGTTCATCTATGTCTTTCTGACTATGCTTGAATAGCTTGTTTGTTTCAAGAAATTTGTCCATTTCATGTAAGGTGTATTTATTGTCATAAAGTTCTTAATAACTTTTGTTATTATACTTTTAATGTGGAATCTGTAGTGGTATCACCAGTCTAATTCCCATAAGTGGTAATTTGTGTCTTTTCTCTTTTTTGTGATCATTGTTGCCAGAGGTTTATCAATAGTATTTATCTTCTCAAAGAAAGAGTTTTAGGTTTCATTGATTTTTCCTTCTTATTCTTCTGTTTTATATTTTACTAATTTCCACTCAGATATTTACTATTTTCTTTGTTCTGATTACTTTGGTTTGCATTTGCTATTCTTTTACTCATTTCTTAAGGTTGAAGCTGAGATCATTGACTTCAGACCTTTCTTCTTCTTTTCTAATGGGGACTTTAGTGGTGTTTCCTTCTAATTATTACTTTAGTGGTGGCACAAATTTTGATATGTTTACTCTTCACTCAGTTAAAATACTTAAAATTTTTTCTTTTTATTTGTTCTTTGACACATGGGTTTTGTTTATTTTCCAGATATTTAGGGATTTTCCTGTTACTAATGCTCATTCAATTTCATATGGTCAGATAGCTTACCTTGTGTAACTTGAATTATATTAAATTTATTTGTTTATAAATGTATTTGTATGTCTTTATTTTTAATTTTTATGGGTACCTAGTATATATGTTCAAATATTAGAAAACTATGCAATGAAAGCTCTGAAATTATATATGTATATATAACATAGTTTTATGTATATAATATAACATATATAACTATATATGGGTTTTACATTATATATAAAAACCCATGTATATAAAAAACCCCATATATATATATGGGTGTGTATGTGTATATATATATGGGTTACATGAGATATTTTGATACGGGCATACAATGTGTAATAATCACATCAGGGTAAATGGGGTATCCAAAATTCTTTTACACTTATTGAGCCTTATGAACACAAATATGGTCTATTTTGGTAAATGTTCTGGGTGTACTTTAAAGAATATGCATGTATGACATTGTGGGTTATAGTGTTCTATAAATGTCAATTAGGTCAATAAATTGACATTATCATTTAGATCAATTGATAGCTAATGTCCAATTTTTCTATATGTTTACTGACTTTTTTGTATACTTGTTGTATCAGTTATTGAGAGAATGGCATTGAAATATCTGACTATAGTTATAGATTTTCTGATTCTTTTTGCAGTTCTATTAGTTTTTCTTCATATATTTTGGAGCTCTGTTATTAGGTGCATAACTCTTTAGAATTATTATGTCCTCTTGATAAATTGACCCCCTTATCAATATAAAATGACCTTTTTTATTCCTGGTAAATTTCTGTACTCTGAAAACTACTTTGTTGACGTTAATTAGTCATTCCAGCTTTCTTTTCAATAATGTTAGCGCTGTTTTATCTTTTTCATTTTTAAATTTAACCTATATGTGCCTGTATATTTAAAGTATGTTTCTTGGAGGCAGCTTATAATTTTGGCTTCTCTTTTATACAATCTGGTGATGTCTGCCTTTTGATTAGTTGCTTCTATTATGATTATGATGTGGTTGTTTTCTAAATGTGTTATTTTGTATTTTTATTTGTCCCATGTGTCCTGGTTCCATGTTTTTCCTTTTGTTAATATCTTCTGTTGGGTTAAGTATTTTTTATGATTGCCTTGTATTTCATGTATTTGTTTCAAATTTTTGTTGTGTAATTTTAGTGATTGTCTTAAAGTTTGCAGTACATATTTTTAACTTACCACACTAGAACGTCTAAAGAGATTATACCATTTTATATATAGTATAATAACATGTAACATTTTTCCATTTTCCCTCTTAACCTTTGTGCCATATCATAGCTTTTACTTCTATATATTATAGACCCTACAATACATTATTTTTGCTTTCAACAATCAATTATCTTTTAGAGACTTAAACAATAAGAAAAATTTTTCTATTTGCCCATATAGTTGCCATTTCTGATGCTCTTCATTCCTTTGTGTAGCTCCAGGCTTTCATCTGGTATCATTTTCCTTCTGCTTAAATAACTTCCTTTCAGATTTCTTGAACTGCAGATTGGCTGGTTACTAATTCCTTTGTATGTATGAAATGTCTTTATTTTGTGCTCCCTTTTGAAAGTAAGATACCCTACTCTGTCTCCTCAGCTTGGGAGACCACTGGACTCTGCTGGGATCCTCTTTTTGCTCCACTGACTGCAGACTTTCTCCAGGCAGTGAGCTGGGCAGTGACACCCTTCCCTCATTTGTGTCCTGCTTCTTAGGGGTGACTGCTTCCATTGTCTGATATCCAGTGGCTTGAAAAATTATTTTATCTCTTTTTCCTGTTTTTTAGTTGTTTCAGGCATAACAATTAACCAGGTCCCTCTTGCCCCATTTTGGTCAGAGGTGGGATCTCAGGGCTCTAAATGGAACTGGATTTTCCTGCGAGTACTTCCCAGTCCGCCCAGCTAGAACAGAGTGGCCGTCTCACTGGGCACTGGGCATTTTGGTCCCAGGGCATAGAAGAGCGGCATCCTCACAGTCTGACCTCAGCTGAGACTTCCACTGCGTACTTGGTTTCATTTTAAATCCCCTCTCTCAAGACTTCCTAAATGTCAATTATCTGACCCACCTGGGCACTACTTAGAATATTCTTACTGTTGTTGTACTGGATTTACAAACTCCAGAAGCACATTAGAGAAAGTAAAGGGACTTTGCTAAATTTTAAGCTGTTCCTTGAGCTGCCCTCAATGTTATTTTATCCATTTAGAGTCCAAGTTTTTCCATCGTCCCCCCTAACACAAATGCACACTCATACTCACTCTCTCTCACGAACACACTAAGACACAGGGGAGTATTGCTCAGCCCCTCAAAGACGGATCGTCACAGGGACTTCTGTGAGACACTTTCTCAGCACTTATTTTCTAGCCATAATGTCTTCTGAAATAAAAGCCAACCTAACAACAGAATTTCCCCAGTAAAATCACAGCTAATTGACAATGAATTTACACACGAGGCACACATCCAAGTCCATGTGGGATCTTGTTGTGACCAGCGTGTGTTTTCCAGATTCTCTAAACTCCTAGAGTGAACAGAGGGTCATCTATATCAAATCCTCTCAGGAGGAGATCCCTTCCTTTCTCCAATTTGAGAAGCCCACAGAGTAATCGTTAGACAAATGATCGTTTGTGTCAAGTTTTAAGAAAATTTGGCCAAAGCAATTTAATCACGCCCAATGAAAAGCTTTCTACAAGAGCCTAGGTCACCAGGAACTTTATCCTCGCCATCTGAGATAGCGGCTCAGCACCTCACATGGTAAGAGGACCATGTGTTCCTTTCACTTTGTGAAGGCTCTTAGGTTCTGACCTGGGACCTGAGGAATGTTTGAATTGGGTAATGTGAAAGGAGCTTCTAATCTACTAAACAGAACACTCATACATGTCATGTCCTGAGGATAAATGTTGGCATCTCCTGTGATTGAAGCTTAGCACTCCTGGCCTCCTGTGGTGAAACTTCAATGAGCTTTAGCTCTTTCAGCCATGAGTTGTTTAGGCTTAAGCTAAGGACATTACCTGAGCTGGTTTCTGTTTCTTTATCGGTTGGTACAAAAGGGAGATGACAATTTGCTTTCTAAGATCCTTTCCAGATCCAATAGGCTTTGATTATTTTTTCTTTAGGTACTGGGCAAAATTACTCCGAATATAATGCTGGTTCCTTCAGTAAATTCTATGAAACAGACTAAAATGTGTATGACTAATATACTGGATCCATGTGACAACAACAGCAAAATCCAGATAACCGGCAAAATCTAAGCCATTGACTTAATTCTTTACACCTTATTGAGGCTAATTCATTAATAAAACAGGTCACGCATTGAGATTTCATGTGACCATAAATAATGAGTGGCAGAGTTAGAATAAAGTCTAAAATAGCTCAAAGTTTTTCATCCTGTGCAAACCTTTCACTCTATATATTATTCCATAAAATAAAAGTATGCCATATTAAAGGAAAGAGAGCTCAGAATTGAAAATATAAAACTTCCCATCACTTCCATTTGTCCTGTTAGCATCTCAAATTCAACGTTGCATTAACATGGTTCATTACACTTAATGATTTCAATAGCGATAAAGACAGTAGTTTTCAAAAATCACTTAGATCTTCCCATGGTCTTTAGAAAAAGATTTTGTTTACTTTCCTGTGTAGATCCTTTCCAGGATTTTTAATCTAAACATGATTTCTTTGACAATCCAAATTATGAAAAATTATTAGCACAGGTAGCCACTACTTCATCCTTACAGTGATTAACAATAAGCTAATTAGGTGTGTAGTGGCATATTCTATTGGTGATTAACCAGCTGGGATGGAGTTATTTACACCTCTGGAAGCTGTGTGAATCTTACACTTCTGAAGCTGGCAATGGAATTTTAAACTTACACTTAAAAGGCTGCTGAAAAACTTTAAATATAAGCTTTATTGTTGTTATAAAACTTCATTTTTTTGTGAGATTTGAATTCCTTTCATTGATTAAATACTCATATCTTCATACATTTATATGTTTGTGTTTGTGTGTCTATATCTGGTCCTGTGTAAGCAGAAAACATTAAAATGTTCAGATGCAAATGAAATGAGAATTGATACTAAACTTTGTGGCCTTGTTAATGTTTTAGATTCAAAATCATTTTGAAGATCTAAGGTCCCAATAGTATTTCATCTAGTAAAGATAAAGCTGAGATTCCCTTAGCAACATGCAATAGTACAGAGCCCATAAAGTAAATTTGAGAACCAAAGGACTGTAAAGTGATCCACTATTATCAAATCTGTCTTGCTATGCTAGATGATATGAACGGTTCTTTAATTGTTGTTTTGCAGAGATAAATAAAGCAAAACACTAGATTCTGATTTATGTAGCATTTTACAAACCAAAATCCATATTTTTTTAAATTTTGTATCGCATTCCCTCAGAAGCACCAGGGAGAATTGAAGACGTCATGCTGATGACTTTTATTAGTGTGCTGACATATAAATGATACTACCTGTGGGGAGAGAGTAGGAGAATGGGCCTAAATGCAATTAGCTCCCACTTCATGTCCAATCCTACTCATCCATCAGTGCAGCCCCTGACTCCTTCATAGACGGGCCCTGCCTGCCCCGCCTCATTTAGCCCTCCTCCTCCTGTAGTCCTAGCAACTGTTATCCTACCTTTATTTCATCATGCAGCCAGAGTCTGCCAAATGACACCCTTTCAATCATTGTTAGATGAATCTTGCTATGTTTTATCTTCAATGCGTGGGTCTCTGGGAGCTTCATAAATAGCATCCACCAGGATTCTGAATAAATTGCAAATTCAGTCACTCAACGAGAAACACTCAATGTATGAGGCACGGTGCTGGGCAGAAGGAGACCCCAGGGAATGACACAGATATAAAGGTGCGTTCTCCTGGAGCCTGCATTCCAACTGGAGGAGACAAAAGTAAACAATAACCCGAGAGGTTGTGGGACCCAGTGACCGAGTGCGGGACCCTCCAGAGTTACTCAGGGGGGCAGGCAGTGCAGGGTTGCTGAGCCAGGGCCAGGCTCCCTCAGGAGGGTCTGCCCAATGAGATGTGTGGTCCGGAGGAGCAGAGAAAACTCTTTTCTGCACACAGGTGCTCTCAGGTGGAAAAGGGGGAAGCTGTGCCAGATTTATCAATCAGGTGAATTAGCTCACCTCCCCTGGAAAGCAGTGAGTAAGGGGGAGAGAAGAGGAAGAAACGGAGCTGGGAGACTGGGCTTCCTGTCATGGAAGACTTATCAGGAGTGGAGACCTTCCTCCTGCTGCAGTCACGCGATGCTTAATGACTGGGATACACTCTGAGAAATGTGTTGTTAGATGATTTTGTCACTGTACAGGTAGTGCACTTACACACACCTGGACAAGACGATCCCACTACACACCTAGGCCCTATGGTGTAGCCTATTGTCCCCAGGAAACAAACCTCTACAGCAAGTAATCGTCCTGAATACTGTAAGCAATTGTAACACAATGGTAAGTATTTGTGTATCTGAACATAGAAAAGGTACAGTAAAAATATAGTATAAAAGATAAAAAATGGTACACCTATATAGGGCATATGCCACAGGGCTTACAGGACTGGAAGTGGCTCTGAGTGAGTCAGTGAGAGTGGTGAGTGAACGTGAGGGCCTAGGGTATCACTGTACAGTACTGGAGACCTGATAGACACTGTGTACTCAGGCTACACTCCATTTATACAAAATAGTTTTCTTCAGTGATAAATTAACCTTAGCTCACTGCAAGTTTTGACTTTAAAAACTTTCCAATTTTTTAACTTTTGACTCTTTAGTAATAACAGCTTAAAACACAAACACATCACACAGCTGTACAAAATATTTTTTCTTTGTATTCTTATTCTATAAGCTTTTTATCTTTAAAATATTTTATTTCTTTTTACTTTTTAAATTTTGTTGCTAAAAACAAAGACACAAACATACGCGTTAGCCTGAGCCTACACAGGGTCAGAAGCATCCATGTCACTGTCTTCTACCCCCACTTCTTGTCCCACTGGAAGGTCTTCAGGGGCAATGGCAGGCATGAAGCTGTCATCTCCTGTGATCACAGTGCCTTCTTCTGGATGCCTCCTGAAAGAACAGGTGTCACACTGAGCTCCTGTCACATGGACGGAAACACCAGGGGTAGGAAAAGAGTTACACCCTAACATCCACAAATAGATGTGTTTCATGATGACATGGAGCAAGTTCTTACACTTCTTAGTATTTACATGCCTAAGATTTGTTGTCCTAATTAACATACTGTACCCCTTTTATTCTAATCCTAAGATCCAAAAGAGATTTAGTTATGTATGTTTTTCCAATAGCCAAAAACAGAAATATGAATGCAATTGTCATTATGACATTTCAGATTCATTCGGGGGGAAACTCAGCATCTGCAAAGCCAGAAGAAAAAGTCTTGCTTTTTACCATTCAGTAAGTAAGTCATTCACTTCAATGACATCTTGAAGTGAACAGATTTGGAAAAGTGACCTGAACAGCCAAGATCAGCAAATAGCAAGGAACACAAAGAAAAGCTAGCAAGAAAGCAGGAAATTCAATACGGAAACTGACCACTAATATATCCATAAGTGTATATATTATTTTAAGCAACAGATCTGAATCTGTTGCACACCAGGGCTGCTGTGATACGTAGCTCTGGCAGGCGCATTCTCATTGTCATCTATCTGATCGACTGGGCAGAACCTAGCTTCAGCGGCTACATTCAATGTTCACGCACCCTCTGGAGCTGTGCCAGGCTGTGTACCTATTTACACCCTATACTGTGCTAACTTTACTGGAAGAAAGGACTGAAACAGTATGATTATCATTTTCTAGTTATGTGACTACCCATTCATTTCCCTGACAGAAGTGTAAACACTTGAGTGCAGGCACCATCTCTGCTTCACGTTTGCACCCTTTTTAATGCACAACACAGTGCCAGGTATAGAGCAAGTGCTCAGTAAATGTTCATTTAATGATCCAAATCTTTCACGGTCTGTGTAACTCTCTATAGCTGAACTTCCAAAACAGGAGCCAATATCTACACATGGTTAATAAGCACTTGACATGAGCTTAGCTCAAATTGTAAAATACACACAAGATTTTGAAGGCTTCGAATGAAATAATGCAAAATATCTCATTAATAATATTTATATTGATAATGTTGAAATGGTAACATTTTGGATGTATTAAGTTAAATTGTATTATTAATATTAATTTTTCCTGTTTGTTTTTTCTTTTTACTTTGGCTATGAGAAAATTTAAAATTATATGTGTGGTTTGTGTTTGTGATTTACATTAGAGTTCCTTTGGATAAGGATGGGCACCTTAGACAAAAACTTGGATGGTAATTTGAGTTAAAGTTTTTTGTTTGTTTTTTGTAGCCATGCTCATAAGTTAGCACCAATGGAGTGTAAAAGTTTTGCTGTCATTAGAACTTGCATAATAATTTCACTGTGGCATATAAAGAACATTTGTATTGCAACAACAACATGATTAAGGATACCAATAGTCAGTATTACCTGTACTCCCGATGACCTTAGAAGTAAATTATGCTCTATTAGACAATGTGGTTGGTCTTTCCCTTCGGAAGTTACCCTCAGATATATTTCAGACGTCCTTCTAAAAATGATCACTGAGTTCATGCAGTGGAAGGAACTCAGATTTTGGGGAGCTGTGCACATCTGAACGTTAGACTCTGGAAGAAACACGTGGGCATGGAAACAAGTGTTTTGGGTGCTGCATTAATATAAAAATCCATCACATCTGACTTTTCACACTATTTAAAAATTATAAATCAAGATAATGTATTTTACATATTCACTTTTAAATAATTGCTGATAAAATGAAAAATATTCATTAAGGGTAAAAATAATTTTACTTTATGGAATTGACAAATATAATTGCTTTAAAATTATTTTTGAGGTTTTTTTTTTTTACTTCACCAAATCTTGGCTTTTGGTTAATTTGAAAATAACATGACAGAAGCATACCTGATGAAAAAATGTAAGATGTGATAAAATTACTTGAACCATTTTTGTCACCGTTAGTCATAGCACTCGTTAAATTTTGTAATATATGCCACATAGGAACATCTTCCTTAAAATTTTTTAATATTTTGAAAAACATCCCTCTCAAATATTTTTAACAAGTGAGAATATGCAGGTTTTGGTTTTCTGTTTGTGCATTAATTTGCTTAAGATAGTGGTCTCCAACTGCATACATGTTGCTGCAAAGGACATGATTTCCTTCTTTTTTGTGGCTGCATAGTAGTCTGTGGTGTATATGTACCACATTTACTTTATTCAATTCACCACTGATGGACAACTAGGTTGATTCCATGTCTTTACTATTGTGAATAGTGCTGTAATAACCATGTGAGTACATGTGTCTTTTTGGTAGAATGATTTGTTTTCTTTTGGATATATACCCAGTAATGGGATTGCTTGGTTGAATGGCAGTTCTGTTTCAATTCTTTGAAAAATCTCCAAACTGTTTTCCACGGTGGCTGAACTAATTTACATTCTCACCAATAGCATGTAAGTGTTCCCTTTCCTGCAGTCTTGCCAACATCTATTGTTTTTTTACTTTTTAATAATAGCCATTCTGAGTGGTGTGAGATGGTATCTCGTAGTTTTGATTTGCATTTCTCTGATAATTACTGACAGGAGCATTTTTTCAGGTTTGTTGGCTGCTTGTGTATCTTCTTTTGAGAAGTGCCTGTTCATGTATTTTACTCATTTTTAATGGGTTTACTAGTTTTTTGCCTAATTGTTTAAGTTCCTTTTAGGTTCTAAATACTAGACCTTTGTCAGATTCATAGTTTGCAAATATCTTCTTCCATTCTGTAGGTTGTCTGTTTACTCTGTTGATAGTTTCTTTTGCTGTGCAGAAGCTCCTCAGTTTAATTAGATCCATTTGTCAATTCTGTTTTTTTTTTTTTTTTTGCAATTGCTTTTGAGGACTTAGTCATAAATTCTTTCCCAAGGCCCATGTCCAAAATGGCATTTCCTACATTTTCTTCTAGGATTCTTATAGCTTGAGGTTCTATATTTAAATCTTCAATTCATCTTGAGTCAATTTTTTTATATAGTGAAAAGTAAGGATCCAGTTTTATTCTTCTGCATATGGCTAGCAAGCTATCCCAGCACTATTTATTAAATAGGAAGTTCTCTATTTGTTGCTTATTTTTGTCAACTTTGTCAAAGATTAGATGGCTGTAGGTGTGTGGTTTTATTTCTTGGTTCTCTATTCTGTTCCATTGGTCTGTGTGTCCAGGTTTGTACTAATAGCATGCTGTTTTTGTTACTATAGCCTTGTAGTATAGTTTGAAGTCAGATAATGGGATGCCTCTGGGTTTTTTGTTTGTTTGTTTGTTTGTTTGTTTAGGATTGCTTTGGCTATTCGGCCTCATTTCTGGTTCTATATGAATTTTAGAATAGTTTTTTTTCCCCAATTCTGTGAAAAATGACACTTGTAGTTTGATAGGAATAGCATTGAATCTGGGGATTGCTTTAGACAGTATGGTCATTTTAATGATATCAATTCTTCTAATCCATGAGCACAGAATGTTTTTCATTTATTTGTGTCATCTATCATTTTTCTAGCAGTGTTTTGTAGTTCTGCTTGTAGAGATCTTGCACCTCCTTGGTCAGATGTATTCCTAGGTATTTTCTGCATGTGGCTATTGTAAATGGGATTGTATTCTTGATTTTGCTTTCAGTTTGAATGTTATTGGTGTACAGAAATGCTACTGATTTTTATACATTGATTTTGTATCCTGAAACTCTGCTTAAGTAGTTTATCAGTTCCAGAAGCTTTTTAGTAGTGTCTTTAGGGTTTTCAAGATATAGAATCACATCGTCCACAAAAAGCAACAGTTTGACTTCCTTCCCTATTTGGATGCCTTTTATTTCTGTCTGTCGCGTAGGCACTATTTTAAAGGAGTGTTATCTTCAATGTATTTGAGTTACTAGCAATTACATTTTAATTGTTATTAAAATCATAATAAGTTTAATTTATGAACATTTACTTGGCTGGATTGGAAGCAAAGAGAGAGGGTATGACCTATGTAATACCTTGTGTTTATTTTCTTTTTCTCTGAATTTCTGTCTTCCCCTCTTATTAAGTAAATAAGATATAAATGATGAACATCATTTTCTTGCAAGCATTAGGTGATAATCTAGGAAGGTCTGGAGACAAGATGAGGTGTTCTCAAAGCCAGTGGCAGGCAGCCTATCACCAGGCTAGCATTGCATTTCAAGGGGCACAATGGTCTTTCTGAACAGTTAACTTGTATTACCTGTTTCAAATGTGACAGTGTGAGTTGGATTCTCCCTGCCTGAGTAGCTTTTTAAAAGATTTTTAAAGAGGGATGGGCAAGATATAATTTGCTTCCCAGTGCAATGTGTGAAGTGGGGGTGTAAGGGGAAAGTGGGGGGATTGGGAAAGTTCTACTCTGGGGAAAATACAAAAATTCTGTGTGTTTAATTTTAGCAGATTAAGAAATCACTGAGGAAAGGAAAAATTCCAGAGTCAAGATTTTTTTTTTTTTATTCCTCAGATCTGCCACTAGGTTCAGTCACTTAATTTAGAAAATTGATGACAGATCTGTTTATAGAACTGCAAGTATTTTTGTAATGATAATAGTTTTGTATAATCCTTGAAAAAATATTTTGTCTGGCTTCCGATTAATTAATGGTTCCAAAGATGCATATGGGGTCGAAATGAATCTAAATGAGCTAGTGAGTTTTTTTTATTATATGCAACATAGGAAAGTTACAGGATGACAGCATTTTCATCTTTCATATATTTGACAGGGAAACTAGAATAGCAAAGTTTTTGTCATTGAACTGTACAGTAGTTATTGAGTTTGATTTCAACAAATGTAAAATTTAGGAGTCCAATGTATTGGAATTCGACATTATTATAAGTTTTAATATATTTATATATACTGGGTAATATGAACTAATTTCACATATTTAGGTCTGTCTTTTTCTCTTCTATTAAATTCAAATATTTGGACAGTGCTTCATAAAATTAGTAAGATAAGGTCAAAATATATTTCATATTGTTTCATGTAAAATGTAATATACACAGTTAAAATCAGAAAATATATGTAATCCTAAAATATATTTAAAATTTGTATTATCTAGAAACACATTCATGAAGGAGAGCTGTGTTCTTTCTTCGAATGGCTACTTTGAGTTAACTTTTCCTTAGATAGACTCTATCAAGCTCATCACTTGAATAAACTGTAAAATAAGATGGAAAGCATTGTATAAAAGAATAAGCTAATCACAAGTCATGACTGAGCTATTTTGTACATAATTACATGCATGAAAATGTGTACATAGAGATATATATAAACATGGGGGGAGATACAGCTCCAAGGAAAGGAAATATTGACTTCAGAGCGTATAATCAAATTTTTACTGCACTTATATTATGCGCTAACAAAGCTATTAGCAACATCATTTACAAAATCCACAGATTCTAAGAGTTGGTGATAACATAGGTCATTGTGAAGTACCCTTTTACAAAGTCACAAAAATATTAAGAATCTCTTTTGCAGCCTTCTTCAATTCATAGTTGCTATTAACAGGAGGTTAAGAGCAAATTAACCAAAAGAGAGAAGAAACTATTAATATTTCCACACTTGTCTCTCATAAGTAAGGCATACTCTAGATCCCTTCCACGTGAGTATGAAATTTAAATGCAGAGAAATAGGAAAAAAATGAAAATACATTGTATCTAGGCAGTTGTTGCAGAAAGTTGATATAATCTTGATTGAGAGAGAGTGACAGACAGACAGATGGACAGAGATGGACATAAATGCAGAGATATTCTTCTGAAGCAGAGGGCGATATGTAATTCAGAGAGTTACTACTCTTAAAAATTCTTACATTTTACATTTTTACATTTTATTTTCTCTTTTTCTATTCAACCTAATAAATATTTTATTAGTGAGAGTTTTTCTTTTTTCACATTCACTTTTGAAATCTCTATTTGCCTCTGCATTTTTATGTGACACTATATTCAGTGTATGCATAAGACTCAAATTCAGGCACGTTTCCATGATTTGCTCTACATGGCATCCATTTACTCCAGTCAAACACATTCTTGAGAGGGCCAGTGTGTGTGTGTCACTGTGTGTGCATGTGTGTTTATTTTTATCCCTTTCTCTTAGAAAAATGTTAGCATTTTCTGCACACTTTTAGGAATGCTAAATGTTCCCCCTTCCCTCCTCCTACCACATCTGATTTGGAGTAATATTCCTTACTTTTATTTAGTTGGCATAATGCAATCAGCAAACCTTCTACTTTTAACATGTTTTCCTACTTTCCTATCCCTCATTTTTACTACTGTAGCTACACTACCAAAGCATTATAGCCTCCTTGCTTCTTTGTAACTATCACTTCTTCCCAGTTTCATAAGTAATATATACCTAACCTTGACCACCAATGCTTAAGGTAATGCCTCTCCAGATATTTTGGTTTTCTTAATATTTTTCTCTAGTAGATTTCTCAAGAAGTTTTCATGAGACCAGTATTCCCTCATTTGTTAAGATGTTTGTTAACAGTTTGTTTGTGACTTCATATTGGAAAGTTATTATGGCTGGGTATAAAATCTTTGGCCTGCCTTTTTTTTCCTCGAGTTGCCCAGTTTCTTCTGGTAGAAAGTATTATTGTCAAAAAGCCTGATGACAACCTTTATAAGTGAATTGGTAATTTTGCCCAGATTTTATTTTTATTTTCATCGAAGGTCAGTAACTTTACTAAAATATGCCCTAGTGTTGGTCTTTCAGGATTAAATTTTCCAGTAATACAGCCAACCCTTTTAGTAAGTAGTGTCCAGTCTTTTGGGGAGGGAGTTGTCTTGAATTTAATATGTCAGCACTATTCTGTTCCATTGCTTTGAGCTTCTTATTTGGAGATATATGCATGTTGAGTCTCTTCTTCCTATCTTCGTCTGTCATTTTCTCTAAAACACTTCATCACTCTGTTGATTTTCAATTTTTTAAAAAAATCCTCCTTTTTGTCTCCTGTGCTTCTTAAACTGTTATCTGTTGTGATTACTTTGTCTTTTGTTCCTTCCAATTTAGGCATCACTTCCTGATATTTATTTTGCATTTTAAGTTCTTTTGTTAAGTTCTATGTTTTTAATGTCTTTTATCATTTAAAATATATGTTATCTTGTTTTGAAGCATTATCTTGCAAGTTCTTCTATTGAGGGGCATATCTTGCTACCAGACTTTTATTGTCTGCAGAGACATTATGGGTCTCTTATTGGGTCATTATGATGTTTCTTATTCTCTCCTTTTTAAAATAATAACCTTGTAAGGGATTTGACAACAATCTTTTTCTATCTGCCTATGCTTTTAGAAGGGAGGATTGGTCAAGATAACTTTTCTGGTTCACAGCTCTAGAGCCTCCTCTTCTATTGCCTCTACAAAGTGGTTTTTAAAATGACCTCATATTTCTATGATCTACCTTCTCTTCTGTCTTTCCCTCCTTTTAGCTGGTTTTTCTCTATCTTTTACTCCTTTGCACCTGGGCAGCTCTGCTTGATTTGGATTTTATGCCTTTGCTTTCCTCAGTGGAGAGACTTGTACTAGAAGGGAAATGGGGGTTTTTAGGCTCAAGATCCCTTTCAGACCTCATCACCACCCATGAACTGGAGCATGCACAACCTCTCCCAGCTTCACATATGGCATCTGTTGGTAACGTTCATCCTGGGATCAGGAGATGGCTGGCTACTCTTGTCTGCTGCCTCTGGCACTGTTGCTGCAGCCACATGGGTCTTAGTGGTCAGAAGTCTATCCCCACTCCCTTATATTTTAAGGACCATGAGTGTACCTTGCACCCAATTTTGATGTAGTTCTTTTGTATATAGATTTTGGTTTTGCTATCCTAGTTACTTTACCTGTCTGCGTTAATGAGAGGATTTGGAGAGATTAAAAAGCAATGTCACTTTCTTATTTCCTTAATTCTCCCCCTTTTGCCTATAGACACAGACTCCCAGGCTAAAAGCAGAAGATAACAAATATCAAGTCTTAATTTTTCCAAGATAAATGAAACCTCAGCCTCTTCAACTAAAGCAAAGTGAAGACCACAGTCATTTCCCATGTCTTTGGTGAGATGTCTTTGTATTGGCAAAAACAGGAATCTTTAGAAGATCCTAATTACAGGAAATAATTACTAACAGACAAGTTGCCCTTCATTTAAACTGTCAGGGTAACAATGTAAAGAAAACATGATACTTTCAGTCTCTACCAGTCCATGAATGGTGTGATCTTAAGGCTGACTGCCAAGAGCACAGGCCAGCTGTTACAGAACTTAATTAAAACAGTTTTGATAATTAGCACAACTTGTTTATGAATGTGAGAGTATTTCTTATGTGAATACACCGGTCACCTTGTCAGTTACAGGAAACAGAGGAAAAAGTCCTATGACATATGGAGTTGTGAACCAGTTATTAAAAAATAAACAAACTTAGAATTGCTCTTGAACTATCCTCCATTCTTTGCCACCCTCATAAAAACAATAAAAATAAAATAAAACCAAACATGCATAGACCCCTTCCAACCTGATTTCTGCAAGTAAGAAGCAAAAGCTGTTATGCTTTGTTAAAAGTTCTTTTGATTGCAAACAAGCAGAAAGGGACCCAGACCAGTTTGAACGGTGAGTATTCCACAGAGCGGCTGCCTGAGTCCAGCAGCAGTGTTTGCATCACGGCGCTGCTATTTCCCTGCGATGCCGCACAGCAATCTTTCTTAATTTTGTCATATTTTCGCTTTTATTTACTAAGGAATAACAGATCACCCAGACAATCTTTTTTTTCCTCCCTTCTGTGTGTTTCATTCTGAAAGATCCATCGCTCTCCACTGATACTTTGCAGTCTGAGCTCAGTGTTTTAACTGTTCTAAAAATGTCACATTTGGAAGGAAGAGCTGTAGCCTGCTCTTTATTGCCCCGTACCTCTAACAGCCCTGCTACCATCAATCAGCAAAATGTCTACAATTAACTCTTGCTGTTGTCTCCAATGCCTGGTTGCTGCCCCCATGGCCTCAACACCCCTCTGCCTGCACCTCCCTCTGTGGCTTCATGACACGATCTCCTCCCTGCCTTGCTTCTGAGGCTGTGTCCCTCTGCCTGGCCGTCCTGTGCAGGTGGAGCCCAGTGGATGGGCCTTAGACTTCTTCTTTCTTCCCCAAACACTCTCCATGATGACCCATCAGTTTAGCCAAGATTCTCTCCCAAGTTCCAAACTCACACCTCCAGACACCTCCTGGGCACCAGCACTGCACTTCTGTGTGCACAGTAGCCACTGCAAAGCTCAGTGTGTCCACGATGCAATCATAACCTCGCAGTTCCCACTCCGCCTGCCTCTCACAGAGCTGCCCTCTCCCATGATGGCCGCCATCTGGGTTGATGGACAGCACTGTGCACACGGTACCCAAGATAGAAGCCAGGAGTTGTCCTTGGCCGTGGATGCTTCCTCACTCTCACGTTTAAATCCTTTATTTCAACCATTTCCTTCTGTCTCTGAAATGTCTCTTGAATGTCTGTGCCTTCCCACCCTACTGACCCTGTAAGGTTAAGCCACCTTCCTAACTGAGCAATGCTGGGCTGGAGTCTCAGGCTTCAGGCTTGTCTCTACCCAGCCAGTGGCTCCCACAGCAACCTGATTGCTCATTCTTGAAACAGATCCCATTTCTTGTTCTCACGATTAGCATCTTTCCATTTCCTTTCTGATGAACTCTAAGCTCCTGACAGCCTCCCTCGTGACCCTGGCTCCTTTCCTGGAGTCCAGCCTCATCTCTTGCTGTTGCCCCACCTTCAGTCCCAGTTTCAGCTGCCCTGAATTCTGCAGTTCCCCAAGGCCACCATTCACCGTGGTTTCCATCATGGGCCCCTGCCCTTTGCCTGGGATGCCCTTCCTGCCTCAAGGGAGGCGCTGTCGTTTCCTCAAGGGAGCCTGCTCCCTGTTATTCTGAGTTAAGCATAAGAATAATGAGTCTACTTTTTATAATTTTATCATAACATTCTGTCATAAAGATCAATTTTAATATCCCCAAATATTTGATTTCTTCTTTTGAGAATTCTGACTTTTCAAAAGTAGTGATGCACAGCTGACCACGGACCCCCTGCTGGGAGGCGGTCCCCGAAGCTGCCGGTGCCCTTCGGCCACGCGCATTCACTTGGCCAGCCAGACACACACCTGCTGCTGCCACAATGGGGCGAATGCACTCAGACCATCTGAGGGAAGGTGGGGCTGAAACCCACTGACTCGTTTCTACTTTCAACAGGGATTTATTAAGCACCTACTATGTGCTCAATCATGTACACTACCTGTTGAATTGGGAGTTTCCTGAGGAATCAGGCAGCCTTAGTCCCTGCCCTCATTGTACTCTAAAAACAGCTAAACACATGATGTAATAATTGCCGCGTAGGAAGAGAACATCCAGTGTCTCTGGCTGAGCTCCTTGGCACGTCACAGTCACACTGTCTGAAATGTGTGCTTCTCTTACTGCTGAAGGCTGCCGAGGTAAAAGCAGTCACCGGGTGAGAGTCGGGGGCCCCTTGGTAGGGATGTGGTTTCTGAGGATCTGGAGTTCTGACTGGGAGTGGCTTTGAGGCACTTGCTCCTCACTAACAGGAGTGTCCCAGGAAACACCGAAATCCAACTAAGCAGGCGACACGCCAATTTTAATTACCTGCTCCAGTGAGTCATCAGTTATTACACGTAATGAAATTAACTGTAGCACTGAACCCACAGTTATGTGGATTGTTTGCCATTTTCTTCACAGTATTCAACATTTTAAAAATCTGTGGCAAGTCTGAGATTTAGGAATAGTGAAATTTCCTTCGATTTGTCCTGGATCATGATTTATTTATAGTATGTTAACATTGAATTGGCTTAAATAATTTCCTGCTTCTCTTCCTTTGAGATTTCCATCTTATTAAGAGCAGAAAGGAGCAATTTTTGTGAGTATCCCAGTTCTGATGGGCTACCATGCTCAGCAACCTTTCCTAATTTTTTTTTCATATTTTTACTTTGACTTACCGGAGAATTGCAATGCGTGTAGATCTTATTTTCAGAAAATGCAAATGTTAACATGCCTATTTAGCTCTCCCAGCCATTCTCCTTTTCCTGGGCAATTGTATTTTTTTCTTTTAATTTCAATTTTTATTTTAGATGCAGGTGGTACATATGCAGATTTATTACATGAGAATATTGTATGATGCTGGGGTTTGGAGTAGGAATCCCATCACCCTGGCCGTGAGCATAATACCTGATGGGTAGTTTTTTAACCCACCCCCTTCCTTCCACCCTCCAGTAGTCCTCAGTGTCTCTTGTTTCCATGTTCATGTCCATGTGTTCTCAGTGCTTAGCTCCCACTTATCGGTGAGAACATGCAGTATTTGGTTTTCTGTTCCTGTGTTAATTTCCTTTGGATAATGACCTCCAGCTCTATTTACATTGCTGCGAAGGACGTGATTTCATTCTTTATTATAGCTGTGTGGTATTTCATAGTGAATATGTACCACGTTTTCTTTATCCACTCCACTGTTGATGGGCACCCGGGTTGACTCCATGTCTTTGTTATTGTGAATAGTGCAGTGATGAGCATGTGAGTGTATGTGGGGTTTTTTTTTTTTTTTTTTTTTTTTTTGGCAGAACGATTTATTTTCTTTTGTGTATATACATAGGAATGGGATTGTTGGGTCAAATGATAGCTCTGCTTTAAGCTCTTTGAGAAATCTCCAGACTGCTTTTCCCAGTGGCTAGACTAATTTACGTTCCCACCAACAGTGTATAAGTGTTCGCTTTGCTCTGCAGCCTCACCAACATCTGTTGTTTTTGACTTTTTAATAATTGTCATTCCAACTGTGTGAGATTGTGTCTCATTGTGGTTTTGATTTGAATTTCTCTGATGGCTAATGATGATAACCAATTTTTTTGTGTTTGTTGGCTGCTTATATGTCTTCTTTTGAGAAGTGTCTGTTCGTGGTTTTTGCCCATTTTTTAATGGGGCTGTTTCTTTTTTGCTTGTTCAATTTTTTAAGTTCCCTAGAGATTCTGCATTTTGTTGAATGCATGGTTTACAAATATTCTCTCCCATTCTGTAGTTTGCTTGTTTAATCTATTGGTAGTTTCTTTTGCTGTGCAAAAGCTCTTTAGTTTAATTAGGTACTACTTTCTATTTTTATTTTTGTTGCACTTGCTTTTGGGGACTTAGCCAGAAGTACTTTGCCACAGCCAGTGTCAAGAAGAGTATTTCCTAGATTGTCTTCCAGGATTTTATAGTTTAAGATCTTACATTTAAATCTTTAATCTATTTTGAATTGATTTTTGTATATGGTGAAAGATAGGGGTCCAGATTCAATCTTCTAGCTAGCATATGGCTAACCGGTTATCCCAGCATTATTTATTGAATAGGGAGTCCTTTCCCCATTGCTTGTTTTCATTGGCCTTGTTAAAGATCAGATGGTTGTAGGGTATGCAGCTTTATTTATGAGTTCTCTATTCTGTTCCATTGATCTATGTGTATATTTTTGTACCAGTACTATGCTGTTATGGTTACTATAGGCTTACAGTATAGTTTAAAGCTGGGCAATATGATGTCTCCACCTATATTCTTTTTGCTTAGAAGTGCTTTGGCTATTCAGGCTCTTTCTTGGTTCCATATGAATTTTAGATTTTTTTTCTGATTCTGTGAAGAATGACATTCAGAGTTTAATAGGAATATCATTGAACTGTAAATTGATTTGGGCAGTATGGCCATTTTTACAATATTGATTCCTCCAATCCATGAACATGAGATTTTTTTTTTATTTGTGTCACCTCAGCAGTGTTTTGTAGTTGTCCTTGTAGAGATCTTTCACCTCAAGAAAACATCAGACCAATATCCCTCATGAACATAGATACAAAATTCCTCAACAAAATGCTAGCAAATTGAATCCAGCGGCACACCAAAAGGTTAATACACCATGATGAAGTAGGCTTTATTTCTGGGATGCAGGGCTGGTTCAACATATACAAATCAATAAATGTGATTCAGCACATAAATAGAATCAAAAGCAAAAACCATATGCTTATCTCAATAGATGCAGAAGAAACTTTCAATAAAATCTGATATCCCTCCATGATAAAAACCTTCAACAGACTAGGCATTGAAGGAACATCCCTCAAAATAATAAGAGCCATCTATGACAAACCCATAGCCCACATCATACTGCATGGGCAAAAGCTCAAACCATTCTCCTTGAGAAGTAAACAAGACAAGAGTGCCCATTCTCACAAATCCTATTCAACAGAGTGTTGGAAGTCCTAGGCAGAGCAATAATGCAAGACAAAGAAATAAAAGCCATCCAAATAGGAAAAGAAGAAGTCAAACTATCTCTCTTTGCTGACGAAAGACAGGGGTCCAGATTCAATCTTCTAGCTAGCATATAGCTAGCTGGTTATCCCAGCATTATTTATTGAATGATAACATCATGAAGACTGCTACAGAAAATCATAAAGACTCCTGCTAAGAGGCCCCTGGAATTGATAAACAACTTTAGTAAAGTTTCAGGATACAAAACCAATGTACAAAAATCAGTAGCATTTCTATACACCAACAACACCCAGGCTGAGAGTAATATCAAGAGCACAATCTCACTTCCAGTCACCATGAAGAAGATGAAATACCTGGAAATACAGCTAATAAAGGAGGTGGGCCATTCTTTGATGTTTAGTACAAACCACTGTTTCAAGCAAACCACCTTGTTGTGCAATTGTGAGAGGCAAATGCAGAAGGAGATTGGCTGCAAGTATTAAACCCAGCATAGTTAGGATTTATTTTCTTTTTGAATTTCAAGTTTGAAGGCTTTGATTTGCATGGGAAAGAACCAGAAGGTGCTGCAGGGCTGTGGTTCCCATCAGGACTCTGGGGCCTGAGATTCTTTCCATGCAGCCTCAGAGCTGAGCTGGGAGCCGGGGGCGGGCCCAGGACCATGTACAGAGGTGCACAAGTTAAGAGCACAAAGGTTGGCAAATGCAGATGAATGTCTAGTTTAGGCAATTAATGAGGCTTTCGTTAAAGCTATTCTAAAGCTTTAGCTATAAATATAAATAAAATAAAGCTATTCTATAAAATTTCGCTAAAGCTATAGTTAAACTATTCTAAAATTTATAGGGAACCAAAAACAGAGCCTGAATAGCCAAAGCAAATCTAAGTAAAAATAACAAAGTTGGGCACATCACATTACCCCACTTCGACCTATACTATAGGACTATAGTGCCCATTAAACTAAAGCCTCATTAACCATTAAACTACAGCCTTTTATAAGAAATCAATTTGATAAAAGGGAACAACATAAAAGTTTATCTCACTGAAAGCCTTGTGTGAGAATCCAGAAATCAGAATCCAGAGGGAAAAATTATATGCATTTAGCTAGTCAATGTCCTTTGATTCAGACAAATGTCAAGGAAATCTTTCTTCTTCCCTGCATATTTCACACTTATTTATATTTTCCCCAAAATTATTTTGGTGCAGTTTAACCATGACTATTGAATATATGTGACCTTTCTAATTATTAAATTGCTTTGGTAGAAATATTTTATAGACTGACCTATGGCATTTCTAATAATAAAAAGCAAGAAAATACATAATAGCTAGGTGTATGCTAGATTAGAAAAGAAATGTGAGAAAATATGTTTACAACACATCGGACCCCTACTGTTACTATAGTGCTGTGTCCTTAAATACATGTTGGTAGAAGAAACATTGAGGAGTCCCCTAAGGTCACCTCCCAGGTTCCCCCATGAGACCTCACTCTCATGCAAGAATCTATTAACTTGTGTTCTCCATTTTACTGTCAGGTCCTTGAGGGAGGGATTATGGCCATCCTGTGCCAAGAGCATCTAGTTTGTGGCACATGGGAGCACTTAGCAGATATTTTGTCGAATGGCTAAATAAGGCGTTTCATAGCTGGAAACCTCAGAAAAGGGCCATGTGCCCAGGCACAGAGGGACTGGTTACAGACGAGATGCCACAGCAAATTAGGGTGATCCAGAAGCTTCTTCCTAGGACAAGTCTTGTTGTCAGGGTGTCTTTTGGGATTGTATCCATATTGGAAGCCCTGGGGTAGGCAGATTATTGTTTATCAGCTATGAACAACGTGGATATGCTCCATATGAATATGGAAGGATAAAAATAGCATCCTCCTGTGCTTGCTGCAAAAGGAGCACTCAAGACAAATGATAGGCCCACCAGGAATGGCTGAAAGGTGCCTGCATCTTTTAAACATCTACTCTGGATTTGAATGAAAATGTACATAATTGGAGGATGAGAAATTTACTTTTGATCTGGGCTAGAAATAGAGTGTGACTCTGGTTGCGTGTATTTTTTCAGACAAACCCTGCTTGCAGGCATTCTGCATTTATCTGGGGTTTGCAGAACATTTTTTTCCTCAAGGTTTGTCTGACTGCTCTTGATTTTTTCATCTTTTAATACTGAGCAGATCTAATTTCTGTACAATATTGCGTTCATTACAGTGAAAATGGTGCTATATTTAATGATGCAAGTAAATTGAAAAGTATTGGCTAAAATCTGGAAACATTTCTCTCTTAAAATCGCTGTTTCCAAATGTCAACTGAATTTCTAGAATTCATTTAATGTCCCTTTGTCTATGTTATGGGAGCATTTTCAAGGTGATTCTCAATGTACACTTTTAGCCTCACATGAATAGAAAAAAATCTTACTATGGTGTTTTAGAACACCAGCCCCCTAATTCTCCCCTACACTCAGAGCTACGGGATATAATAACCCAACCCCACAGATAGAGAGGGGCCTGCCTGGCTTTAACCCCAGAAGACATCATGTCAGGTTCAGCAGAGAGCAATACAGAAGTGCTTCCATAAAGGCTCTGTCGTGGCTTTCATGGCCGGTCAGGATATGATACAACAGAATGGGGAGGAAGCAGGTGTTCTCTTGGCACCCAGCAGGGTGCAGCTCCTTCACCTACATAGAATAAGCAGAGCCTATTTCTCATTCACGCACCCATGAAAATGGGTGTTTCTGATTGAAGAGCAGCTCTTTTCCAGTGGTAATGAGGGGCCAGGACTCTCCCACACTGCCCTCCCAACCCCCTTCAGCACTGACTTCCCAGATCTCTGTGCAGTGCTGCATAAGCCAGGGAAGGGAAAGGGCATGCCAGCCTTGAGAGAAGTCGTGAGTCACTTCCTGCCTCCTACGGTGCTCTAGATGCCAGTCAGATGGTCATGCATACTAACCCCAAAAGAGGCCGGTACAGGTGGTTCATTTGGGTGAACCTCAAATGAAATGGAAGTAAGTGTTATAAACAGCTATCTAGTCCCTAACCCATTCTAATAAGCCAGGAAATTATAAGTATAAAAAAGTTAAATCCTACATGACTGAAAGAAATCTATCCTATAGATCATCTATTGTAGGCTCTGTGTCTTTTTTTTTTTTTATGCTTAAAATCTGCTGCATCAAAATTACAGAAGTTCTCCAGGTACCTAATGGCACTCTTTGGGCATTCCAGAGCATAACTCACACCTTCCAAAGTTAAATTTTGATCATTTTACACCTCCATGGATGGGTAGAGGGCAGTGTCAAATTCAGGTTCTAACACAGTCATCCCTTAAGATCATGCAGCTCTGTGGGACAGAGATAGCTAGCCACAAGGGCTTACTTCTGGATCTCAGGTGGCACCACTGCTTTCTGTTCTGCTAATGAGTAAAACTGGCTCCATACAAATACACATCAAATATGATTCAACGAAATATGAAAAATATATTTTAAAAAACAAATATTTAAATGTTAGGTTTTTCATATATAAAGTTTAAATGATCAAAAATGACATCAATATTATAAAGACATTGGTAGTGCTTTACTTAATATGAAACTCTAAATCTTATCAGGGCTGTGTGCAGGCTAATCTCAACGATTTCAATTATTTTTCTTGTGCCTAGTTTTGTCACTCCAATCCCAAGCCTTGCTTTTAAAGTAATATAACAATTTTCTTATAAATTTGTTGGAAGTATCATTTTACAGCCCCCAACTGGGGAGAGCAGGAAAATGCCCCCCAATCACATTCACTTCCTAATCCTGGAACCTGTGAACGTGTCGTCCTACACAGGAAAAGGGACATGGCAGACGTGATTATGTTAACAGGTCTTGAGATGGGGAGATTAGCCTGGATTAGCCACATGGGCTCAACGGGAGCACAATCTCTAGTCCTTACAAAGAGGAGGGAAGGAGGTCTCAGTGAGAGAGAGGAGATGTAATGATGGAGGCAGAGGTTGAGTGGTGTGCTTTGCAGATGGAGCAAGGGGACAGGCCGCAAGGAATGCAGGCAGCTCCTGGAGGTTGAAAAGATGAGGAGACAGATTCTCCCCTAAACCTCCAAAACCAGAACCAGCCTGAACCACTGTAGCTCTGCCACCACCTTGATGTCAGCCTGCAAGACACATCTCAGACTTCTGATTTCAGAATTATCAAATACACTTGTGTTGTTTTAAGATACTAAGTCTGGGGTAAGTTGTTACAGCAGCCATAGGAGATGAACCCCAACAGCTTCAAACCAGCCTCTCTGAGCATCTCATGGCCTGGCTGCCTTTTTAATTGCTCTAGGTTACCATCTGTGGCAGATACGTTCAAGGGCCTTACCCAGCGCACTTCTTCCTTCCCCCCAGAGGATGAAGATAGTGTTGTACTAAACACATCTGCATTGCCAGTCACGTGGATTGTATTGATTTGGAAGGAACTTTTGATTCAATGGTGGAAAGGAGAGGAATTGTTTCTGAGAAGCTTTCCTACCTTTTGAGACAAAAGGAAAGTTTTGTCCTTTTTTCTGCTTCTGGATGTTGTCATGTCTAGTTGTGATTCCCAGAGCCCCTGCAACCATTCTGTGATTGGAAGGGGAGCGCCAGACCCTCTGCAGACTACATGAGGGATGGCTGGGAGCAGAGAGTACTTGATGCATTGCTGAACCACTCAGTCATCCAACCAGCTGTAGAGCTGCTCTAGCCTGGGACTTCCTGATTCTTGCTGCTGAACAAGCTGATTAATACAACCGCGTAGGTAGTTGTTGGGCATAGCTTCAGGCCTTCCAGGAGTAAATGAGGAGCAGGAGAAAAGTAATTGTGAACAAGAGAGGGTGAAAGGAAAAAAGGGGCATATAAATGACAGATACCAGAAACTTCATACAATTAGGAGGAAAATTAGTTCCAATTAACATCAATGAAATAAACCTTTTTATCTATTTCTTGTTTTGTATTTCTATATTTCCTTTTATATTCTGTTCTTTTTACTCCATTGAGTGAAGGAGATAAAGTCTTGTTCTGATGTGAAATATACCATCAGAGTCACAAGGGTATCACTGGCATATGAAACTATACCTGTACCTTACCCAGGCAGGCAGGAGAATTTCACCCACTTTGTGGATGAGCAAGGCCAATCCACTTCTATGATATATATATATATGCATACATTTTTATATGAGAAATAGATTTCTCTAGATGTACAGAATTAGCCAAAATTCTATCAAGATACAGTAAGTTCCAACATAAAGTTTCTTCCAGCTTATGAGAGCTGATTGACACATCTCTTCCTAGTAATTTCAAGTCGGAGGCTTGAAATTTATACTACAAAAATCAGCAGCTACTGCTAATCAAAGCTCCCCTTCCCAGAGCCAGTTGTTATGTTACAGGAAAGGGGTCCCTGTCCAGACCCCAAGAGAGAGTTCATGGATCTCACATAAGAAAGAATTCAGGATAAGTCCACAGTGCAAAGCAAAAGCAAGTTTATTAAGAAAGTACAGGAATAAAAGAATGGCTACTCCATAGACAGAGTAGGCCCAAGGGCTGCTGGTTGCCCATTTTTATGGGTATTCCTTGATTATATGGTATACAAGGGGTGGATTATTCATGCCTTCCCCTTTCAGACCATATAGGGTAACTTCCTGATGTTGACATGGCATTTGTAAGCTGTCATGGCACTGGTGGGAATTGTAGCAGTGAGGATGACCAGAGGTCAGTCTCATCTCCATCTTGGTTTTGGTAGGTTTTAGCCGGCTTCTTTACTGAAAACTGTTTTATCATCCAGGTCCTTATGACTTGTATCTTGTGCTAACCTCCTGTCTCATCCTGTGACTTAGAATGCCTTAACCATCTGGGAATGCAGACCAGTAGATTCTTCAAGCTGAATAGGGGCAATGATATTCCTGCCTAATTACTAGGGTCTCTTGTGTTCAGGGTAGAGACGAGCTCAGTCAGAAAGCATCAGTATGGCAAGGGCCATTCATGACTCTTGAGTTCCAATAAGAGGTGATATCTGGAAGATTAATAAATACTGAGTTTAAGAAAACGTTGAGTAAGCTTATTCTGCATTCTTACTCAAAGAGTACAGCAGCAATATATTCCACAACAATAACGCCAAAAAAGTAAAATTATCCCAAGTAAACTAAATTAGAAGGCTTTTCATGAACTAGGCAAATGTTGGAACCAAGCTGATAGGGGATTGCTAGATGACTCCAGTACATGCCCAGAAGTAGAACACTGATTTAGACTTTTACATTACCCACCCCTCTTGTTTCTTCTGAGCAGCAGTCAGACATCAGTGGTTGGTTTGCAGGAATAAGCAGGGTTAGCCTAAATTGCAAAAACAAACTTAAAAACAACTGATGAGACTAGAATCTAATAACAAGTGTACTATAGTTCTTATAACATAACGTTTTTGTTTGCAGTTTCACATTTTTACTAAAGACAACTCATAGCAAGACGGATTTGCTTTATTATACTTGGCCTGATTATTTGTATAAAGTACAGCAAGAAAAACTATTTTTTACATAAGCTCTTTTTAAATTGGCTTTGATGGAACTCTGTTCCATAGAAGAAATCTTAGATAAGACTTTTTTAAAGCTGAGCCCAGCCATGGGTTTGTACCCTCAAATACCTATGAGTTGGGTAAATTCCTTTTTCTGAGGTCCCAAGATAACTTGGGGCTCCTGGACCTGTTAGAAAGTGACATTCTTTACTTACCACAGGTCAGAAACATTGTACAGGGACTGTATAATAGGCAAGGTATGAGGCCAGTTTTCCAAGCAGCTTTTATTGGCTCTACAAGTCAAGTTTGACTTCTTAAAGGAAAGCACACTATTCCAGTCAAAGTATTGGTAAAATAATCAGTTTCTCCAATTGTGTCCTGTTGCAAAAGAAAACGGATTCTTATTGGACTTATGCAAATAACTGTATTGCCATAAATTAAGAATATTCACAAATAGTTTCCAAATTCTGGAGAAATCAGACAGAGAGAAACTAATATGTTCCAGATTTTGTTTACAGGAGTATAGTTTACTTAATTGTTAAAAAGCTATAAATAGCTCAAAAGTTTTCTTGACTCTGAAAAACAAAACAAAGGATCAGCAGCATTTTAAGCAAAAAGTTAAAAAAGATTACTTTAGACTTTCATTAGTTTAGTCCATGCAGTTAACTTCTGTTTGATATTCATGAACATTTCAGCTCTCTATGAGAGTTCTGAAAGTTTTTCCTCTATTTCTAATGCCATAATTTCCAAAGTCATCAGAAACTTGCATTCAAGAGCACCTGTCAAAGCCTTATAGCTGATTATAAACCACCTTTGGAAGAGGATCAAAATAAGACAATTGTTTGTGGATGACAAAACATGTTAGGACAGCCACAGTCAAAAACACGATTAACGAAGAAATTTGGTTACCTTTGTGGCATACAATAATTCAACACAATTATAATTATTACTGATAAGGTACACTAAGTCATATCAGAATTATAGGAGTTTTTTATAATTTTACAACACATACCAATAACATATTTATACAAATACAGCCCAAAGAAAACCAAACATCATTTTATATTTGACAGTGCTTCCTGTATGACTTTTATACCAAATAAGCCAAATGTCACTGTTGCATTAGTGCATTATTGATGTCAGACCCAATTCTTAGTAAATCTTATAGATAAATGTATCCAATCTTACTCAGTTTGACCATAAGGTAAGATTCTTATAAACCTTTTATAACCCTTTACAAATTTTTGTTAAAGAGCAAATCATAAGCAGGTTTTTGCTCTAAGAAAAACCTGTTATGCTTTTATTCCAATGTTTAGTTTATGGAAAAACTGAATAATGCCACTTTAGTCAATACAGAATCTCTTACAATTAATTTTTCACAAACCTTCCATAACTTCTTAAGCCTTCAGCTTCATCCTAACTTAAAACAATCCATTAACCCTTTAGGCCAGAAAATTTACATTTCCATGCCTTTTTATAATCTTTTACCAAAAAACACATTTCACTTTCCTTACACATCTTGTATATAGAACTGTTTCTTCAGTAGTCTCGAATACATGTTACACTGTTAAGTCTTAGCGACTTTCACTTTTGATGAAAAATCTGGTTAGTAAGCAATTTTAATTATGTAGTATATGTGGGGCCTAGGACCCAGACAGAAGTGCAGATAAGGTCTGACTCTCTCCAGCGTTTAACTTTACATGTCCCAGGCCTTACCTCGAATCTAATGCTCCAAAATAAATTGAACAGTTTTCAAAAATCAAAGAAGCAGTATATAACCTTAAAGCATTTAGTAAACTTAATATCTAACCTGCATAATTTAGACCAAATATTTATATTTCTGAAGATATTTTTATTTTATGAATAATCTTTAAAACTCTATTTCCCAAAGATTAAGTCACATGAACTAAATAAAAGGCATTACACTTTTTACTTTTCTGACAAAATATTTGATTTAAGCACTTATTATTAAACTAATTAATTAAAGCTCTTTCACATGTAAACATCATACACATAACATATATAAATACATAGAAAGACGAAAGATAGAGGACTCATTTTCCAAGCCAGGAATTGAATCCTGAACCCAGGCCACCATTGTGAAAAGAGAAAGCATGGCCACATGGTTACAAGGTCAAGCTCCCAAGGACATAGGAGACAAGAGGGAAACCTCATGCAATGTTTTTTCAGGGACCTGTAGCAAAGTTTATAACTGACCAGTTTGCTGGGACACCTTGAACAGCAGTCTTACAGGTGTCCTAAGCCCGTGTTCTATCCTAAGGGACCCCTCATTATGACAGAACAATACAGAAAGACACACAAAGCACACGAGATTGGCTACACCTTAAGACTAGTCTCACAGATCCTTTTTTCCATTAATCAAAACTTTACAGAGGAGATAAACAGTGATTTTTACTATCCATTCAACCAGTTTTCACAGACAGAGAAAGAGCAGAAAAGCATTGCCTGCGGCAGGGTGGGAAGGCAAGGCGCTCAGGGAGGCCAGAGAAAGACCCACCCATTGCAGCAACGTTGAAAAGTTCAGGCGGCTGCTTGTCAGTAGCAAAGGGATCTTTTCCAGCAGTCCCGTCAGCTCTCAAATTTCCCCTTTTAGGGAAGAAAAAGTTCCCCATGTCCCACAGTTCTGTACATGCCTAATTCTGTCACTCACAGCTATTAGCAAAGAGCAAGGCAGATTATTCCAAAGAGAATAGCAGTTAATATCTTGTAGTACCAAACCCGTTCATAGCTGAGAGGGACTTTAATGAGAGGGACTTTACCAAGAGGGACCTCTAAACCCCTAAATCTTAGAAGGCACTCTAACCGCCCTAAATTGGGCTTCTAACCCACGGTTGGTCAAGCGTCCTTGCCTTTTATTAAGAGGGTCCCCTAACCCACTCTGTCCTAAGACAGACTCTAACTCCCCTAAGTTGGGCCTCTAATTCAATCCCTTTCTTTACCCGGGTATATGCACCCCACTTACCCGAAAGCTGCTAATCAGTGCCACAGTCTCTTCCCTTTGGGTTGGGGGATCTCCTCAGCATCGTCCCTTCCACGTTCTCCAGAGAGATGTTACCAGACACCACCACTTACCTAGTTAGTCTTTGGGTTGGGGTTTCTGCACTATAGTCTCTTTGTGGTCGCCAGAAAAATGTTGCACGAAAGAGGTCCCGATCCAGACCCCAAGAGAGGGTTCTTGGACCTCGTGCAAGAAAGAATTCAGGGTGAGTCCACAGTGCAAAGCAAAAGCAAGTTTTTTATTAAGAAAGTGAAGGAATAAAGAATCGCTACTCCATAGACAGAGCAGCCGCGAGGACTGTTGGTTGCCCATTTTTATGTTTATTTCTTGATGATGTGCTAAGAAGGGGTGGATTATTCATGCCTCCCCCTTTCAAACCATATAGGGTAACTTCCTGATGTTGCCATGGCACTTGTAAACTGTCATGGTGCTGGTGGGAGTGTAGCAGTGAGGATGACCAGAGGTCATTATCATTGCCATCTTGATTTTGGTGGGTTTTAGCTGGCTTCTTTACTGCAGTCTGTTTTATCAGCAAGGTTTTTATGACCTGTATCTTGTGCTGACCTCCTGTCTCATCCCATGACTTAAAATGCCTTAACTGGGCTGAGCATGGTGACTCATGCCTGTAATCTCAGCACTTTGGGAGGCTGTGGCAGGCAGATCACCTAAGGTCAGGAGTTCCAGATCAGCCTGGCCAACATGGTGAAACCCTGTCTCTACCAAAAATATAAAAATTAGGCCAGGCACGGTGGCTTATGCCTATAATCTCAGCACTTTGGGAGGCCAAGGTGGGCACATCACGAGGTCAGGAGATGGAGACCAGCCTGGCCAACGTGGTGAAACTCCATCTCTACTGAAAATACAAAAATTAGCCAGGAGTGGTGGCGGGCGCCTGTAATCCAGCTACTTGGGAGTCTGAGGCAGGAGAATCGCTTGAACTTGGGAGGCAGAAGTTGCAGTGAGCCAAGATCGTGCCACTGCACTCCAGCCTGGGCGACAGAGTGAGACTCCTTGTCAAAAAAATAATAATAATAATACAAAAATTAGCCAGGCATCGTGGTGTGCACCTGTAATCCCAGCTACTTGGGAGGCTGAGGCAGGAGAATCACTTGAACCCGGGAGGTGGAGGTGAGCCGAGATCATGCCATTGCACTCCAGTCTGGGTGACAAGAGCGAGACTCCGTTTCAAAAAAAAAAAAGAATAGCTTAACTGCCTGGGAATGCCCAGCCCAGTAGATCTCAGCCCCGTTTTACCCAGATCCTATTCAAGATGGAGTTGCTGTGGCTCAAATGCCTCTGACAGTTCCACATTTGCCAGCACACTACTGGGAACAATGAAAGGAAATACTTGGCTTCTACTCTCATTGACGATTTTAATTTTAATAACTTTTGGTATTGCCTTATTTCTAATCAAAATGTAATAACATGACTAATATTTTAATTTGCTAAGTCAATCTGCTCAGATCTGCTGAACTGATCTGATAAAATTAATTGCTAATGCTAATAGTATGTTGCAAGATGGAAGGTTTAACCACTTGAAGCATGCAAACTTATTTTGTGGATTTTAAAAAATTATTTTATCTCTCTCTATGTTAAAACTATATAGGCTATCAGAAATTAGCATTAGAGAATTATTTAGCTCTCTTTTTTTCCATAGTTCCAGGACTTATACAGAGCTGCACTGTGAGTACAGACAGTACTGAATCTGACTAAGAGCCACACTCTGGAAACTGCTAGGCTGCGTATTGTGGATCATAACACATAACCCTGGAATGAGGCCAGATCTAATAAACCTAATAAGCTGCGCCTTGTTTGACACATTTCATGAACTGAAAGTGCAGGGGCCTAAATGAAATCAAAGGCCCCTTTCAGTTGGCAAAGAACAATGAGCCTAAATAAGTTAGGATTGATGAGTGGGCAATTCAATCTCTTCCTGCCTTTGGGCGAGTCATTTTACCCTAAATGGGATGCTGGTTCTCACTTGAGAATCAAAAGGGGATTGAAATGAAGGATTTAAAGTCACACAAAATGACTTGTTATCCCAGATGACTAAAGCCAGGAGGTCTGAAACCAACACTTGCTTGACGTGTTTTGCAGAAATTTCCACACAGTAAAACAGAGGACATTTGATCCAGAGAGGGTGGAGTGAATTAACTAAAGAACAATTTATTTACTCATTCATTTATCCATCCATCCATCCGTCCATCCATCCATCCAGGTCTCTGTGACAGACCCTGAGCCATGCTAAGTTTTGGGCCAGATATAAAACAGAAACAAAGAAAGATAGACCTAACGAGAGAGGTGAATTGTAAACAAGTGTGTGTGTGCGTGCATGTGTGTATGTGTGCCTATATGTGGTGTTGGAAACAAATGCCTCAATGTGCAAACACTGTAGCCCTCTTTGTCATCTGTAGCTGTTCTCTTCTTGCTTTGGAGATTGCATCTCCACTCATGAGATCTGGGAGTGGCAGAAGAGAAGGAGGCATCTGAAGCCCCTCCTGTCTCAGGGCTTCACTTCCCTTACGCCCTTTTCTCCCCTGCTGGCATCAGCTGGGTGTCAGCAGAAGCTTAGTTGGCTTCTGATGCAGAGCAGAGTGTCTGCAATCTGCCTCATGTTGTCCTCTCTTCTCACTCCTACAAATGTTCAGCTGAGCTCCGAGGTCCTCTCACCCGGCCCTTGGCTGTGGGCCTCCCCGTTGTATCCATTCTTGAGGTTGCCATGGTTGGAACCTGTCTTTGGTCTGTTCTTTTAACATTCATGGCACCTGCTGACTATTTTGGGTGTGTGGCTGCTGGCTGACCCCCAAAGCTCATCTCACACCAGTGCTCCTGAGCTGCATCTACCATCCTTTCCCTGGCTTTGAGCTGGTCACTCTCAGGCTCTGCTGTGACCTGAAACTTCCTTGGCCCATGCCCTGAGAAACAAAGTACATCAGGGAACAACTATCCTCTCGCAATATACTCGGGCACCCCAGGATTTCCCTCAGTCCTCTCTGGTTGCCTGCAGCACACAAATGCATGCTCACACACACACACGCATGCACACACACACACGCGTGCACACACACACACAGTTTCCACCCTGGAGGAGAGGGTCTGGGACTGTACCGCTGGCCACTTGCTCTCCACTCCCCCTGTCTCTCCTGCCTCTGCTGCCCCTTCCTGTCTGGGAGGCACTCCCTCCGGCTTCCCTACTCCAACTAGGAAGACAAGGGAAGATTTACTGAATGGGTAAATATGTGGGTACCCACTTAATGATTATTCATGTAATTATAATATACTGCTTCTAATGCTTTTATAGTAAAGTGGCAATAATAATGATTAACAAGTACCAGGCAGTGTGCTAGATGGTTTACATGAATTAACGAATACATTATTTACCATAGGCAGCTGACATATGGACTGTTATCACTTCCATTTTAATGAGGAGACTGAGGTGACTTGCCCAAGGTCATATCACTAATTTGTGGCAGAGACTGGGACAGGATTTGGACTCAGGCTCCAACATGTATGCTCTTAACTACTATTATGTGGAAAGGATGCAGTATGATTTCATAAAGAATAAAAAGATGAGTATCAAAATGGAAAAACTGGAAAATTACTCCAGGCATACAGAAAAGCGGGACACATATAGCAAATATTTGGTGCATTTAGAACTTAGGATGTGAGGATGAAATGTTAGAATGTGAAGCTGGTAAGAAAACAGGGACAGATTCTGGAAAACGGAGTACAACACAGTGAAGCATTCAGGATAGACCCTGCACACAGCCAGTGAAGGGCCTTTGGCAGATGAGTGACATGGACAAAGTATTTTTAGAAAGGAGAGTCTGGCTGCAACCTGAAGAATGAGCCAGAGAGGAGAGAGACTGCTCTCCAGAGGTCATTTGAGAACTGGCTCATTGGTTAATTAATTCAACAAATATGAGATGGCCTCCGTCTCATGAATTGGGATGAAATGTTATAGAGCAAAAAAGAATGGATGGAATATACCATCCAGGGCTCACAAGTTAGTGAGGGTGACAGAATATAAACAAATACATAAGCATAATAAATGCCTTCATAGATCTATACGCAACAGACACTGCTGTTACAGATGGTCTAATTCTCCCTAGAGAGGACAGGAAGGGCTCTCTGAGCTAGGTGCAAAGGCATATCCCATGGGAATAGGAAACACATGGAACACAGTTACATGACTTTAAGTTTACAATTCCATAAAATTGTGTGTTTCAGGTGCTTATCATACTACTAGTTCTGAATAGAAATGAAATATTTTGTGAGTTTGCATATAAGGTATTTTAGTTAACTGATATGGTTTGGATCTGTGTCCCCACTCAAATCTCAACTCAAACTGTTATCCATATGTGACGAGGGAGGGACTTGGTGGAAGATGATTGGATCATGAGGGCAGTTCACCCTGTGCTATTCTCATGATAGTTAAGGAGTTCTCACGAGATTTGATGGTTTAAAAGTGGCAGTTTCCCCTGCACTCTCTCTCTCCTGCTGCCATGTAAGATGTGCCTTGCTCCCCCTTCAGCTTCCACCATGATTGTAAGTTTCCTGAGGCCTCCCCAGTGATGCAGAACTGTGAGTCAATTAAACCTCTTTCCTTCATAAATCACCCAGTCTCCGGTAGTATCTTTTATAGCAGTGTGAGAATAAACTAATGCAGAAAATTAGTACCAGCAGAGTGGAGTACTGCTGTAAAGATAATCTGAAAATATGGAAGTGACTTTGGAACTGGGGAACAGTCAGAGGTTCAAACAGTTTGGAGGACTCAGAAGAAGACAGGAAAATGTGGGAAAGTCTGGAACTTCCTAGAGACTTGTTGAATGGTTTTAACCAAAATGCTGATAGGGATACGGACAATGAAGTCCAGGTTGAGGTGGTCACAGATGGAGATGAAGAATTTATTGGGAACTGAAGCAAAGGTCACTCTTGCTATGCTTTAGCAGAGAGACTGGCAGCATTTTGCCCCTGCCCTTGAGATCTGTGGAACTTTGAACTTGAGAGAGAGATGATTTAGGGTATCTGGCAGAAGAAATTTGTAAGCAGCAAAGCATTCAAGATGTGGCCTGGCTTTTTCTGAAAGCATTCAGTTATACGTGTTCACAAAGAGATGGTTTGAAATTGGAACTTATGTTTAAAAGGGAACCAGAGCATAAAAGTTTGGAAAATTTGCAGCCTGACCATGTAGTAGAAAAGAACAACCCATTTTCTGGAGAGGAACTCAAGCTGGCTGCAGAAATTTGCATAAGTAATGAGACACCAAATGTTAATAGCCAAGACAATGGGGAAAATATCTCCAGGACATGTCAGAGATCTTCATGGCAGCCCTTCCCATCAGGGGCCTGGAGGTCTAGGAGGGAAAAATAGTTTTGTGGGCTGAGCCTAGGGCCCCGCTGCTCTGAGCAGCCCCAGGATATGGCACCCTGCATCCCACCTACTCCAGCTCCAGCTGTGGCTAAAAGGTGACAAGGTACAGATCAGGCCATTGCCTCAAAGTGTGCAAGCCCCAAGCATTGGCAGTTTCCACATGGTTTTGGGCCTGCAGGTGCACAGAAGACAAGAGTTGAGGTTTGGGAGCCTCTGCCTAGATATCAAAGGCTGTATGGAAACATCTGGATGTCCAGGCAGAAGTCTGCTGCAGGGGCAGAGCCCTCATGGAGAATTTCTGCTAAGGCAGTACAGAAGGGAAATGTGGCGTTGGAGCCCCCATACAGAGTCCCCACTGGGGTACTGCCTAGTGGAGTTGTGAGGAGAGGACCACTGTTCTCCAGACACCAGAAAAATAGATCAACTGACAGCTTGTGCCATGTGCCTGGAAAAGCCACAGCCACTCAAGGTAAGCCTGTGAAAGCAGACACAGGAACTGTACCCTGCAGAGCCACAGAGGTGGAGCTGCCTATGGCCATGGCAGTCAACCTCTTTCATCAGCATGCCCTGGATGTAAAACATGGAGTCAAAGGAGATTTTGGAGCTTTAAAATTTAATGACTGCCCAGCCAGTTTTCAGACTCACATGGGCCTGTGGCTCCTTTGTTTTGGCCAATTTCTCCTATGTGGAATGGGAACATTTACCCAATGCTTGTACCCCCATTTTATCTTAAAAGTAACTAAGTTGTTTTTATCTTATGGGCTCATAGGTGGAAGGTACTTGCCTTTTTTCAGATGAGACTTTGGACTTGGACTTTTGAGTTAATGCTGGAATTTAGTTAAGAGTTTAGGGGACTGTTGATAAGGCGTGATTAGTTTCGAAATGTGAAAAGGACATGAGATTTGGGAGGGGCGAAGGGCAGAATAATATGGTTTGACTCTGTGTCCTCACCCAAATCTTTTCTCAAATTATAATCCCCATACCTTGAGGGAGGAGGTGACTGGATTATGGGACCAGTTTCTCCCATGCTGTTCTCATGATAATGAGGGAGTTCTCACGAGATTTAATGGTTTAAAAGTGGCAGTTTCCTCTGTGCTTTCTCTCTCCTGCCACCATGTAAGACACACCTTGCTTCCCCTTAGCCTTCTGCCATGATTGTAGGTTTCCTGAAGCCTCCTCAGTGATGTGGAACTGTGAGTCAATTAAACCTCCTTCCTTCATAAATTACCCAGTCTCAAGTAGCATTTTATAGCAGTATAAGAACAGACTAATGCATTGACCATGTTCATTGTGCAATGAA